>NC_080041.1:128868799-129468799 GCF_012489685.1 Lotus japonicus | reverse complement strand
TATTTGGTAATAATTCAATTTTAATCAAAATAATCTATTTATACCTCCAATTTTTAAAATTGGATTGTATCCGGATAATGCTTGCATCCTCTGTCTTATCGCGGCTGCTGGCATAGAGTTAGCCGATGCTTATTCCCCGGATACCGTCATTGCTTCTTCTCCTGGAAAAGAAGTTCACGACCCGTAGGCCCTCTACCTCCACGCGGCATTGTTCCGTCAGGCTTTCGCCCATTGCGGAAAATTCCCCACTGCTGCCTCCCGTTCCAAAAAGCAACACAAATGGGTGGTGAAGAAAATAGAGAAACAAAATTAAGAAATATGAAGTGGATCGGAGGTTATTAGAACCCAACGATGCGGTGGAGCACCGTTTTTAACAAAATCCAACAACATCTTAAACCAACAAAGTGTTTGCTCACAACTTAAAGGAGTGAAGTTCACAACAAGTAGTTGAACAAGTGGTTTTGAGGATGTGCGATTCAAGTTCTGGGGTTCAAGTCGCAACAAAACTTTGAGGCATAGTGGTGTCATGGGGTTTCACATTCTGGGATGGTTGTCGTCGTGTTAAAGAGAGCAAAGGTTTAGTGGTGACCGTTTGTGGTGAGAAATACGATTTGGAGATAGATGAGACGTGGACTTAACAGGCAGAGTGAATGGTTTTTTTTAAATTTAATTCAGTAAAATTATTTTCATAAATTGATGTATGATAATGTATATGCATTTAATTTATTTAAATTTTAACTAATTAGTAATTATTTTTTATTAGTGACGAATTTGTTTTCGTCACTAAATTTTTCCTTTATAAAAAATGGGGTGGAGTGTAGATTTTAAAAAACAATGGGGTGGAGTGTCATTCTTGCAAACCTTGAGGGGGTGAGTGTATTTTACTAAAAAAAAACATTTTTACATGAAATTAATTTAATGTGAAAACAAATAGAAATATAAATTTTAGATTATGCCATCGTGCGAGCTTCCCAACCCCTCACCACTGGTTTCATCGACGCCGTCTCTGTTCCGCCGAACGCCGCCATATCGAGCATCCCCTCCGCTCCTCCATCACCACTGGTTTCATCTTCCACGGCGAGGCCTGCCGGAAAACTGAAGGTCGCCGTCATTCCCATCAATTTCTCCCTCCTCTGCGCCGTCACATTTAAATCCTAATTTGAGAAACCCTAACACCAGTTCCACACTCCAACCATGTCTTCATCGAGAGAAGGAGACCCGAACCTGGGTTACCTGACCCGGAAGGACACGGAGGTGAAGCTTCCTCGCCCGACCCGCGTCAAGAACAAAACCCCCGCTCCGATTCAAATCACCGCCGAGCAGATTCTCCGTGAGGCTAGGGAGCGCCAGGAGGCGGAGATACGCCCACCGAAGCTGAAAATCACCGACCCCCACGAGCTCGGCGAGTATCGCCTCCGCAAGCGGAAGGAGTTCGAGGACCTGATTCGCCGTGTCCGATGGAACACCAGCGTCTGGCTCAAGTACGCGCAGTGGGAGGTCTCGCAAAACGACTTCAAACGTGCGCGTTCTGTTTGGGAGCGCGCGCTGGAGGTGGATTACAAGAACCACACGCTGTGGCTGAAGTATGCGGAGGTGGAGATGAAGAACAAGTTCATCAACCATGCGAGGAATGTGTGGGATCGCGCCGTCACGCTGTTGCCGAGAATTGACCAGCTCTGGTATAAGTATATTCACATGGAGGAGATGCTGGGCAATGTAGCTGGCGCGCGGCAGGTTTTCGAGCGGTGGATGAAGTGGATGCCGGACCAGCAGGGCTGGCTCTCGTACATTAAGTTCGAGCTCCGGTACGGGGAGATTGACCGTGCCAGGGGGATTTTCGAGCGGTTCGTGCTGTGCCACCCGAGGGTTGGCGCTTGGATACGCTATGCAAAGTTTGAGATGAAGGGTGGTGAAGTTGCCAAGGCAAGGAATGTGTACGAGCGGGCGGTGGAGAAGCTTGCGGACGATGAGGAGGCGGAGCAGCTTTTCGTTGCATTTGCGGAGTTTGAGGAGCGGTGTAAGGAGTCGGAGCGTGCCAGGTGTATATACAAATTTGCACTTGATCATATACCCAAGGGAAGGGCGGAGGATTTGTATAGGAAGTTTGTGGCGTTTGAGAAGCAGTATGGGGACAGGGAAGGGATTGAGGATGCTATTGTGGGGAAGAGAAGGTTTCAGTATGAGGATGAAGTGAGGAAAAACCCCTTGAATTATGATTCCTGGTTTGACTATATAAGGTTGGAAGAGAGTGTGGGGAGTAAGGAAAGGGTCAGGGACGTTTATGAGAGAGCTATTGCCAATGTTCCTCCTGCGGAGGAGAAGCGGTACTGGCAGCGATATATCTATTTGTGGTATGTTTGATTTGAATTTCATTTGATCATTTCCCCATGTTGTCGTTTTTCTTTCCAGTCTTTTACATTTTGTATTGATATTAATCATTTGTTTTTCGCATGTTACATAGGATTAATTATGCACTCTATGAAGAGCTTGATGCTGGAGATGTGGAGCGAACAAGAGATGTATACAAGTATGTTGTTTTTTATAAGCTTGAAGTTTGTTAATTGATAATAATTGTTTTTAGGTTCGCTCTAGATGTCACATGTCACTATCATGAATAAACCTCTGTTCTATCCATCAATCTTATTGGTAAACTGCTTAAAACTTGGCAACTTGGAATCTTGGTAAGTGTTAAGAGAATGTGATACCTCAATGAGGATATGTATTTGTGAAAGCAGCAAATTACCTTTAGCTTATCTGCAACAAATTTATCTGCGGGACATTGATGACATTAAAATGCAAATTGGTTAGTAAATGTGCAGTGGAGTTCGAAGCTTTCATACTAATAATTTAATAGGCAAAAAGGAGAGGTAAAAAAATTAGAGGGGGTGTGGGGGGGGGGGGGGGGGGTTTATTGAGGAGAATAGTCCTTTGTTAATCTGTAATTCCTTTCTTCTGAATTCTGCAACCACATTCAATTTATCTTTTACCATCTGTTTTTTACATTTTTCTGGTCAATTTCTGTCATCAGTTACTATATCAGTATTAACACTAGTAAATTTATCCTATTGAATTGAGTATTGAGACTAATTCTGTTCTTTGTGGCTTCCATTTCTTCAGGGAGTGTCTTAACTTAATACCTCACAAAAAGTTCTCGTTCGCGAAGATGTGGCTTCTAGCAGCCCAATTTGAAATACGTCAGCTGAATCTCACAGCTGCTCGTCAAATATTAGGAAATGCTATTGGAAAGGCTCCTAAAGATAAGGTAATATATATGTGGATGAAAATATTATAGCTTCTTTTAATTCCAGCGTGATCAACTTTCTCACTCAGTTTCATCTTTGATGACAGATTTTTAAGAAGTATATAGAGATAGAACTGCAGCTTGGTAACATTGATCGATGCAGAAAATTGTATGAAAAATATTTGGAGTGGGCGCCTGAAAATTGCTATGCTTGGAGCAAGTATGCAGAATTGGAGAGATCTTTATCTGAGACTGATCGAGCTAGATCCATATTTGAGCTTGCAATTGCCCAGCCAGCTTTGGACATGCCTGAGCTGTTGTGGAAGGTACACACAACTTATTTCTTGTGCAAATGAATGCATGGACTTAGTTGCATTTAACTATGCGACTCATTCTTCACGCAGCTCATGAACTTAAATTACATTTCAGGGTTGGATGGATTAGGAAATTTTAGGAATGGGCTGGGTAGCCATTTGATTCTGTAGCTTTTTTATCCTATAGCTTTCTGATTGTAATTGTTCAGTCATAAAATATCATGTATTTTACGTTCTGACCTAACCGTATACCTCCATTGTCAGTTAGTATTTGATCTCACAAAAATTTGCACAGCATCTTTAACTTTATATATAAAATGTTTAACAAATTTTAAGGACTGGGCCATTATTATGCTTCTTAATTTATTTAACCCTAGGAATAACAATTACTCTGTAGAATGGTTTTAGCATTGCTCTGTGAATATGAGATTTGTTATTGCCTCTGTTTAAAGGTCCAGTGTGCCTGATGAAGACATGTAATATAGTTAACTATTCCCCCGCTGTCTTTCAGCAATAATCACGTTGTTTTCTTTTATGTTTCCTTCTTTCTCCTTTTTTGTCATATTGTAATGCATACCTTGTCGAAGATATATGGTGTTCATAATCTAAGTGCAAAATTTGAAATACAATATAGGCATACATTGACTTTGAGACTGCTGAGGGTGAATTTGAGAGAGCAAGAGCACTTTATGAAAGGCTTCTTGATCGAACAAAGCACTTGAAGGTATGGATAAGCTATGCAGAATTTGAGGCAACAGCTGTGGATGAGGGTTTAGACTTACCAGAAGAAGAACAAAAGAAGCAATGCATTCAGCGTGCTAGAAGTATGTAATCCATATGCTGTTAATTTATGATTGAATGTCTTCAATTTGAACTGAAGTGTAATAATTTTTTGATTTTCTTTATATTTCTTTCTGTGCCTGCACCAGGGGTGTTTGAAGAAGCTCTAAACTACTTCAGATCATCGGCTCCTGATTTGAAAGAAGAAAGGGCAATGCTATTGGAAAAATGGCTCAACCTGGAGGCTTCATCTGGTGAACTGGGTGATGTTAGCTTAGTCCAGTCTAAGCTGCCCAAGAAGCTCAAGAAGAGAAGACATGTTCCCACTGAAGATGGTTCTTCTAGGTATGTAGCTAATTCATTGTTTATTCTCAAGAGTAAGTTTAAATGGCTACTTATGCAACATGGTCAGTGCTATTATGTTGGAGTTAGTCCACTTTTAGCATGACTGGATCAGTTTTTTTCATTAGAATCAATTCTGACACCAAACAGCCACTGACAGCAGCTTCTCTCCATAATTGATTCTGATCAATTGTAGAAAGATTTCCAAACATGCACTTAAACTTTTGGCTTTGTGCATGTTCAGAAGCCATCAATTGTCTGCTTTTTTCACTTTTAATTTTACAACTCAGGTATTTTTTTAGTTATCTATTTTGTTAGCCTATTTCCTACTTCATTTTGGTTAATTTAATTTGGCAGAATCGAAGAATTCATCGACTATTTATTTCCTGAGGAAACTCAGACCACCAATCTCAAGATCTTGGAAGCTGCTTACAAATGGAAGAAGCAAAAATTGTCTTCGGATGATGATGATTAGCACTAGCAGTATCTTATCTTGGATCTGTACCTGAGTGTATTCTTTGGCAAGTCGATTTTGTGACTGAAGTTTGTGTTACAGAACTGCATCTGAGAACTTCTAAAACTGTGACCCACGATTGATTAAGGCAATAGATGGTCTGATCAGTACCAGAATTATTTATTGAGTGTACATATGTTCATAACATTTTCTATTTGGTACATGCTCAAACACTTGTTGATTCTTTTTCATGTAATTCGCAAGTTTGCATGCTTCTCTTGTCATGGTCTGTTAAAAATTAAAATGATGACCTGGTCGGTTTTTATTGTCGATAGGCTCTAATCAGAAATTTTAATTCCATTTAGAAATTTTAGATTTCTTGTGATGGTCAATGTAGTTATGGTACAACTACTTTGTGATGATATTTTAAGTTAGGATTGCTAAGTACTAACTACACATATCCTTGAGCTCGTGGGGTCTATTATAAATTTATAATCGTGTTTTACTAAAGTTTGGTGATTTATTTGTTTAATTTAATTATCTTACTAAAACCATAGGCAATGGCGGATCTTGGAGAAAAAGTCTGGGGGGGCTAAAATAAGATTTCAATACATAAAGTAATTTTTTTTACTTAGCAATACTCATACCAAAAAATATGAAGATAAAATTAAATCATTTATATGGATATTGAAAATTTGGTTTAAATAATCTTATTAGCAATACTCATACACAAAAAGATAAAGATAAAATTAATTCATTTACATGAATATTGAAAATTTGTTTTAAACTATGTTAATAATCATAGAAATTTTACCTAAAAAATGATCATAGAAATTTACTTCACCTTTTTCTATACCCTCACCTAAATTGTGATTAAATGTAAAGATGAAGCTAGTAAAAAATGAAATAATAAAAAGGAAAAGATGGAGGCAGCAATATAAAACGTAAATATTACAAAAGAGAATTTGGAGTGGGTTTGAATCATGATAGTGAGGTGTAGGGAAAAGGTACTAACCACTACCATCACCTACATTCTGATTAAATGTAAAGATGGAGCTAGTTAAAAGTAAAATAATAAAAAGGGAAAGATGGAGGCAACAATATAAAATGTAAATATTACAAAAGAGAATCAAGAGTGGATTTGAACCATGGTCGTGAGGTGTTGGGAAAAGGTACTAACCACTGCCCTCACCTAAATTGTGATTAAATGTAAAGATGGAGCTAGTTAAAAGTGAAATAATAAAAAGGAAAAGATGGAGGCAGCAATATAAAACGTAAATATTACAAAAGAGAATTGGAGTGGGTTTGAACAATGGTTGGGGTACTAACCACTGGAACAGCGCACGTTTCGTGTCCTCTATACGCTTTTTCTTCTATATATCGTGACATAAATGAAAAAAATTAGGACATGCCTTGTTATATTAGATTGTTTTTGGAAATTTCGAGGGAGCTATAGTTCTCTCTTGTCCTAACTAAGGTCCACCTAGGAATGCGTTTTTTAATCACGTCTCAAGCCAGTATTAATTTTGAGAGAAGCACTATGTAATTAATGTGCGTGAAAATTGATTTTAATGGTAAAAGAAACCGATCCAAAAAAGTGGTGTTCAACTTTCCACCACCTTAATAGATGATGTATTTAGACCCCGTTTGGGAGAACTTATTTGAGCTTATCTGATAGCATAAGCACTTGTGCAAGTGTTTGGACGAACTTATGCAAACATCTTATGACATACCATAAGCTGTTTTGAGCTTATTTTCATAAGCTATTCAGAATAGCTTGTGCTTATATATAGCTTATTTTCAATTTATTTTAATAAATTTTTTAAAATAACTTATGAATAAGCGCCTATGTGTTTAATTAAGCTGTTTTCCCAAACAAGGCCTTAAAACACTTGAAAATTAGCTGGAATTAGATGGTTATCTAGAGCATATTTTGGATCGCTAATTTCCTAGTTATTTCACCTCTATTTGGTAGCACCCCTTTTCATTTTGGTGACTCTAGACAATGGCAAAGTTACAAATCATATGACAAATAGATAGTAAAAGTGACAAATATTGTACATTGGCCAACGTCACTTATTGATTTAGAAGAATTACACCAAGCGAATGTTCTCAAGTGAATGTTCTCAGTGGCTTTAAAGCGACCACAAATCCAATAATCCCAAGCATCTGAGTACATATGCAAGGTAATGCTCTAATTGAGAAGCGAACTATAACCCACTCTTGCAGAATAAAGTCATTTGACACTAGCTTCCCACCTCATGTAGTTGGAAGCATTGAAAGATCATTTCGTAGTATGAAGATCTCTATTCCAATTTGATGTCTTCTTGTTTCAACAATTATTCACAATCTTACCTGAGTGATATGACATGACATAATTTAATTGATGTGATAAAAAGTGGTACATCAAACAGGCACAGATGATTTCGTTCTCATCGCGTAGAGGGTTGATAAGTTTTTTTTGTTGTTAAGATAATTGCATTAATCAAGAAGAAAAACTTGATTTGTTGATACAGAAAGGGTCATGAGCCTTGCACTCACATCTACACGGCCCTATTGCAATCCCTAAACGTTAGAAAGACTTAACGCTCCATCTCTATGGGCCTTGTTTTATTTTATTTATTTTCAAAAAGTGCAAGCTTGAACAGGAAAAAAAAAAAAAAGAGCAAAGCCTGAGTAATTGAATTAGACCAAATTATAATTCATCAAGGACGCAAATGGAAAAAAAACACTAAACAACACTTTTTTTAATCTACCAAAAAAAAAAGAAATAATACATTTTTATAAGCAAAAAGGAAAGTGTTAGTAACACTCACTTTTGACTTTTGACGCTCTTTTTTCAATTCTCTAGTTAATTGATTGAAATTCACATAAAATCCCTTAAAAATATAAGACTTACTTTCAATTTAGTGAGACTTACATAAATTTAAACCCGTGACTAAAAAAGTGTTAAATTGAAAATGGTTATCACTCTTCTTCTATAAGATGCAACATCTAAATGCTTTCATCTTAAACAAAATCCTTCTTTAACTTTTAAAAGAGATCAAATTCCTTTTTAAGAAACTTTTTAAACTAAAATATATTTTTTTAAGTTCAATTTTTTTCTAATGTGGGAAGATTCTCTTAGTCTAGGACAAAGATAAAAATCTTTCTAATTGAAAGGTATACTTGGGTCCCAAAGTAAACTAGAGGTAAGGGGCTATGTTTTGTAGTAGCTTGAGTTGAGTGATCCATGAAAATGACTAAGGCAAATAAGCATCTACCCAGACCCGACATCCTGCTGGCACCTTCAAAACACCACTGCCTTTCAAGTAAAAGACACTGAATTTATGATAGGGTCCATTTGAAAGCATCCCTATTAATTTCCAATTGGTTTATGAATTATGATACTTAAACACTCAATCTACATTAGAGGTGAAAATTGCACTACCTTTTATAAGGACTATCTTGATGATGTAGTGAGATTTCTAATACATTATATCACGTTCGGGGCTGAACATCTTACACGTGAAGATTGTATGCGCAATATTCCTTATAATGATAATATTTGTCATATACTTAGTCAATGTGAGTCTTCTAACACATCACGTCGTATCATATACCGCGTTCATCACTTATCTATTTTTTCTTCATTTCTCACTCTAAGTGTCTACACTCATTGAGGGTCAATGCAACCTTTTTCATTTCCAATTTTCCCTAACCCATTTCTCCCTTATGTTCTAGTTGATTCGTCTGATGTGAGGTTTTTAACCACTTTGATGTGTTCACCTTACACAATTGGTCCATGATGTTGAGCAAAATGTTGGGTCATTTTCATTGCTGCTTGTGGTCCTGCATCTCCAAGCTCTAACTTGGGCTACTTCAATATGCTAGCTAGTACTCTTATTCAAGCTGGACTAGCCATGCATGTTGATTAAAAACATAAAATGAAGCTGGACTATCCATTTATTCTTGACATAAATTCACCATATTGGAATCTATGATTGAAGCTTCCGTTGACAAAAATAAAGAGCAGAGTTGAGACTTGAGAGATTCCTTATAGAAAGTGCTCCAAGACGAATGAAGAAAATTCTGTTTCTCCACACTTCAGACAATCAAGAAGCACCTAAATATGATAAATCTTTTAGCCAAGAAAGTAACTCACCTTTGTTATTTGGTGTTTTATGTTTGTCTAGTATATTTGACTCGCTTCTTTTTCCTCATAATCAATTTTAACACTAAAAAACTACTCATAAACTTCTCCACATAATTGATTTCGATTTTAAAATTAATCATGTACAGTAAGACTTATAAACTTGCACTTACTTTAATTATCTTACTTGTCAACACTTGTTAGTCATAAACTTCTCCCCATAAAATCAGTCTTAGTAAGCCTTATAAACCTGCACTTACTTTAGTCATCTTACTTGTCTACCGTTGTTCCTTATATTTGATATAGGCTCCGAAAATTCTATTTTTTTTCTTTCAATTTTGACACCGAAAAACTACTCATAAACTTCTCACATAATTGATTTCAATTTCATAATTAATCATGTACTGTAAGACTTATAAACCTGCACTTACTTTAATTATCTTACTTGTCAACACTTATTCCTTATATTTGATACAGGCTCACAAAATTAATGTTCAAAGAAAATATAATATATATAACATATGTTCTACATGTGTTTTCGTATTTTGGAAACACTAAATGGATTTTCAGTTTTAATATTACACTAGCATAAGATAAAAAAAAAAATATAAATATAACTGTGAGATTTTTTTGAATCAATATAATTGTGAGATTAAAAACATAAACCATTTAAAATATATTATGATATATATCTATACTATATATAAAAGTATATGAGTCTTGGAGAAAAAAACATCTTATTTCAATAGCAAAATTAGAAAGGCTATAACAATTAAATCTCACCTAAATAACTAAAATAAAAAAAAAATAAACGCGCCAGATAGGGGTCGAACCAACGACCTTCTGCTTAGGAAACAGACGCTCTATCCACTGAGCTACAAGCGCTTATTGGTAGGTTGCTTCAATAGTTACTATATGTATTATATTATCATAAAGTTGGAAGCCTGCACTAAATACAATAGGGAGAGATAAAGAGGAAGAAGAGGATATATATAAGGGGAACAAATTTTTTAAGCTTCTCAACATATTCTTCTATTCCTTTTTTGGATTTAGGTGCAAACTAATATATGTAAGACAACTATCATGATTCATGAACAAGTGAAGTGAGAGTTATATAATTAAATTAGTGTTTGCACTTTGCACAACATCCTTTTATATTTCTGACCAATTTTCTGGAATTGTCAACCGTACACAGTTTTTACCAGATTTAAACAGAGTTATGGTAGTATTTGATGACTGTAGACAGGGTATAAAGGTGCATATGAACTAATAGGATGGGTCTTAATCAGAGCTTAATTCAAAACAACTAGGCACTGCTTGCTACTGAATAGTGAATAGGAAGTGGGTAACCCAACCCACTGTCAATAATCAATAACCTTAATAAGATATGGTCATGTTTTAATTTTCTATTTTTTAATGCTTTGTACCACATAATTATGGGGTGATCTGTTATACTCTAGCATTGAGCTATGTATACCAATTTTCTACAACGATATGTTAGTTTAGTTGTAAGTAAATTAGATATCGTTAAACACAAGTTCAAATTTCAGGAAAGACATTTGTTGAGATAAACAACTTCACTTTTTCAAACGATGGTGAGATAAAAAAAAAAAAAAGCATACCAAATTCGGAAATTCCTTTTGCATCTACAGCCACACAAGTGCAACAATCACTGGTTCATTGCTATTTGTTACTAGCTTAAACAGTTGAAATTAAAACCATATCATTGAGATTTATGAGGCTACCAACATAGAGTTGAAATAATGTAAGGTCAAACCCTCAAACTTACCCGTTTATACATTTCTTACTGGACCTCTACCTTTCTTCACATTAATAATTAACCAATAAGAACTGTGGCCCCAACAATACAGATCTACAACTACAACTTTTACTGCTTGCTAGAGGTTGAAAGAACATGCTCAACAAGTTACACTTTTATGGTCTGAAGTTCTATAGTGTTGCCTCACTTTTATTGGCACATAAAGAGGAATCATTAAATTAAAAGTACTAGTAGTATTTATTATTCAATACTATTAAAAAAATTAATTTTAAGCAATTAGGTGCACGGTTATGATTAGGGCTGGGCAAAAAAACCGGTCCGCCCTGAAACCGGTTTAACTGGACCCAAACCGCAGCTAACGGGCGGACCTAAGCAGGTAAACGGGCCATTGGGTGAGAAAATCGGGTTCAACAGGTTTGAACCGGTCGAGTTCGGTCCAAGAAACCCTGGTCGAGCGGTGACTAAACCCGACCGAGCCCATATATAGTTTTTTTTTTAAATGGCCATAAGCCCAGCCCACCTAGATAATAAGAACCTGAAGGAAACCCTAATGCTCTCTCTCTCATAATCAACAACGACGACCATACCTCACTTCTCTACTCCACTCACCTCTCACCGCTGTCGGAAGTGGAGAGGACAAGGGTTCTCAGAATCACTTCCTCATCTCTCTACTCCACTCTATCAGCAATGCTCAATGTTGATGTATTTCTCAGATCTGTTAGAGGGAGAAGTCAATGAAGAACCTTGATGAGGAATCGATGATATTGTCATCATCAGATGACAATTCCGTCCTCCTATCTTGCTTGGCAAATCGATGATAGTTGCCTCTGACCTGATATGTATTTGTTTTTGGATGTGGAAGGCCACCTCTGTCCTCCTCTTCTATGCTTCCTGTGAATATTTTTTTGCAATATTTTTTTGTTCTGACCTGATCTGTATTTTTCTGTTAGGTGATAAATATTAATGAAATTTTACTAGAGTTTAAAACGAGTAATTGAAGCTTTAACTGGGAGTTAGTTGAGTGGAGCATGTCAGATTTTTATATCGGATAGGTGCATATTCGATCCTCACTCATCCTTTTAGGGTGAGATAAATATAGCTTCATAGTAGTACATGTGTTTTCATCCGACAATTATATCTACTTTAAATTTGAGTCTCATCTCCCCCATTTTATTTATTTAAATCAAAAGTCAATTAGAGTGAGTAATAAATGTTACTTTTTGGATTAAAAAATTACTAAAATAGTACTTCCCTTTTATGATTGTTATTCGTCTTTAATTTGGCTGGTGAATCTTATACCACCAAACACTCAATAGTAATAATCATTGTGTAATTGTTGTGAACACATTTGGTTGGGTGGATCAAATTAAATTAAATGTCAGAAACAATAATTAAAGGTTGAACTCTCACTCCCTTCTCAACCAATTTTTATTATCACTCGTTCTTGTTAAACAAATTAAAATATATGCACTGATGATGTAAAAGTTTTACATGGTTATTCAATCACATTCTTCTATTTATTATTTTAAATATTATTAAATTTAAAATTAATTATGATCTAGAAAAATGGAGGGATGTGATTGAATGATTGTGTAAAACTTATTAATACTTATCAGTTCATAGGAATTAACCTCTTAAAACTAATTACCTACTGTCACTCTCAAATTTATTAAAAAATTGTAGTCAGTTAAACTTTTAATAATTTAAGTTGTTTGAATACTTTTCATACTACAGTTATACTTATTGAGGGGAAATCATGTCCAAATCGACAACTTTCACATCATAGTAGCATTGGGAACATCCACATCTCAATTAGTTCTTCTAGCAGATTAAGTTTTTCATTTACAATATTCGAACCTAAGATATTAATATTGATTAAGAAAAGTCAATTATGTATGGCCATTTTGCCACCACCTAGTGTTAATTTGTATGGTCAATGAATATGATATGAATAAAAATTTACTTAATTATGAGAACTAGCTCTAATAATTAAAGGCGGGAAAATTAAACCAACAAAATTGAAATCATAAAGTATCCTCCTTCGGATGATTAATCATATTCGAGCCGGGAACATTTACATCATGGTATATGGCTAACTCTCTCAACGAAGGTTTTTTCCATCCACAAGACTAGACTTAAGCCTGAGACCTTACTTAAAGATAATCAAGCATGTACCACTTGAATAAACTATCGTTGATTTATGATCAATCTAATTTAATCTACTCACTTTAAATTTTAAAGGTAGAGAAATATCATAATTTTTTTTTTTTTTTTGAAATAGAATGAAAGTAGGGCAGTGAGCGATGATTCACCAAAATAAAATAAAAAAGGAGTTATGCGTACGATATAAATGCAAGACAATGACGGGTCATGTTAAACTGTGTCGGGCGTTGGCTTGAATCAGGTCCCCACCCTATGTATGGGCTATGGGTCCCAAACAGTTGATTACGGCCCAACCTTTGCTTCTATCTATTTTTATTGCCTTTTACTCTTTTACTTCTTAATTTTATTTATTTCTTCACTTCATATTTTCAACTTCACCTGTCTGTTTTAACTTTTAATATAAAAATAGGGTAATTTTTTATTTTATGCGTGTGGAGTATGCATAGAAGGGATTTATCACCCGAAAGGATTACTTTATGAATGTTTGCATTGAAAGGATTATCTATATATATATTAGCTCACTTGAGCTAAGTATTAAGTACAAATACACATATGTATTAAACCATAAAAGCTCACATACCTTTATATTAAATACATTAAAAAATAAAAAATTTAATAAACTAAAAACTGAAAATAATTGTATTATAAAAACCTATTCAACTACTTATATTAAATAACAACATTCACAGACTTAAAATTGACTTGAGCTTTGCATTTGACAAATTTAAAAAATCAAAATAAAAAATAAAATAACATTTATTAATAAATAATTTAGATAAAATACTTTTAAAATAAAAATAATTCTATCAATATATATCTATCTATATTGTACTTGGGGCTCTTATTTCCCAAAGTAATTATTTATATATATATATATTTGGTTTTTCCAAAAAAATATATATATCTATCTATATCTATATATATTAGTAAAGCTCACTTGAGCTATGTATTAAGTACAAATACACGTGAAAACCTACATAAATTAGTAAAAAAAATTGGTGTTTTAATGAGATAGCTTAGTGAGTGAATGAACGGGTAGTGGAAATTTGTGCACTAATGATTTCAGTTTTAAACTTAATAAATATCAAATGTATAAGCAAAAGAGTAACATCCATGCCAAAAGTGTAACAGACCACAAAATTATATCTGCAAATGGTTTTAGCACAGTACCTTAAATTAAAATCAAATTTAATATTAATTTTAAACTAATATCAATTTAGTCCAAGAAAAAAAAACTTTAACAATAAAGCATACTTCCGCCAAAATTAATCTTGATATGCAATGGTCTTAATTTGCTGTCCAATTTTCTGCACGAATATATGTCTATTTTTCTTAAACTCACAAACTCTTAGAATTCCTTAACATAGTAACTCCGAATAAAAACTAACACTAAATTAAAAATAGTGGCATGATGGCAATACCAGTGTCAAAAACTGAATAAAATTGTTAATGTCAGGAGGCTATTCAACTATCTACATTAAATAAATAAAAAATGAAATGTATTATATTGAACCATGCATCTATTATATCTCTATATAAACAAACCAGTGAAATCACTCACAAACTCAAATTATTCATATTTCTTAGACTTCAGCTGCTGGTGAAAAAAAATGACAATTGTCTCTAACTACTTCAACAAGTATGTCATTTTTAATTATTTTAGTTAATTTCAAAATTGCTTTTTTAAATTTCTCATTCTTATTTCTTTATTGCAGGAGAAAGATCATCAACAACAACAAGAAACACACATTACTTAGTGATATATCCCCGTTGCAGATTATTGGAAAATAAAACTGTGAGTTTCACATATATGGTAATTTACTAAACAATTTTTCTCATTCAATTGAAATCATACAAATATATCATCATTTCTATATTTATATGACACAAATCAGTAACAAAGTGTAAGCCACGCAAATTTATATACTGCACTAGAAAGATAAGTGTGTAAAATGTAGTACTCACTATATTCTTGATAATAAATAGGAATCTTTCACTCCTCAATATTGTCATATTATGGAAAAAAAATAGCAACTTAATCATTCAAAGGGAACAAATGACGTTCATCCTGCAGTTAGATATAATCTATTTTTATGTTCGTGAAAGTAATTTTAAAAGAACTTCTATGCCACCAGCAATGGTAAACAACCACATCAATCTTGATAAAAAAAATTAGCACAACTGATAACATCACTGCAACGACTAAATCAATATTAGAAAAAAAATAGTAGACTATCACGTTCATTTCAATACTAATCTAATTAAGTAATTAAATTTCTTTTATTTAAAAAAAACTACTCTCATTTCAATCTCAATAGAAATCTACCTATTTTTTCTTCCGATGAAGCAAAAAAAAAAAAAATCTACTTGTTTGATCCTTTTTTCCCTTATTAGAGAAAGAAAGTGTGAGAATATCATAACTCAATTATATTTAATTATACATATATTCTAAATATTCTTCTAAATAATAGCTTTCTTACCTTTCTGCAAATTTAAATATTACAATTAAAAAATACAAATTAAAAACGAACCCGTGCAACGCACGGGTTTAATTTCTAGTTTTATGTATGAAAGACTATGAATTGGTTAAAAATGTCTCCTTTAATTCTTGGATTAAACGTGTGTGTTTACTATTAGTGTGAACTTTATTTATTCATGCATTTAATTAATTTCCTTCAAGTAAAAAATTATACTTTTATTTTAATTGGTGGAAGCAAGATTTGTTAGAGAAATAAAGTACACCGTGTGGTTAACTAAAGTTGTGATTATTGAAAAATTTAGTGGAAAATGAAGATGTGTGCGGATTTCGCTAATCAAAATAAAGTATGCCCAAAAGCCTCGTAGCCCTATCAAGCATGGGCAGATTAATGGATGTAGGCTCAGATTTTGAGCTCTTCATGGATGTTTACTCAAGCTACAACCAATTTTGAATCCACACACTGGACGAGGAAAGGAAAACTTTCATGACGGACATAGCCAACTATTGCTACAAGGTTTTCTGAATGTATAGGCGACTTATTAGCGTCTAATGGACAACACTTTTGGACAAGGTGATCAAAAAGAATATCAATGTGTATATGGACGACATGATGGTGTGTCAACAAAAGAAGCATCTCATACTCAAGATCTTCATGATATTTTTGCTAAGCTAATAAAGCACAACATGAAGCTGATTTATGAAAAGTGCACATTTGGAGTCCAACCAGACAAGCTTTTGGGATTTATGTTGACACACAAAGGGATAAAGGCAAACTCAAACAAATTCAAGGCCATCATTAAGATGATAATTAAGCCCATCAATCATTAAAGAAGTTCAGCAAATGATACGTTGTATGGAAGTATTGTCTTGATTCCTTTCTAAATCGACACACAACGCGACGCCTTTGATTTCTCAAATAAGAGTCGTACTGTCGTACTTTCTAATTTATATTTTTTTTAATAAGTATATAATTTTTCGTAGCTATATCAATAAGGTTATGAATTTTGATTTATTTATCTCTTTTTTAACATGACTTTGATTGTTAATTTGGACAAGTATTTCTTGTTTAACTAATAACTACTATTCCAAATACATCATGGAACGTGACCCCTTTGACTACAATATTCAATTAGATTATAGGGCAAGAATTGATAATTTGCGTTTGCTCACACCCTTCAAGCTCCTTGTTTTGTTACATGATGGGATTAAGCCTTGAGGAAAACAATTTAAGCATCAGGATCAAAAGAACAATAGGCTAAAACCTCATCCAAATCTAAATCAAGAAGACAATAGCAAGCTCCAAAAAAGAAGGAAAACACATGAACCCTAACAAGAAGGACCGTCAATCAACAACTAAATTGAAGCCTATAGGAACAAAGGCAAATTTGATGTTGCCATGAATTGCCACACCGTGCCCAATATAACCAATCACCTCTCTGTAAGGATGGCTAGGATCACAAGGAGAAGACACTAAGTAGATGCCCTCAATTGAATCAAATTCCAGTATCACCTTTGTGTAGTTGCCGTCCAAAACCAGTTCCACCGCCTTTGAAGCTCTTGCAATTGCATCCTTGCATCAACAATTTCTTAGGAATATCCTAAATCTTAACACCTTATTAGAGATCAATAATTCGAACTTTTGAAGTGAGTTATTCAGGTGTGTGTTTGGATCAGTGTATGAAGCTTTTGGAATCACGTCTGAGAGGTCAAACGCAGATCACACCGAAAACGAGATGTTCGGATACACTCCAGCAGAATCGTTTTCACCTTCTAGATCCAATTTTGGTTGGAGGCTAGCTTCTCCGTTCAAGAGACTCGATTCTCTCACCACAAGGTTTTCCCCTTTCTCTTTAATGCCCCTTTTCCCTGTCATTTTGTTGTGATGTTTATTGTAGTTGATTGAGCCATCGATTTGGAAATGAAGCAGCCATCGAGGTAGATGTGAGCCGTGAGAACTGGTGTCCATTTATGTTGAAGTGCATCAACTATAACGATTGAGCCATGGATTGTTATGTGTAGTGTGGAAGTTGCCATTGATATTAACATTGTCAACTTATTTGTTATGTACAACTATAAATTATATGTATTATTAATTTAATGAAATCTAAATATTAATCATATATATATATATTATAATTAATTTAATCAAATTAAATTATAAATTAATTCATACTAATATAAAGTTAAAAAATGATGTTAACCTTGTATAATGATTAAAATATTCATACCCATTTTAGTCATTACATAATCAAAATCAATTCTAACTAAAGTTATCCAAACGAAATTTCGTAACAAAAATTAATTTTTGATAAATGTATCCAAACATAAATCACGTACTCAAACTCACATTTATCAGATCCAGTTCTGCCAACATTAATCCAAACCCACACTAGATTAAAGTATTAAATTAAATCAAGTTTCTATTAGAGCCCCTAAATGGCTAAATCAAAGACAAAATTAAACTTTTTTTTTTGAATGGACAAAATTAAACTTTGTGAGACAATGAATATTAGCCTTAAACTTTATCCCCGTGCAAAGCACACTACATTATGAAAAGAATAAATTAATGAAAGAAGGCCAGATTAGAACTTCCGTAATGGGATAATATCATAATAACTTAATTAATCAAAAGAGCTTTCTATGATCCAAATACAGCAAAACTGCTTTATAGCACCAATCACGTTTCTGATCCCTTATCAAAATTCAAAATCATCGAAGCTTCATGAGAAAAATGGAACATTACAATTTTTTCAACTCTTAACAAACAGCAATTCCAGAAAAAAACAACAAAATAACGGGAAACCTCCAACGGGCTTCTTTTCAACCATCGAATCTCTGTAACCTTAAAAATAAGGAACAAATTGAATTCAAAAAATAAAGTACAGTTTATTTTTATTTTTAAACATAATTAAATTTATTTTACTTTTACTCATATAAGTGCATGTATCATGTCATGTATGTATGGGTGTTCATCGGATCGGATCGATCCGATGAAACCAACAAACCGAACCGAACCAAAGTAATTGGATTGATTTTTTTTGTTATTATGTTCAAAACCGATCGAAACCAATAAAAATTAATGAAGATTGGTTTGGTTCACGGTTTGAAAAATTAAAAACCAACGAACCGATGAACCGAACCAATGATATTTATTTATTTATAAAATATTTTGAAAAAATAAATAAATGTGTATATTTATTCATTTTCCTCTTCCTCTATTTAAGTTTGGTAAATGAATCTATCTATTTTAGTTTTCCAAATGATGATAAAACGAGAATACATTATGTTTTGGTCTCATCTGAATTTGCATTTGAAATGCATTCTAATATATTCAAAGCTTATGAGCAGGGCCGGTCCCGACATTTTGGAGGCCCTAGGCAAATAATACAAATGAACCCCTAATAATTTTAACGTTCGAAATTTTAACAACATCATTATGTTGGTTCATTTAGCAACTGGCCTCTTGCAACCTGCACAGGGGTCGCGTGTTCGAATCTAAGCAACGCAACCTTTTGCTTTCATTTTTGAATTCTTTCAATTCAAATTAATTAACAAATAACATGTCAAAAGCCAAAAGGTGAGATTCGAACCCGGTACATAAAAGTAACATACAAAGTTACTAACCACTAGACCAGCTCAAATCATTAGTAACATTTTAAAACATTAATTATTATAACTTAAGTTTATTTTAGAGGAATGTTTAATGAGATTTTTTTTGGGCCCTGGGCTGTGGGCCTGCTTGCACAGGCCCAAGGCCGGCCCTGCTTATGAGCGTAAAGCTTATCAGTGCACCAAAAAATTATGTTTATCAAAGCATTCTAAAAATTATGTTTATAAAGGATCACTCCTTTTCTCTCAGTGCGAAAGTTGATATTAATCTCTGGTTGTGTAGTTTGATTCACTAAATTTGCGGTGGCTTATTGTTTATTGTGGAATTGATACTGATTAAAGAAAAAGTTGTAAAATCGATGAACCGAACCGATCCAAACCATTCATTATCGGTTCGGTTCGGTTTTGAATTTTTTTCTAACAACCGAATGAAACCGAACCAATAAATTTTGATTGGATCGGTTTTTTATTTCACCTAAAACCGATCCAAACTGAATCACGAACACCCCTACATGTATGTTTAGTTTGACATTCGAGGTAACCTAAATGTAATTTCACAATTCTCAAGCCCTAACATAGAAGTTAGAATTGATTATGTTAGCTGACTTAGTTGACAGTGGACACACCTAGACACAAGTTCTCAGTTTAATTTTAACTTCATTGGTCAAGGGTTTGAGTCTCATTGTGTCCGTTAAATTCTTAGCTCCCAGATAACTCTCGTTGAGGTGATCCATCGACGTTCCTACATAAAGAAGTGAGTCTCATCTAATCTCCATAGTATACTATTGACATTCTGTTTGATAGTCTGAAAATAGTTTTAACGTGAATTCATGTCGAGTTCAACCAAAGTGTAAAAAAATTGATTTTCGGATTTTGAAGATCATGGTGGGCCCCGGATTAGGGTAATGTGGTCCCATAGTTTTCTTTCTTTGCCTGTAGGAAACTGTATGGAACCGTACCCGTATAATACCAACAGTAATAAGAGTGTAACCGTATCGTAGCAACGTTGCTTTCGCAGTACTTCAAATGGAGGAGAAGCAAGAGAACAGAGAGAACCGATTGACCGGTTGACCGCCATTAAACCACACACTCCTTTTTCCATTTCCCCTCAATTTCCCACCAAACCGAACGATTCAACACTCGATATCCAGTTTAATGGAGGAGCAATCTACAGTAGGGTTTCGCGGTTCAACTCCCGATGGCGTCCTTGTGCTTGAATCGATTCAATTCAACGACGAGATTCAGGGAATCGTGTCACCGGTACCGGCGCCGGAAAACGCGAGCTCGTTCACCGCGCTGCTTGAGCTACCACCGACGCAGGCCGTGGAGCTTCTTCACTCGCCCAACGTGAATCAGAAACCCTATCTACTAGGCTCTTTCAATGGCAATTTGACCTTCCCTTCCAACGCCGCGTTGATCGAACGCGCCGCGAAGTACTCCGTGTTTGCCGGAGAGAACAACAACTCGCCGCCGGTGAAGAACGAGCCGCAAGAGACCGATTCCAACCCGTGCTCGACTCAGGGGTACGTTTCGGATCCCGCCGTTGAGAACAAGAATCAGAGAAGCGCCGCCGCCAAGAGGAAGGAGCGAGAGAAGAAGGTACCAAATCCAGGAATTAGGGTTTCGATTTTCTGTGGAATTCAGTTTCTGAAACATGAAATTGTCAATGGTTTTGTGAAATACAGGGTAGAGATTCGTCGTCGAAGAAGAGTAAGAGCGTCGCCGATGAATCCTCCGGCGGTGACGGCGAGAAGCTTCCGTATGTCCATGTTCGCGTTCGGCGAGGTCAAGCCACAGATTGTCACAGTTTGGCAGAAAGAGTAAGCTCTTGATTAATTAATTTAATTTGCTTAATTAAATCACTTTAATTTTAATTTAATTAAACTAAATTGAGTTTGTGAATTCTGATGTTGTAGGCTAGGAGAGAGAAGATCAATGCGCGCATGAAGCTTTTACAAGAACTGGTCCCTGGTTGCGACAAGGTCGGTTTCACTTTCATGTGTTGTGGTCTTACTCTTCAAAGTCTTAATTAAACCTTTACTTACTTGGATTAATTGATAGTGATTTAATCATTTTTTGTGATTACCTATCATTATCTGTCTGATTTGTCTCCCAAATGACCAATTAAGTTTGTATTTGTTTATTAGTATAAGTATTGATTAATGAATTTTGTTATTGCACCTTTTCAACCCTCAAAAAAAGCGATTGCTTTCACGTCAAGTGAAGAGTGTGCCCACCGCTACTGAGTGTCAAAAATGGCATTTATGTCATTTCATCTTTTAGCTTTTTTTTTTTGGAGATTTCGTTTTGGTTACACATCTTTTTCGGAGGGTAGTTTTGTCATTTGAAGTTTCCAACCTTTTTACTCTTCTCTGACATTGGCCTTCTATATGTAGGTCCTATAGAATAGTCTAAGGTAAGTTATGGGTTTAATTTTAATTTTTTGAAAATTTGGGCCACTTTGGGAAATAATTTCTATAGGATAATTTTAAATTTTAAATGGGTCTGTCTTATTGTTTTTTTTTTTTTGCCATGATACTTAGACACGACATCACATGCATGTAAAAGTCACCTGGAGTTATCACTCCTACAAAATAGCACTTGATTGGATAATTAGGAGTTAGGACACTTGCAAAAGGCGTATTTTTTCTCATAAGATTAGAGCATGTGATCAATCATTGACGTGCATAAATAAACTGTGTTTGTGCATTTCACCAAGTGCTGCACGTGGCAAAAGCTCCAACACTCAATGGCAATTATAGTATGGTAGTAGTAGGCTTTATTACATGATTAGCTGTGGGGTTATGTGTTTGCATGAATAATCATTCTAAGGTAGTGTTTGGCCCAACTTATTTTTGACTTAAAAGTCACTTTTAAGGTAAAGTTGGGCCAAACAGATTTCATTAAAATTTCTTTGACTTAAAAGTTACTTATTTTTACTGAAGAAATATGATAAAAGTAACTTTTTAGAAAAAGGCATTGAGAGGAGCTTTGAAAAAAAGGAGCTTCTCTTTTGGCCTAACTTATTTGTATCTGTAGTGGTTTACGTGGGTTTATCGTGGTTTTTCTCCATCTTCTTCCTCTTGGAACCCTGGCTGTTTCCTATATCGCCTTCCTCTACAGACTCGTGGTTTTGAATTTTGCACACACTCAGCCACTCAGGTACCGTTAACTATCTTTCTATTTTGATCTCTTTCTGAAATTCATGGATTTAATCACTGATTTCTACTCTCTGTGTGTGGTGATGTTAATATGAATGTCTTAATATTTGGTTTTCTGAGTTCCATTAGGTCTTACATGCGTACTCTGATTCAACCGATTCTGAATATTTATATAATCTATACATGAACCAACAATTAATCATATACTAATATATACACAAATCTGTACAAGAATCAGATTTGTTATGAAATTCTTAAATTCCATTGTTATACGTGGCCGTGGGTGGGGTTAAATTGCCATTGTTATACGTGGGTGGGTTAGATAATGATTAAGATAGGATTTTGGGTTTGCTGCATAAGGGGAAGGGGCTATAATTAAAAAATGATTAAATTTATCATGTGTGAAACCAAAGGTTAAGTGTAAACAGAACAATTTTAAGGCTTCTTTCTATGAGTGGGAAACTAGTCCTAGTGTTTGTTTGGGGGCTGCTATATCTTGGTAATTTTCCTACTGGGTTTTTTTGCTGCTAGTCCCTCTTGCCCCGGTTCTGTTAGCTGTCCTCAAAGCTGCTTGGTGTTGGTTTCTTTCCTACCTTGCCATCCTCGTGTTCTATGCTGCTACTTGTTGGACTTTTTAATGTTAGAGCAGCCTTTTTGTCTTTGGTTGTACTGTGTAAGGAGTTCATCACCAAGGGTTTAGGATTGGTGGATTCTTGTTTCTCTTGTTTCATGGTTCTGATCTCTGTTTCTTGTAAGGGATGTGGGCACCCCTAGTGCCAACCTCCTATTGTATCTCTACTTTTATTTATATACATATTACTTGGCCTTTCAAAAAAAATGTATTTTTTCTGTTTAGTTTTCTTCTTGGACTTCTTGTATGTACTCATTATCTTTGTGTCTTGTGTCCATGGAAAGCTTTCTGTCATATCTTTCTTGTGGTCTCTTGGTTATGAGGCGTGAGGTTCTTTATTCTGACTGTTGATGAGGGGGGTTTGGGTGTAGATGGGCATAGTTATATTATGGATTGAGCTGTTTTGCAATTTGGACCATGCGGGTGTGCTCACTCCATGCTTTCTGCCAAATATATCATCTATGTTCTGCATGTCTTTATGAAACTTTGTAAAATAGTTTTACCAAATAGCTTTTAACTTAAAAGTAGCTTTTAAGTTGTATAAAAATAAAATTTGACAAACAGCTTCTGCCTTTTTTTAAAAGCTCTTGTTTTTATCTTTAACTTAAAAGTAGCTTTTAAGTCTAAAATAAGTTGGGCCAAACGATCCCTAAATCCCCTGTTTCACCTGATAACTTTTCTGATTTCTAAATTATTTTTATTATTATTTTTTCCATATTTTAAAAATATTGATGTATTTAGTATTTCTTTTTATTTAATATTTTATTTACAAGAGGGTCTTTAATTTGTACTTGTCTATATTCAGCTTCCAGATAGTTTGTCCACTGGCTGGCGACTCTGATTCATGGGCGCTTTACAATCATAGGTGTGCCCATGGATCATGGTTATTACCCTTCCGAAGTCTGGAAACCTTCAATCAGCGGTTTTCTTCTATCATGCTTGTCTAATGAATGAGTTGCATTTAGCATCATTTTAGTTGTATGTTCCAAAACTGAAATCCAGGGGATGGTTTTAAATTGAGCTTTCAACTATAGGATTGAAAAAACAAATTGGAGATTGGTGGTGCCTTGTGCAGCAATGCATAGTAGTTTACTGTGCACCTTTCTTGGTGATATTGAAATGCTATTTTAATCATTCTAGTCTGTAGTCTGTACATGTTTCTGAATATGGGGGAAGAATAATCTGGTTGAAGTTTTTTCCCTAAGATGGATTCTCTCTTTGTGGCCTAATTCCCATATGTACTATGTTTCATCACTTGCGCACAGGTTTATTCATAAATGACCCCTTGTTTTTGTCTGATGTAGAAGCCTTAGTTACCCGGTCATTCTATGATTTTGCAGTGCATTTGGACTGTGTTAAATTTTCTCAAAAGTTTTAATTTAGTACCTGACATGACATAATCTATTTCACAGATATCTGGAACGGCATTGGTTCTGGATGAAATCATTAACCATGTGCAATCTTTGCAACGTCAAGTGGAGGTCAGACTCTCACATTGCAGACATTTGACATAAATAATTTACAAATAGCTGGCTATACTTGATAATTATTTGCTATTTGGCTCTCAATTACATATGGCTTATGATGCATAGAAACTTTTGAAAGAAAAGGCTAGGTTTCCTTCACAAATTCTCTCCTGGCTCTTAAATTGAGCTTTCAACTATAGGATTGAATGAACCTAAAAAGTAGTTTTTTGCTTATATTGTGGACCGGAGGGAGTAATCTAAAGCTAGTGTGCGATGCTGGAATATTTGGGGGTCACTAGAACAAATAAAGCATTGCTTCCCTAAAAGCAAGGATTAGCATTAAATGTTAAGCTGTCATGGTACTGTTATTGAGGACTATATGACATATAATCTTCTTAGTGGGCCTACTTCCTTTCCCTCGTGTTGTTGACTTGAGGCATGAAGTTTCGAATGCGTAGCTTTGTATGTAGGTTTATTTAGCGTATATGCTAAAAAGTTATAATATTCTTGTAATAATATTTTGTTAAAATAAGCTGTTTAGAAGTGAACTGTGAGTCTAACCATAGACATCATCGCAAGATTTGCAAGATTATTATAGTGATTTACATCAATATGGTTTTGGTCTCATTGATTTATGTTCTGATTGCAGATCTTATCTATGAAACTGGCCGCAGTTAACCCAAGAATTGATTTCAACTTAGACAGCTTATTGACTGCTGATGTAAGTATTATAAATTAATTTAACTCGATTTTTTTTTATTGGGGAAAAAATATCTATTTGCTTCTTTGGCTGGGGGTTAATCTGAAAACTCTGAAATTCTCTTGTTTAGCTGAAACTATATTATATATGACCTCTTTTTCTGAAGCACTTTCTATTCTGCCTTCATTCGTTCCTTCTATGCTTTATGTCTTATGTAGGGGAAATATAATAGATCAAAATGTTGCTATTAATTGTTCATGTAGCTGTGTGTGCTTAATTCATCTTCGTCTGAAAACTAAAGCGGTACATGGTGGGTTCTGAAAGAGATTTTTGTGGCCTGTTGCTGTTATTTATATCATTCTGTTGGATGTTATATTGTCATGCAAGAACAAGTAAGAAACAATATAAAACATGCACAAAGTTACAACAAGTTTGTCAGTATTTCAGAAATTCAGATAAATAATTAGTTTTGCACTTTATGGCCTAAATGTTTAATATTCTTCAATTACAAACCCTCCTGCACATTGTAATTGAAGTAATGAGTGTTTGAATGTAAGTGTAACCTTGTAAGTATAGTGCTTTGTATAGCCTGTTCAGCCTTCAGTCAATATTGAGAACTGTTTATGAAATCTCCTTTGTAACTTTCAGGGGGTATCTCTAATGGACAGTAACTTACCAAGCATGGTTACACCTCTCATGTGGCCAGAAAACCCACTCAACGGTAACAGACCGCATTATCAACAACAATGGCAATTCGATGCATTCCACCAACCACTTTGGGCGAGGGAGGAAGACAACCATAATTTCATGACTCCGGAAACCTCACTTTTGAGTTATGACTCGTCAGCAAATTCAGGTAGACCAGAATTTAGCTTTTATTGTGCATATCTACTCTCAAGAGAAATGCTTATGAGAGAATTTTCTAACTGCACATCATGGTTCCTACTGCTGAGGCACTGGTTTTCATCAATAGATGGAGATTGGAACTGTTTTCTGTCTTTTAATGGTTATTTTGACTATGAACATCATAAAGTAATCTTGGAAGGATGCTTAAGTAATAAACCTGGCATTCCAATCTCTAAGTTACAAATTACTGATTTGTTTGAAAGGAATTAACTTAAACATGAAATATGTGTTAAAAGTGATTTTTTAATTTCTCAACAAGTAAATTTTGAAAGTATTTAAGTTCAATTTTAATTGTGTTACAGCATCTCTGCACTCAAACCAATTGAAGATGGAGCTATGAAAGCGTGCAGAAGTTGCCGTATCAGTAGCTAATAGCCTAGTAGTGTATATATCAAGTATAGTATTCGCAGTTAGCAGTGATCTTGAGCGGTATCTATGCTAATGCTATTCAGCAGGGTTTCCATGTCTTCTATTTATCAGGCTCAGTTGGAAACCTGGATTTTCTATGGCTAGAAAAGAGGAAGAAGAATCGGTAAGCTATTCTTATATAATACAAGTATCATTATGTATACTAACTATAGGGGTCATTCAATCGACGAGATGATTGATTCAAGATTGTAAAATCATAGAACAGACTGTTACTGAATTATTATTGGAGTGAGTTGCTTTGTTCATTGCATGCTACTTAGATTATTGGCTTTTAATGAGAATTTCCTGAACAAGCTACTTTAATTTTGCATTACATGCAATATTTTCTTTCTCATTTTGATTTTCTACAGATGATTCATTTTGTTTTTCTTTTCCCTTTTTCATTGCAAAGTATGAAGTGTTGTTGATCATAGCAGCATTTCAGCTGGTCTATATTGTCTTCTACCTGGATTCCCTTGATGGTACTCTGAGATTTTCATTGCATTCTTTGTTAGAGTAAATTGACCTCTAATTGTGAAATAGGCAGATTTAATAGAATATTGAAGGTACATTGGGATTCTTGTTAGAAACACAAACGTGCCGTGAGGAACACTTGTTGCAATTAACCCAAAAAATACATGCAAAGCTCCGAGGCTGTGTTGACGTAATATCTAAAAAAAGTATTTTATCAATTCCACACATGAATCCATAACTTCTCCAATTCATTGATTTTATCAAATTTTATCGGTATCTATCTATACATGGATTAACAAGGTAAAAAACATTGTTGAAGGGAATCTACTAGAAAATAAGAGAAAGAAGGCGTGATCATTAAAAAGTCCTCTAGTTCATAGACTATCTGGTTGGATAGAGGTTTATTAGAGCTTATCTAGAAAATGCACTGAATATACTTCAATAAATGTTTGGACCAACATCACATAGAAGTTACATGAACTAGTCTATACGTTTGCAAGGAAATGTCAGAACTCGCTTCTCAAAATGGTAGCATTTATGCTCTATCTGAGAGGCATTATCAAATTGGGAAGGCCATTTTCCAAATATACCATCTATTCGACCTCATATTGTGGGTTTATGAGGCACAAAAGCATGTGGAGTAGACATCAGAGGAAGTGACGGTATTTGACTTAGTCAAGTCCAGTAGGTGATTGGTGAATTATTATAATATTATTTCAGGCTGAATTCGGTTAAAAACTTAAAACATACTACCTACGATTCATTTTTCAAAAAAAAAAAAACCTACGATTCAAAAGAAATGTGAAAATCGTAATACATAAATGCAAGATACAAAATGAACTGACACCAAAAATTTTCCCTCCATCCCAATCCTAATACACTCATTTACCGAAAAGACTAAGTATATGTTTGGAAATCTTTACACAAATGATTTTAAAGTATCTCGTAAATGTTTTTTTTGGGTCGCTTATCTTCTAGTATATGTTAGAATTGATTGTGAAAAAATAAAATAAAATGATCTTAACATGGTATAAAGTGGGATCACTATTTTTTCCTTTTCTTTGTTTTCAATGATTTTTTATTTGCTTACTTTTATTATGCTCAAAAGCCCAAATATGAGGTTTCAAATAATGGGCTCTGGAGTCTGGTCCAATTAAAAACCTAATTAGTGAGTGAATAAGGGAGGGAAAAAGAGGGCATCGTGAAACGACAATTTTACTCAGGATTCCGTCACCAAAAGCACAATTGACAATACCAGCCATATCGAAAAAGTCTCAAGAAATCCCTTCTCATCGGGAACTCTGAAGTGCACAAGCATCAAGAGAAGCAGAGCAGGGAAGAAAACGAACCCATTTGACTCATCTGTTTACTCATTTTTTGTTAGGCCAAATGGTGCCGAGATGGAAAGGAAAAGATGCAAAAGCTAAAAAGGATGCAGAAGCTGAAGCCCTTAAGGAACCCATGTCAAAGACGATATCTCAGCTTCAATCTTCTCTAGTTCAATCAGATACATGTGGATTTCTCTCTGGCAACAGTGTGCACGTAGCAGTTGGAGCAGAACAAATTGATCTGCTTGATAAAGCATGCTTTGGTCGGCCTGTGAGAACAGTTGAAAAAGATAAACACTTGATTCAGTTAAACTTAGAGGAAGCTTTCTACCTGTGCTATTCCTTAAAATGCCTCAAGATTAATGGTGGTGATACTGGTCCTCAAAATGATGAAGAGCTATGGCATTACATGAAGTCAAGGAATGAAACATTCGCTTGTTTATATGTACATTGTCAATCGATAAGGACATGGAAAATCATATTGAATATGAAAAATACATTTATAGGCTTTGTCAAAAAGACACACACACACACATATATATGTATGATTGTTATTGAATCACATCATAAATATGATCCATGAAGGCATTTATCATTATTTCCTTGCTGGATATTATCATTGCCATTTCATTTTTTAGTTCTATTGACACTACAAAACAGAATAGTCATCCATAATGAAATATGAACTTTTGTCTTAGATATAGTCCATAGTGTTCTTTTTTTTCCTTTTGGTTTTAACTTTATGCTCAGTCTTTGGTGGAGCTACTTCATCTCATTTTAATTTTAACTCCCCATACATTGTTTGTGGCTTTCATCCATCTTAATTCTTAACAATCAAGCCCAAAGGAGCAGTCAAGTTTAATTAATGTGTTGGGCCATTTGGAGACTGGTTCCAGCTACTAAATTCTATCATCAAAGCGTAGCTTTAGTTTCCCCACAGATCCTTATGCAGCACCACCCCCGGCCCCAAGGGGAGCTTCTCCCCTCAGAGGAGGAAGCTTCTCGAGGATGGGGTTTTTTGTTTCCCTTACGGGGTCCTCCTACTCACATTAGTGAGTATTTCCCTCTCCTTAGTGAGAGAATTTCTTTCCTCTTCCCACTCCTCTCCTTCACCCACCTTCATCCGGTTACCCACTTTCCTTCCCACCTTCTTCCCCTCCATGCTTTCACCCGTTTCCTCTGGTTTGACCCTTTGTGTTCCATTTTTTTCCTGCACAACTACCCATTCCCTTGCCTTCCACCATCACTTTCTATTTTCCTTTCACTCAAACTACTCCACCACCACATTTTGTTGTGATTATTTTTAGTAGGCTGTATTTCTCTCGATGTTTTCGTTGACACTTCATTCAGCCGCTTGACTTTCTTCTGCGTAGTTGAGGCTGCATGTTCTACCAATGTCAGCAGTATTCTAGAAGCTGTACAAGTTACGCCACTAGCAAAGCCAGTTGAAGTTGGAAAAGTTGATGCAACAAGGATTTGTGGAGTTTTTGGTCTCTTTAATAGGTTTTTCTCTATTATTTTAGTTGGTTTGTTGATTTGCTAGAGCAAGTATGCTTGTGATTTAAGTATGTATCTGTTTTTGAACTGTTGTATAACTTGTACTGCTCTGTTGAGATTTCAGTTCCCTTTGATGATTGTAAGTTTCGTTTGGGCTATCATTAGTCAATCTACTCATTTCACAAAAAAGAAAAAAAGCGTAGCTCTAATTTTTTATTTTATCCGACCATGAAAAACCCTATTTTTCCTCTTTCTTTCGCATTCTAAAGCCAGCGCCACCCCACCAGTTTTCCTATCTCCCCCATTGTAGGGAGTGCTTCCCCTCCTCGTGGGAGACATGCTTACCCATTTTAGGTGGTGTTTTCCCTCTTCTGTGAGGGTTTTCTATCCTGTTAACTTTTGAGTAGGATTTTTTCTTTTGGTATCCCTGCCATGTTCTTCCTTTGCTTCCTCGTCCTCCTCTTCCTATTGCCATCACCTTCCATTCTCCTTTGTATCCCACCTGAATCCTTCCATTACACTTATTTTCAATCAACTCTTTTCCCACAACCTTTTTCTCTTATCCCCTTCTCTTAGATTTTTTTATTTCAGTCTACCAAAGTATAATTAGTTTGGTGCAATTGACCTGCACGGTCTGAGATTGGCCTCCTTGGCAGAAGCTCCGGCAGCCTGCCCGATGGGCCCTGAAAATAGGGCATTGAAGAAAAAGTGAAGGACTGGAAAATTGAAAAAAATTAATCAAATGTTTAGCTTTTCTGTGTTTTTATTTGTTTCCATTTTGTTTTTCTGTTTATGGGTTGTGAATTTGTGAGCAAGCATGCATTGTTATGTAATGTTTATTTTAGTAGCATTGTTGTATTGTATTTGCTCATTTGTCTTCATGGGGATTTTATCTGTTGATATAAATGCTATTTGGCCGCTCGAGTGGCATTAATCTAATAATCATCTTAGGCATTCAACTATAAATTTTGCAAATTTCAATTTTTACAATGCAGAACCTAAGGAAAGTCAGAGTTTAAGCCATCTTCAATGTCTAAACAACTTTAATATCAGTAGGTTCACATGCCAAACCATTACAAGTTGCTACATGAAGCAGTAAATGGTTGTTCTTTATACTCGTACTTGAAGTTCACACTAGACAAGTTTATGTAATGCATACCTCATGCTCCATAATCATTTTCAGAAAGGATGGGTGAGTCACAACTCAGATAGTTCTTCAGGGTGGACAACAGGAAGTGTATCAACATGCATTCCCTGCATCTAAGTTGATGGCAAAGTATCCTGGCATTCCCAAATTCGGTTTACCAATCTCCACATTGAGTTTCAGTTACTGTCAGAATATGTTTTATTGTTAGTTATATTATTTCCTTATTTAGCAAATCACATTTATAATGTAGGAGGGGAATATCCCTGAATCATAGGGATTTAATTGTATAGGTGCTGTTATTATATTTCCTAAATTAGTATTTCAGCTTTGTATATATGGCTGATGTATTGTAACATAATTCTAAGAAATAAAATTATTCAACCCTAATATTTGAGATGGCATCAGAGCTCTCAAGTTCTGGGAGCCGCCTCTGACTGCGCAAACCAAAACCCTAGAAGACAGCCTTCATTGCTGTCAATCATCCCTTTCAAGGCAGCCTTCATTGCTGTTGATCATCCCTTTCAGAGCAGCCTTCATTGCTGTCGTGATTGTTCCTTAGTTGCTGTCCCGAATACATTCCCATTGCAATACGTTCACTGTACTGCTGCTGCCATGGGAGAACCAATTGAAGAAATAGTGGATATTGAGTCAAGGAACATTGACTCTGGGGATAATAAATCCCAAACTCATGGAGAGCTGCAGAACCTCTACACTGCCTACAGATTGAATGGGCAGAATTACTTGAAATGGTCCCAGCTTGTTCTTAGAACTTTGAAAGGTAAAGGGAAAGCTAGCCACTTGACTGAAGATGCCCCTAAAGAGGAAGATCCCAAATTTACAAAATGGGATGAAGAGGACTCTATGATCATGGCATGGCTATGGAACTCAATGATCCCAGAGATCACTGATACTTGCATGTTTCTTAATTCTGCAAAGGAGATTTGGAATGCTATGGAGCAGACATACTCCAAAGCTAAAGATGCTGCTCAAATATATGATGTGAAGGTGAAGACTGTGGCAGCAAAACAGAGAAACAAGACCGTTACAGAGTACGCCAATCAACTCAAATCATTGTGGATGGAGTTAGACCATTATAGGGTCATTAAAGCCAAGTGCTCAGCAGATTCAGCAATGCTCAAAGAGTATATTGAGCAGGATAGAGTCTATGATTTCCTGGTGGGGCTTAACTCTAATTTTGATCAGGTGAGAGTCCAAATCCTTGGAAAAGAAAAGGTTCCAGGAATTAATGAAGTAGTAGCTATGGTCAGAAGTGAAGAAAGCAGAAGGGGAGTAATGCTAGAAACCCCAACTGTGGAAAACTCAGCCATGATAGCTTCTGGGGCCTCGGCCATGATGGCAGACCAGAAAAAAGGGGGAATAAGCAATACAGAGAAGAAAGGTGAAGGAGTGTGGTGTACCTACTGCAACAAGCCTCGCCACACTCGTGACAAATGTTGGAAGCTGGTTGGAAAGCCACCTAGTAGAGAGTGGGGGCCCCAAAACCGAGACAGGGAGTGGGGAAAAAAAAGGAGACAACACAAGAAAGGGAGGACAGGCGCACATAGCTGCTGGAACCAATGAAGAAAATAAAGGAGGTCTGATTCAACTTAACCCGGATGAAGTAGAGAAAATGAGATCGTTCCTCAGCAAGTTGGATAAACCAACAGGTACTTGTTCTCTCGCATGTTCAGGTATGTTTGGTGAGTTTCTTTTTCCTTTTGGACTCAATGTCTCAGATACAAACTATAACCAATACTGGATACTGGATTCTGGGGCCACTAACCACATGACACCCCTACCTAAAAATTTCTCCTCGTACTCACCTTGCCCTAGCAATAAGAAAATATCCACAGCATATGGCACTCTCATGACTGCAGCCGGTCAAGGAGAAGTTCAAATAACCCCAACCATAACCCTAAAAAATGTCCTTCATATTCCCAAATTGTCTGTTAGTCTGATTTCCATAAAAAAACTCATAAAAGACTTATCATGTAAAGTTGTTTTTTATGACAATGGTTGTGTACTACAGGACAAGTACTCGGGGAGGACGATTGGACATGCTAGAGAATGGAATGACCTTTATTACTTGGACAACCCGAATCTGCCTCCAGATCTACACAACAGCAGCAACTCTTTTTTCGCTGATTCAATAAAGACCAAAAGGGAGAAAATCCTCTTACATCATTGTCGTCTTGGACATCCTTCCTTTAGAGTCATAAAATTGTTATTTCCTTCCCTTTTTAACAAATTAGAAGTGGAGAGTCTTCATTGTGAAGTGTGTGAGCTTGCTAAACACAAGCGTGTACCTTTTCCCATTAGTAATAATATGAGCACGTTTCCCTTCTATTTAATTCATACTGATGTGTGGGGTCCCTCAAATGTCCCAAATGTTTCCGGTGCCCGTTGGTTCCTTACCTTTATAGATGATTGCACTCGAGTTACATGGATTTTCTTACTGAAACAAAAGTCCGAAGTCAGCTCCGTGGTTCAGAATTTTTTCTCAATGGTAAAGAATCAGTTTGGTGTTAGCATTAAGAGGATTAGATCTGATAATGCCAAAGATTACTTTAATCATGGGCTTAATTCTTTTTGTCAAAAGGAAGGCATCATTCATGAATCATCCTGTGTCAAAACACCTCAGCAAAATGGGATTGCTGAGAGGAAAAATGGACACTTACTAGACCAAACCCGAGCTCTCCTTTTTCAGCATAAGGTCCCTAAGAAATTTTGGGGTGAGGCTGTTCTCACTGCATGTTATCTAATTAATAGGTTACCTTCCAGTGTTCTAGCCTCAAAAAGTCCTATGGAGGTTTTGTCCTCTTTTTATCCTAATGTGTCCACGTCCAATCAACTTGTTCCAAGAATATTTGGGTGTGTATCATTTGTCCATGTCCATAGTGGTGATAGAGGTAAACTTGACCCAAGAGCCTTAAAATGTGTCTTCATAGGATACTCATCCACACAAAAGGGATATAAATGCTATCACCCACCATCTCAAAAACTCTTTGTGTCCAGAGATGTCACCTTTCTCGAGCAAGAAAGTTACTTTCACCAAGATCATCTTCAGGGGGAGACTACAAGAAAGGAAGATGATCTACTTATGCTCACTGACTTTATTCTCGGACCAGAAGTAGGGACTGAAAGTGCAACGGATTATGAGATGGAGGCTCAACCCACTAAATCCACTCAAGAGGAAGATGAAGCTGATGTAAGATTTGGGAAAAAATTGATTTATACAAGGAAGACAAAGGTCATTCCAGAATCTGTCCATGTCCAAGAATCCGACCCAACATTACATGAGGTAACTTCCCCTAATCCTTTAATCTCCACTAAATCAATCTCTGATTCCCCAACTGCACAGGAACCAGAATCCAGTTCAGCACCACTTTACGAGGACCTGGACATTCCAATCGCCCTTAGGAAGGAGACTAGAAAATGCACCACGAAGCCACTTTACCCTCTAGCCAATTACCTATCCTTTAAACACTTCTCACCTACCCATAAAGCCTTCCTTACAAGCTTAAACACTATAACCACACCTACCTCCCTATCTGAGGCATTGACTGATAGGAAATGGAAGCAAGCCATGGACTTGGAAATGGAAGCACTGGAAAAGAATAGTACTTGGGAATTGGTTCCTCTTCCAAATGGGAAAAAACCAGTAGGATGCAAGTGGGTCTATACAATAAAATACAAGGCTGATGGATACATTGAGAGGTACAAGGCAAGGTTAGTAGCCAAGGGATTCACTCAAACCTATGGAGTGGATTACTTGGAAACATTCGCTCCAGTTGCAAAAATGAATACAGTTCGGGTGATATTATCCCTAGCTGCTAATTATGGCTGGAACTTGCAACAATTTGATGTAAAGAATGCCTTCCTCCATGGAGAACTTGAGGAGGAGATTTACATGGAATTGCCCCTGGATATGGTGGAAAAACTGCTGTCAACACTGTTTGCAAGCTTAAGAAAGCATTGTATGGGCTAAAACAATCACCACGAGCGTGGTTTGGAAGGTTTACTAAAGTTATGATAGGTCTGGGCTTCAAACAAAGTCAAGGAGACCACACTCTGTTCATTAAACACTCTAAGTCAAGGAGAGTAACAGTGTTACTGGTGTATGTGGATGATATTATCGTGACAGGTGATGATGAGGAGGAGCAACAACTGTTAAGCCAACATCTAGCCAAGGAATTTGAAATTAAGACCTTGGGAAAGTTGAAGTATTTTTTGGGAATTGAAGTGGCCCATTCTAAAAAGGGGATTTTCATATCCCAACAGAAATACATCACTGATTTGTTGAAAGAGACTGGTAAGACGGCATGCAAGCCTGCAAGTACACCAATTGATCCAAATATGAAGCTAGGAAATGCAGAAGAAGATACTGCAGTTGACAAGGAAATGTATCAAAGACTAGTTGGCAGACTCATATATTTATCTCACACTAGACCTGATGTTGCATTTGCTGTGAGTCTAGTCAGCCAGTTCATGCACCATCCAAAGGAGGTCCATCTACAGGCTGCACTAAGAATTGTGCAATATTTGATAGGGACCCCAGGCAGGGGAATTTTGTTCAAACGGAATGGGAATGTAAGTCTTGAAGCATATACAGATGCTGACTATGCAGGGTCAATTGTGGATAGGAGGTCAACTACAGGATATTGCACTTTCCTTGGAGGGAATCTTGTGACTTGGAAGAGTAAAAAACAAAGTGTGGTAGCTAGATCCAGTGCCGAAGCAGAGTTCAGGGCAATGACACAAGGGATATGTGAACTACTGTGGCTGAAGATCATCTTGGAAGACTTGAGAATAAAGTCGGATGAACCAATAAGACTTTACTGTGATAACAAATCCGCTATTAGCATAGCTCATAACCCAGTGCAGCATGATAGAACCAAACATATTGAGGTTGACAGGCATTTTATCAAAGAAAAATTAGACAGTGGCCTAATCTGCACTCCATATGTCTCCTCACAAAACAACCTTGCAGATCTTCTAACGAAGGGGCTGAATAGCAACAACTTTGAGAGGATTGTTTCCAAGCTGGGAATGGAAAATACCTATTCACCAGCTTGAGGGGGAGTGTCAGAATATGTTTTATTGTTAGTTATATTATTTCCTTATTTAGCAAATCACATTTATAATGTAGGAGGGGAATATCCCTGAATCATAGGGATTTAATTGTATAGGTGTTGTTATTATATTTCCTAAATTAGTATTTCAGCTTTGTATATATGGCTGATGTATTGTAACATAATTCTAAGAAATAAAATTATTCAACCCTAATATTTGAGATTTCATATTAGAAATTGGGAGGCCTATACTCAACCACAAAAGCTAGCTCAAGAGTTGAGGTTTGCACTACCCTTATAAAGCTTATCTTGGCTCTATCTCTAGCCAATGTGGGACTTCTAACACACCCCCTCACGTCCAGGATTGAACAGACTGGAACGTGGGATTAACAACGGGTGGCCCAATAATGGGAGGTCTCCACAACAAATGGATCTAGGATAGGCTCTGATACCATATTAGAAATTGAGAGACCTATACTCAACCACAAAAGCTAGCACTAGAGTTGAGGTTTACACTACCCTTATAAAGCTTATCTTGGCTCTATCTCTAGCCAATGTGGGACTTCTAACCGTTACCATGTTCAACAAGAAGCTAAATGCAGTTGCTGGTAAAATGGCAAAACTTATTGTGTTTGTTTACATGTTGAATGAATGTAACAAGTTTTGATTTAGGTTGTGAAAATGACATTTGATTATAGGTTTGTCCTTTTATAAAGTCAGTTGGTATATTGGCTCTCTTGAAATTGTTTCACTCCATCTCATTAATCTTTTCCGGTCAAACATCTAATTAATCTTTCAACTGACTCATATTTTGGAGAGAAAGTGTCTTAAAACAATAAATCAGCCCAAAACTTATGAGTTATGATAGTTGTCCACAAGATTAATCTATATATAGGGATGATAATTTTGCCCAAACTCATGGGTACCCGCCCGAACCTGAACCCGATTTGACAGACAAAACCCGAGTTGACTGGATTTGGGTTTGGTTTTGGGTTTTGCCCGTTACTGTAGCAACTTATGAGTTTGGGTTTGATATTAGTTAAATTCGTGTCCATACCCGCCCAAACCCGAACCCAAAGATACCCAAAACATAAAATTACAAAAAAAATATCATACATGTATATATTTATAAACTTTGTTCTTAGTATTTGATGATTAATTGTACTTTTGTATGTTTGAGAAAGTCAACTCTAAATTATTGTTGTCTTACTTTGGTGATGGATGAGGATGATGAATATTATTTGTTTTTCTTTCTTTCTATGAATTTCACTTTTTTTTTATGAAAGTAGGTTCTGTATAGGGTTGCTATTTCACGTAAGGAATGAGTTTGGGTTTTGGTTTCATCCGAAACCCAATGGGTTTGGGCATGTATTTCATTTTATCGCCCATAAGTGTTTGTGTTTGAGTTTGGATTTGGTAATTATAAAACCCGTGTCCGATCCTACCCGTTGTCATCCCTATACAATAGAAGGCATCATCGTCCCTTACTTGATTTATTATGTAGTTATCTACATGGTCCATAATTCGATTAAAAATATTCACATTAGTCAAACAATTTTTTTTTTCTTTTAAGGAAAAAAATATTTTAAAGAGATTACCATTTTTGGGTACATCTGGAAAATTAAACATAGACTAAAAATTAAACTAAGACTAAAGACTAAAAATTAAACAAAAACTACACCAAAAGAGTTTACTAACTCAATTGCATGTTCTACCAATATCAGCAATATTTTTTAATTTCAATAGCGGCGTTAGGGGATCTACATTAGAAGAATTGTCCAGCAATTGGAATCTTATTTGAATTTTTTTTTATATTAGAAAGATAAATTGTACATTCTCAGGAGGGATTCATCTCTAAACCTATTAACTAACTCTTACCACTTGAATTATCATTGGAAACCATTTTTACTGGCTTCGAACATAGGTTTTTTTTTTGTTACAAAGAGGGCTTAAGCCCGAAAGGAAAAACTACACACAGGTAGAACGAGGGAACGTGATCTGAACAACATCCGCCACAAGAAGTAGAGAAGAGGCCTTAGGAGGAGGGAGATCCGGAACATGATTACCTAGGTAATATGTAACGAGTTGTATCAACCAAGTTGACATTCATTATCCTTTAAAATATGATATACTAGTTGCAAACAATTTACAAACATTATACACTATGATAAGAGTGTATATAGTTGTATACAAAGTTCTGGAGTAGGAGTGTAGGACACCTCTCTTTTGAACATACAAACAAAGCCTCTTTCTCCAAAAATGTTAATGGAAGAACACAAGCTACCACTCCTCTTCCAAATCACTTTCTCCTTTTTCCTTCTCACCCAATCACTCCTCGCCACGTCACACCCACCATACCCCATCCCATTAACCGTCTCCGTCTCCGACTTCGGAGCCGCCGGCGACGGCGTCCGCTACGACACAACATCAATCCAGTCCGCCATCAACTCCTGCCCGGGCAGCTCCCCCTGCCGCGTCATCTTCCCGGCGCCGGGAAAGTACCTGACGGCGACCGTGTTTCTGAAATCCGGCGTGGTCCTGTTTGTGGAGCCCGGAGCAACCATCCTGGGCGGTCCGAGGCTGGAGGACTACCCGAGGGAGCCGTCGCGGTGGTACGTGGTGCTGGCGGAGAACGCGACGGATGTGGGGATTGATGGCGGCGGGGTGGTGGATGGGCAGGCGGAGAAGTTCGTGGTGAGGGAGGATCCGAGGAAGAACATCATGGTGAGCTGGAATCAAACTGGAGTTTGTTCGGGTGACGAATGCAGACCAAGGCTCGTCGGTTTCCTCGGTTGCAGAAACGTTAGAGTCTCCAACATTACCCTTAACCAACCTGCTTATTGGTGGTTTGTTCCTATTTCTATCCACTATTTCATTGAATCACCTCATTTATGCTCAGTTCATTTATGCATACATGAAAATTCAAGTGCTAGTGAGTAGTGAGTAAGTCCCTGATTAGTTAAGCAATCTTGTTAGGATGCATTTCGGTAAACAACTTAGTTAATCTCTTATGGTAATAATCACTTATCACATAAGCATTTATTCATAAGTTTATTTTAGAAGCTTCTGGATATAAATTTTAAGTAGGTATAAGCGGCGCTTATTTATAGTTAATATGTAATAAGTTCAAAACAGCTTATAAGTTTGTCATAAGCTATTTTTATAAACTTAGGCCCCGTTTGGAAGAGCTTATTTGAGCTTATCTGATAGCATAAGCTCTTATGCCAGTGTTTGGGAGAGCTTATGCAAACAGCTTATAGTCTACCATAAGCTGTTTGAGCTTATTTTCATAAGCTATTCAGGATAGCTTATGAAAAAGAGCTTATGCTTATCTATAGCTTATTTTCAATTTATGTCAATAAATATTTTAAAATAACTTATGAATAAGCGCTTATATCGCGCTTATGATATAAGCGCTTATGATCATAAGCGCTTAATTAAGCTGTGTTTCCAAACGCGGCCTTACTCAAACACATGCATAAGTGTTTATGGTATAGTTATACCATCGTTTCGTGCTAGCCATTTGACTTTTGTTTGTGCATAGTGTATATGTGGTTGATTTTGATTATGATAAGTAGTAAGTTTTCAAGTACGATTAAGTGTGTGTTTGGATACGGAGTCTAGCGTAACAGAATCTCAATTCATAAGAAGAGTTTTGTTCACCCTTTACTTCAAAATGAGCACTACTTCAAAGTGAGTACTAATGTCCACTGCCAACGGATATCCAAACATAGCCTAAACTGATATTACTTGTGGATGTCTTGCTGTAATGGGCTCAGTTGTTGATTTGGAGTTTTTTGGGTTTTATCTGTAAACAAAGGCAACATGAGTTTTGGATAAACATGGGAAGGGAACCGGGTCCCATGACAAATACTTCTACTTCTATTATTATCATATCAGACAGCTATCCTACTAGCCAATGGTGGTTTTTTTTTGGCCTTAAACGTCTTTGACCATAACCTATGCATTTAGATTGGTTAAGTTGTAATTTGATTTATTATGTTATGTGTTTAAACTTTAAAGCTATTCTATTGTGTTATTTCTATAATAAAGTGGATACTTACTTGAGCCTAACAGTTTATTTGTACTAACTTGCAGCTTACACTTGGTACGGAGTGAGAACATATCCATTGAGGACATTGCAATTTATGGGGACTTCAACATACCAAACAATGATGGGATTGACATTGAGGACTCAAACAACACGGTAATCACTCGATGCCACATTGATACAGGGGATGATGCAATCTGTCCAAAGTCATATACAGGCCCTGTTTACAACCTCACTGTCACCAACTGTTGGATTCGGTCCAAATCTTCTGCAATTAAATTTGGCAGTGCTAGTTGGTTTGATTTCAAGCATTTCGTGTTTGATAATATCACTATTGTTGATTCTCACAGAGGTCTTGCATTCCAGATCCGTGATGGAGGTAACTTGGTTTGGATTCTTCTTGTTTCTCTTCCAGATAAATCATTGAATCACAAATTTTTGCTTTGTTCTGTCTATAAATGTTTATTTTTCCTTAACTCAAAATGTTGAAAGCAAAACAGGTATCTAAAATACTAAGTCTATGTTTGATTCTGCGTCTCAGCACGTTCAGAATCGTGTTACCTCAAGTTTCTAAACACACTAAAAGTTCATTATAAAACAAAACAAAAAATCTACGTAAATTAATCTTCATATTCTAAATTTATGATTGAACATTTGAACATATTTTGATGTAGCTTAGTTGAGCCTGGCTTAGTTAGAAAGAGTCACATTTATATTGAGCCTGATTAATATAGTCCTCTTAGTGAGTGTCTGGGAGCCTTTTAGGTTTTCACATTGGGGGTGAAGTGATTCTGGGAGAAGTTATTAGGAGTAGCTTTTATGAGGGAGAAGTGATTCTATGAGATTTAACCGGGATCCAAACATGTTCTGAAGTGCTTTCAACCTTCTTGTGCAGGAAATGTAAGTGGCATAGTCTTCTCCAACATAAATATCAGCACTAGATACTATGATCCATTATGGTGGGGGAGAGCGGAGCCTATCTACGTGACTACTTGCCCGCGACACTCAACCTCAAAGGAGGCTTCAATCTCAGATGTTCTTTTCATTAACATCACAGCAAATTCTGAAAATGGCATCTTCCTGGCTGGTTCCAAGAGAGGACTGTTAAGGAACTTGAGATTCGTCAACATGAACATCACTTACAGAAGGTTCACCAGTTATGCTGGTGGCTTATTGGACTATAGGCCAGGATGCCAAGAATTGGTTAAACACAGGACTGCAGGCATGATGATGGAACACATTGAAGGTCTTGAAGTTAAAAATGTAGAAATGAGATGGTCAAATTCAAACAATCAACTAGACCAGTGGAATAATCCTCTGGAGTTCAAGCCATCTACTGTGAATGACATCTCTTTCTTTAATTTTAATTCTGTTTCATCTACAAAATAGCAAATCAAGTTAGTGCGTGTTTGAATATTCTTCTACAATTGGTTCTGAAGCCATAACGAATTCTGAAGAGAAGCTTCTGTGAGTAGTTTATGGGTTTCAAAATAAATTCTGAGAAAAAAGAAGTTGATCCAAACATGCTATTAATAACTTTGGATTTGCAGACAACAAATATCCAAAGCACATGGTTTGCTTAACCATTAAGGGAATGAAGAAAAAGTTCAAAAGACAGGAGAAGCATTTGCTTTGTACATCAAGAAAAATAAAAAGATTGGGGATCTCATACCACTTCACTATACTGTGATTGCATTTTATTATTCAGAAGTTTGTGATTGTAAGGACTGCAAATTGTTTATATCAAATTGTCAACATTTTCTGTCTTTCCATGAAAGAGGCCAACATTCCAGACATATTTCTTAAATGTTAATAAACTTCAGTTGATAATTTTATATTGATGCCTCACGATCTGGATCTGTGGTGGGAAGTGTGCCTTTGATTTGTAAAATTGATATATCTTTAGTGAAACTTGAATTCCAATAGTTTAAAATTAAATAAAAATTTATAGACACTTTCTCTAATACTTATTTAATAACAAAGGGGTTTCATACCTTTGTCTTGATTTGTCATGCTTTTTTCATAATAAACAACAAATACTTAAATACTTAGAGCATCTTCAATGCTAGTTCTTATTTCTTAGTTTTTAGCACTATTCATTTGGGCCCGTATTGCCACATGTGTTTAAGCAACTTTCAAGCAATTTTGCTCAAACCATGAGTTCTTAGTTCTTACCACTATTCATTTGGTCCCACGAACCACATTATTTATACTTTTTATTTTCATAAAGTAATAAAACAAAACTCATAAAGTAATAAAGTAATTTGGATGAGAGATAAATAATTAATATTTTAGTTAAGAACTCAAAAAGCAAAACTCCTTATATAAGAATTGGGTTATGTCAGCACCTCAAATGTAAAGTTCTTAGTTCTTAGTTCTTAACTCTAAAATAAGAACTAAAAATCTTGCATTAGAGATGCTCTTAGATTCATTTTCCAACAAGCTCATAAAATTCATGTTTTTCCAACAAGTTCTAAATTAAAAATAAATGGAAAAAGAACATGGCCTAATTCAAAGCCCAAAAGAGAACTCAACAAAGACCACAAGCTTTTTCTTTTTTGTCATTACAAACACCGCAAGCTTTTTTGGTACCCGGCAAAAACAAAAAGCTTCTGAATATTAATTTAAGAAAATGAGTTTTGTTACTTAACCCAATGCTCGATTTTTTTTTTTCAATAGTTTTAATTAAGGCATTCAAACAACATCTACAAGGCACAAGCTAAAGGATAATCAAACCTTCAATATTTTCAAAGCTAACGTAACGTTCGTGAAGTACTTCAATTTTGATTTTCATCTAAGAATGCTTGCATCTTGGACATTTCATAAAATATAAACTTATTAAGTTCGACATTAGATTGCATTATATGTCAAATTGAAGGATTCCTTCCGCTCAGTCCAAAAGACTATTGGAGTAATATCATCTGGGACGGCCCGAATGATACACAAGTGGCCAAAAGACTCTATGTTAGCCATTCGAGCAACCAGAAGGTGAGTATTATACTCGTCCAGCTTATGACCGAGCGAATTAAGCCGACACGTTCGTAATATAATTGTAAAGTTGTCTACTGACAACCATTATTTCAGAAGCTAAAGATTTCATCAAAGCTCCTTGAGTATGACGCTTACCATTTCTATAAATACATGTTTGATTATTCGTTTACTTAAGTATTACTCATTTATTAACTTATTGTTTTTTTTATGACATTAGGCTTCTCTTTATATTAATATATTGTCATACCATATTAAACGTTAGAACATCTTGCCAAAATCGCTCCACCATACTGAAAGATTCTACACAATTATGCACTACTACAAAAGATAAGAGCATTCAGTAGCTCAGATTTTACAACAAAAATATAGAACTCAATATAGCATCAAATCTTCATTCCTCTCATCCTGTCCTTATTCCATATGCATCGTTATGCCTTTTCACATGCAACACCGAGCTCAAATCTTGTCATTGTCTTTTCATATTTTTTTTATCAGATTCTTGCTGTCTCCAATCTCGGTTCCGATCAAAGTTTATATACACCAAGTATACTTAAGATAAAAAAAAAATAGTGCTAATCTTTTATCATCCTTTTAGTATTGGCCAAACCCAATTAATGCCCAAATGATGGCCGAAGCGGATATCAAACATGCTAGCAAATGCAGTATATTTTTAATATTTAATATATAATATATAACATCACTTATTTAATAGTAGTACTTTCTATTAAAGCGTATAAATTCAGAATAATTATATACTCGTAAGATCGTGTCAATTTATTTTTACTATTAAAAGGATCCATTTCAGCCAATCTGCTAATTCAACTACTTTTAATTTGAGAGTGACTTGTGAAGCTGATGCTGCGGATCCTATCACAGTGGCATGTCACTGCTTCATTAAGCAAGTATAGAGACAGCCAATTTATGTGGCAATTAAGCACCTTGAATTGAGTTGAAATACTATGAAGCAATGCATTGATTTCTCGTCGGTGCTAGCTAAGATGTTTAGTTGCTTTTGATTCGTAAATTTACTTATGTAGCTGATGTGATGTGAGATCTAAACGCGCATTGCTGCATGTTTAATTGTTTATGCTGACACTTCTCCCAACAACATAAAACAACAGTATCATTTCCTCTCCTGATTTGTGCTTTCTACTAATTATTCTGTTATTTGAACAGCAATATGGGCCTGTCGGTGGCACTCTCCTCCTATCCTTGTGCGTGCACCTCTCACAGCTACTGTCCACTCCTCGTGCTCCCACCATTTAGATCCAACTTAAATTATTTATACTACCTCGGCTTTTCTAAAAAGAGAAAAAACATATATTAAGAAGTTCAATTAATTTTATTAATTTAAAAAAAAAGTACATTTTACAAGTGTTATGGTAGTGGAAAGATGCGGACGCCTCCCAATCACACTACCTCGTCTTTCCCCGAACACCTTCAATAATAAAAACTCATTTAACCTTTAATGCTTACAACATCCACATGAGAAAACAGACTACTCTGAATCTCTCGACACCGGACTACAACCTTACCGAAATTGGCTTGAAGTTTTACTATCGACTACGAGCGCGGCGAAATCGACATTGTCCCGATGTCACCTCTCCCCAAACAAAGTGCCTGACCCAACCCCTTTCTCATCACGCACGTCCCATAAAGTGTCAGCGTCCCTACACCACAGGAGCAGATACATAGTTGAAGGTCACTAGTCACTACCACAACACGCAAACTCACCCACAACCCTTCGATCAGAGCGGGAGTTAGAGGATCCAACAAATCCTACATGGGAGTGTACCAGATAATTGAGTTGGAAAGATTAGGATAAAAGAAAATCGCCCGGACCAATCAACGCGTGACACGCGTCACTCATCAGACCGTCTCTCTCTCCTCTGACGCGTGGCACGCACGGTGCCCAACCGACGCGTGCCACGCGTCCCACCACCGGTCCGCCTGGGACCCGCCTGCTGCCACGCCCTGCCCATAACGCGCCTTGTCCGCGCGTGTGTGGCACGCGCCTGGCGGTCACCAGCCAGGCCGTGCCACGTGTCCCATGCTGCAGGTTTCACAAGTGTTGAAAATTTTCAACACCTCTCTCCTCCCTCCAACTTTCAACACTCACTTTCAACACCATTAAACCCCACTTTCAACATTAAACTACCCACATTCAACACCATTGTGGGTAGTCTAACAAGGTTCAAAGGACACACCTGCTATTCTCTCAATCCTCCTTTTCTTTACCTACCAACTTTGTTTCTCTTCGCAAGCCTTTCCACCTCATCACACTGAAAGCTTGCAATTCTCCCCTCAATCAACAGTCTCCAAGTGATTTGATTGGATCTAACCGATCTATTGCTTACCACTAAACTGATGTCTTGTTAATATGTTGGTGTAGTTTGATTTGAAGTTTGAATAAAACATGAACTTTCAAAAAGTTGGAAAAAATTAACAAAATTATTAAAAAAAAAATTGAGAAAGGAAGGGAACAAGAAGCAATTAGTGGTCCCACAAGCACAAGGCAAGAATGGAGGTTCCCACCCAATGAGTGGAGATGACGAAAATGTTGACCTGATTACACCACAAAGGCACATGAGAAAGCATCATCAACACCGGCCATACCCGGTCACCTTCCTGCACCGACACCCCATCCCCCGGTCACCCTCCTGTTTTCCACGTTCCCGCACTCTCTTCTCTTCTCCCAACAATCACACAGACAGAGACACAACATTGTTGCAGCAACGTTTCTAATCCCAAGAACCTCTTCACTTCACTCTCTCTCTCTCTACCCGTGTTCTGTGTGGTAAGTTCCAACGTTTCTTCTTCTTTTTCCTTTATTGTTACGGTTACAGCTTTTTATCTTCTTCTTCCTTTTTCTCATACTCAACAATCTTGCATGCCTTTACACCATTCTTCTCTGCTAGATCTTCTTCCTTTACCATTTACTAGTCTACTACTTTCTCCCAATTTCCCTTCTCTGTCCTTGTTTTTGTTTTTTCTGTATACCATTTGATCATGACGGTTCATAGATTCATCTTCTTCACACTTCGGTTGTACTTGGCATTTGCATTCTTCTTGTAACTGCATAGTGACATGAAATGGATTGTATGTAGTTCATTGATTACCAGAGCAGAGCATTCACTTCCAAAATATCCCAATTTAGTAATTTCACCCTTTTCCTTCATGGATTATGTTGGTCATTTTAATTGTTAAAAAATTTTAAAAGATTAAATTTTTCGACAGGTTAGCAATAGTTGTCAAATGGGGTCTTCAAATTATTATTACAATATATATAGCCAGCTTGCATATTTGATTTGATGATTGTGACGCTCATGGAGGATTTTTTTTTTCTTTTCTTCACTCTCTACTTCAAGCTCTCTGTTTTCTTTGTTTTTATCCCTTTTTCTATGGCCAAATAATTCTAGTTTTATTTTTTTTTTTATCAGAAATGGACAATGGTAACCGCATCTTGTGCGTTTGGCTATTCTTCTTTTATGTAAAGAATATATTTTTCATCGTATTCTATGTCCTTGTCTGAATATTGCACACCTTGCTCCTTCATAGAGCAAAACAAACAAGTTATAATATGTTTGCTCAATGTAGGAACTTGCTTCAATTTCACTAGTGTGAAACAAGATTGCAATTTATTCCCAATTGGGTATCTAGTAGCTCGGACTCTTGTATCAGTGCCTATATGATCTTAATTTGATTTCTGCTTCCCTCTACCTGCTGAGTTATTACTTTCTAAATGAGGTTTTGATTCATTTGGTGCATTTTTTTGTATTTATTACTACTAATTGTGTGCTCTGAGATCTTTCTGAACTTGTTATCTTTATGGTTTTTCTATATTGGACTTGTGCTGCGTCTCCTGGTACATGTTGTGTTGATGAATTTTAAATGCCTCAACTTTAAATCCCATCTCTTTAATCTTTATTGGTTTCCCTTTTCTAGTTTTTGGCTAGTTTTTTCCTTATTTTTAGAATTTTATAACTTATTTTATCACTACTTTTGCAGGTAGGACATGGTTGTTTTCAATCTGTGGAAAAACTGTTATGGTATTGGTAGTGGACTTTAGGAACTGAGAACTGCTTTGCCACGAAGGAGCTCGCTAAGGTTAGTGAAAGCTATCATTTTCCTGTTACAGCTTCTTGATTTGATTGAAATTTGAGGGAATTTGTAAGCATGAAAGAAACTGAGAAGAGAAAAGCTTCAAGGAATAGTCAGACAAAGGGTTCTAGAAGAACCGAAAGAAGAGAGGATAAATTGCATCAAGATAATTCATCCAAAACATTGAATGAAAAAGGAACTGAATCTAAGACACCCCAGGATAGATCAGCTGCAAATAATTTAGTAGGCGATTCAAACACTGCCTCAGAGAATTCAGAAACTTATGAAAACGTGGTTATAGATTATGTGGATGATGTCAACAGGTCTGAGGAGGCACTTGCCGAGATGAAAGTTAATGCAATGGTTGCTAACCAGGCCAGTGATACGGAGAAAGAGCAAAAAGAAGGGAATGGAGAAGTATCAGATACTGATACAGTAAAGGATTCAGTGTCATCCCAAGGTGATTCTTTCACAAATGAAGATGAGAAAGTAGAAAAAGCTTCAAAAGATGCAAAAAGTAAGGTCAAAGTGAGTCCCTCAGAAAGCAGTCGTGGATTAAAGGAGAGATCTGATAGGAAAACAAACAAATTGCAATCCAAGGTATCAGATAGCAATCAAAAGAAACCCATGAACTCAACTAAAGGACCTTCCAGAGTTACAAACAAGAATACTTCGTCAAACAATTCTAAGCCTGTGAAAGCTCCTGTAAAAGCTTCTTCAGAATCTTCTGAAGGAGTTGATGAAAACCATGTTCTAGAGGTGAAGGAAATCGAGATCCTGGATGGAGCCTCCAATGGTGCTCAGAGCTTAGGAAGTGAAGATGAAAGACATGAGACAGTTAATGCTGAAGAAAATGGTGAACATGAGGACAAGGCTGCTTTGGAACTAAAAATAGAAGAAATGGAATTACGAGTTGAAAAGCTTGAAGAGGAACTAAGAGAAGTTGCTGCTCTTGAAGTGTCACTTTATTCTGTAGTACCAGAGCATGGGAGCTCAGCACACAAGGTGCACACACCTGCTCGGCGCCTTTCTAGGCTCTATTTACATGCGTCTAAGCATTGGACCCAAAATAGGCGAGCAACAATAGCCAAGAATACTGTTTCTGGCCTTATATTGGTTGCAAAGTCTTGTGGTAATGATGTTTCAAGGTATGTACTTGAATTTATTAAAAAAAAATTCATCTGCAGATTTTGATTTCTAGACAACAGATATTCTAATCTTTGTTTGTATTTTAGGTTAACATTCTGGTTGTCAAACACCATTGTGCTGAGAGAGATAATTTCACATGCTTTTGGCAATTCATGTCAAGTTAGTCCCCTTATGCGGTTGGCTGAATCGAATGGGGCTGGCAATGGAAAGTCTGCATCCCTGAAATGGAAAGGATTCCCAAATGGTAAAGCAGGAAGTGGTTTCACTCAGTTTGTTGAAGATTGGCAAGAGACAGGAACCTTTACATCTGCCTTAGAAAGAGTAGAATCATGGATCTTTTCTCGGCTAGTGGAGTCAGTGTGGTGGCAGGTATAAATGTTTGTCTCGTGTCTAAGTTGTTGTTTATAATTAAGACATGGAGGCTTTCACTGATGTAAGAAAACAACAATTGAGAGCAGTACATTGTGTATTCCAATCTATGCTTCATCTAGTTATTCAGTTTGATTGAGTAGGAAATAATCATTCTTTCTTATTGTCGTTAAATATCTTACATTTTAAGTAACCAGTGTTTGCTATTATGGTTAGAGATAGGCTCATTCATTTTGTGATTAAATATATGCGAACATGCCGCTCCTTTCTAACATCACCGTTATTGACTAGTGTCATTAATAGTATTTATTTATTACTTGTAAAATTGGATACACTAAATAAGAAGTGATTGATCTATTTTATGATGCTCTTGACACAGTTGATCTTGGTCTCAATTTTTTGAAGCATTAATGATAAATTGAGAAGCATGCTATGTTTTCAGGCTTTGACTCCTTACATGCAGTCTCCAGCTGGGGACTTCTCTTCAAATAAATCCTTTGGGAGGGTGCTGGGACCTGCACTTGGAGATCATAATCAAGGAAACTTTTCCATCAATCTCTGGAGATATGCTTTCGAAGATGCTTTTCAAAGACTCTGTCCTCTTCGAGCTGGAGGGCATGAGTGTGGTTGTTTGCCTGTGTTGGCTAGAATGGTATGCTTTTTTTATTACTCCTTAGGTTCTTTAAAATGTTCACTTTCCCTCCTTTGCAGGATTGAATAGATTTAAACTCTTTCACCAGGTCATGGAACAGTGCATAGCTAGACTAGATGTTGCCATGTTCAATGCTATTCTTCGGGAGTCAGCCCTTGAGATCCCAACTGATCCTATATCAGATCCTATATTGGATTCAAAGGTTTTGCCAATTCCAGCAGGAGATTTAAGCTTTGGATCTGGTGCACAGCTAAAGAATTCTGTATGTATTTTTTTCTTATTACAGCTTTGTGTTCATACTTCACACATTGTCTAAAAATTGAGTTTGAACATTTGAATTTCTAAGCTGGCAGGGGGGAACTTTCCTCTTCTGTAGTGCATCAGTTTCTTGGGGGGACAACTTGTTGATGGGGGCTTATAGTGTGTTTTATTTTTTATTTTTTATTTTTATTAAATAGTAAGATAAACAAATTGATTTTGTCTGCTGAGACCTGCTTGAGTTGAAAGTTGAAACTTAATCTTCTAGGTATCGAAGCATTACTCTGAGGTTAACCATGGGTTATTCAATAATTCTATCATCTGACATTATTGTTTACAGAACATATTATAGTGAATATAAGAAAATCCGTGTCTCATATCCACTGCTTTAGTTTATCTGTTCAACCACTCTAACTTGCATTAACTGGTTACTTTTTAGTGTTTTCTTTCTGAGGAGAAAAAAGCATGGTGAATATTTGGTGTCCTGGGCCCTCCTATATTCGAACCTCATAAATTCTCAATAGATCATCTTCTCAGAAGATATCATGCTGTATGCCATTTGTGATTTTATACAGTGAACTCTTCAATTACTTGTTAGTCTCAATGCTTAGCAATGTCAGAGCGGCTAAAAGTGGTGAAATTGAAAAAAAAATTGATTTATCAAAAAATGGTGTTTATATCTTGTACTTGATGTGAGTCATGTGACTCTTATGCAGTGCTAAGGTGTCATCACATACATAAGTTATGCCAAAAGGTGTTTATGCTTACGGAAGAGCTACTTGAATTGCAGGTTGGGAATTGGTCTAGGTGGCTTACTGATATGTTTGGCATGGATGTCGAAGATTGTGTGCAAGAATATCAGGACAGCGGTGAGAATGATGAAAGGCAAGGTGGAGATGGCGAACCTAAACCTTTTGTTCTCTTAAACGACTTGAGCGACCTTCTAATGCTCCCAAAAGACATGCTTATAGATAGACACGTCAGAGAGGAGGTTAATTTCATGAATTATATGGTGTTTTCTACTGTAGCATATCACTTTCTCTTTTCATTGTTTTGTCACTGCATTTATTCCATATCTTTTTTTGTTGTGCAGGTATGTCCATCCATCACTCTTTCATTGATAATTAGGGTCCTCTGCAACTTCACCCCGGATGAGTTCTGTCCAGATCCTGTTCCAGGAACTGTCTTGGAGGCCCTGAACGCGGAGGTATACTCCACATCTCTTGCATTTTTTCAGCTGTTCATGAGACTACATAAACTTGCTGCTATATTTACAGTATGTTAGGATCACTTCATTTTTCCTCAACCATTTTTGGCATGTAGGAATGAAATGTAGAAGGGTTTCCAGACATGCTATTAGCAGCTTATGATAAGTCTGGGAATTTGTCTGAAAATTTTAATTAAACATTCAATTTTATGTTTATATGGTATGTTATGATTTATGAACACCTACCTGGTTATTAAATTTTGGTTTCTCTCAACATGCATGACTTTAATAACCAATTTGCATTGGCAAGGGAAGGAGAAATAATTTATTTAAATTCTGACATTGATAATGCCATTAACGCAATGTCAATTTCGTGTATAGAGTACATATTTTGCAACTTCCTGTTCTACACAATAGTTGACCTCTGCTATTAAAGTGAAAACTAGTTTATTGAATTTTACTTATTTTCAACTATAGACTATTGCGGAACGAAGATTGTCAGCAGAATCTGTCAGAAGCTTCCCTTATGCCGCCGCCGCAGTTGTGTATGTGCCTCCTTCCTCATCTAATGTGGCAGAGAAAGTTGCAGAGGCAGGAGGAAAGTCTCACCTGGCAAGGAATGTATCAGCTGTTCAGAGGAGAGGATATACCAGTGATGAAGAACTGGAGGAACTTGATTCCCCTCTTACATCCATCATTGATAAGCTTCCTTTATCTCCAACTGTCTCTGCTAATGGACAAGATAATCAAAAAGAGCACAAGAGCTATACCACCACTACAAATGCTAGATATCAACTCCTCCGTGAAGTTTGGTCCATGTGAACCTTGAGAGTTCCCAATATGTGTACCCCAGTTTTTGTTTTTTACCAAAGGAAAATTGAATATGTAAAATATGTAGGAACAATGGAAGTAAAGTAAAAAAAGAATTTGAATAATAATAATATCTGCATCCTGTAGTTAAGTGAGCATGTTCTGTGTACATGAGTTGCTAGGAGTTAGCTATAGAGCTTAAATGCATGAAAACACTAGAACATTCTCCATATTAGTCTAGAAATTTTAGAAAAGAAAGTAGTGATTAATCCTTTTCATGGTAAGTGTCCTATACCAATCTCTCAAAGGGATTGCTATACCATTCCAATGAATGGTTATCCTCATCTACGCATCCAAGTAAAATTCCCAGCTAATGACTCATTCCAATATAAACTTGCATATCATTTCAAATCAATCAAACAGCTGGTAAAATAAACCAAATATTGAAGGTCAAGTTCATGATGCTCGTAGCAAAAACAATGTTCACATTCCCAGTTTGTTAATTAAGGAAAAGTACAAGTAATCCATCTGGATTTGCAATCACTTGGCTTCCATCTGCTGTGAGTATTCATAATTAACTAGCTTGTATTATGTCCTGTTACTGGAAGTGCTCAAGGCCTTATCGGCCTCCATTGGCCAATTCCACAAGTGCGATCATACTCTTCCACGTAATCCATGTTGAGGTACTGATTTATGTCAGAAACATCTTCAGGCATTGCAACTTGAGCACCAGTGTTTAGTTGCGAACAATAATTTTGAAGACTATTAGAGAAGCTGGAGTTTAAGTTCTGACATGGGTTGTTCAAAGTATTGGGATTGTTGTTGGAAGGTTCATTGCCCAGTTGTTGAGTCAGGAGCTGTTGAGGATTGTGTGTATTTGGGATGACACTAGAGGATGAGCTTCCCAGTTGCTGAGGATTGTGTTGGTATTGTGAGCTGTTAGGAAGTGTTGTATCAGCATTGTTCATTCCACTCCCCAGTTGATGAGTCAGGAGCTGCTGGGGATTGTGTTGATTTAGGATGAAATAAGAGGCTGAGGTTCCCACTTGCTGAGGATTGTGTTGGTATTGAGAGCTGCTAGGATGAGTTGCATCAGCATTGTTTATTCCCTTGCCCCGTTGTTGAGTCAGAAGCTGCTGAGGATTCTGTTGATTTGGGATGACACTAGAGGATGAGCTTCCCAGTTGCTGAGGATTGTGTTGGTATTGTGAGCTGTTAGGAAGTGTTGTCGCAGCATTGTTCATTCCACTCCCCAGTTGATGAGTCAGGAGCTGCTGGGGATTGTGTTGATTTGGGATGAAATTAGAGGCTGAGGTTCCCACTTGCTGAGGATTGTGCTGGTATTGAGAGCTGCTAGGATGAGTTGTATCAGCATTGTTCATTCCACTCCCCAGTTGCTGAGTCAGGAGCTGTCGGGGATTGTATTGATTTGGGATGAAATTAGTGGATGAGCTTCCCAGTTGCTGAGGATTGTGTTGGTATTGAGAGCTGCTAGGATGAGTTGTATTTGCATTGCTCATTCCACTCCCCAGTTGCTGAGTCAGGAGCTGTTGGGGATTGTGTTGATTTGGGATGAGATCAGACGATGAGGACCCCACTCGCTGAGGATTGTGTTGGTATTGAGAGCTGCTAGGACGTGCTGTATTAGCATTGTTTATTCCACACCCCAATTGCACAGTCATGAGCTGATGAGGATTGTGTTGATTTGGGATTGGATTAGAGGATGGGGTTCCCAGACTCTGAGGATTGTGCTGGTATTGGGAGCTTCTAGGATGTGATGTATCAACATTGCTTACTCCACTCCTTAGTTGCTGAGTCAGGAGTTGCTGAGGATTGAGTTGATTTTGGATGAGACTAGAGGATGAGATTCCCAGGTTCCGAGGATTATGTTGGTATTGAGAGCTGCTAGGATGTGTTGAATCAGCATTGTTTATTCCACTCCCTAGTTGAGTCAGGAGCTCTTGAAGATTGGGCTCATTTGGGCTGGGATTAGAGGATGAGGTTCCCAAGCTCCGAGGCTTGTGTTGGTATTGGGAGCTGCTAAGATGTGATGTATCAACATTGTTTATTCCACTCCTCAGTTGCTGAGTTAGGAGCTGCTGATGATTGTGTTGTTCTCGGATGAGATTAGTGGATGAGGTTCCCAATTGCTGAGGATTGTGATGGTATTGGGATCTGCCAGCATTGTTTATTCCACTACCCAGTTGCCGAGTCACGAGCTGCTGAAGATTGCGGTTATTTAGGATATGATTAGAGGATGAGGCTCCCAATTGCTGAGGACTGTGCTGGTGTTGGAAGCTGCTAGGATGTGTTGTATGAGCATTGCTGATTCCACTACTCCAAACAGATATTTTCCATTCCCCTATTAGTTTAGACCTTGAATTTGAGATGCCATTGATCTCATAAGAGTCTACATCAAAATGTGTGACTGCAGCCTTTCCCTTCAATGCTATTAGAGCAATATCATAGGCTCTAGCTGCATCCTCAGGACTATCTGAAAGGTGAAATAGATAAAAGATATCTCTCAAGTTAAATGTAGACTATATGATATAGTTTTATTAGTAGAATATGCACACATATTTATGTGCAGGAATAACTCATAATTGATGCAGTTGGAAGTGTTAGAATCGAACTCACGATATGTGCCAAGATCTATCCTTCTAATCCTTTGGCCAAGACCTGCTTTCCAACTATTGCACTCTGGAACTCTGTTTCTTACAGGAGGGAGTGAGTGAGTGAGAGAGTGACATGGAGAGAGAGAGAGAGAGTAATGAAGGATATGAGAAGAGAGATTTCAAACCTGTAGACACCACGGTAAGGGGAAGTGGTTTGACTACTGGCCCAGCTACTCCTGAAATTTCAATAAGATTTTAATGAAATCATTCCTACGGCTATGGACCTTTAACCATATGCTAAAGAAATACTAAGAAATTCTCTTTAAATATTCAGTTCTAAACGTGATGTGTGTTTTAAGAAGTGATGTGAGCACTAAAAATAAAAAGAAATTTTATTGTAATTCACACCTTACCTTCTAGCAACATGCTCAATATAAAATCTTTTGCTCATTTCTTGCATTTGCAAGATATCCGCCCGATAGTCATTCAACTACAATTAAAAGTTTTAGATTGAAACTAATCAATTAATGTGCAACAATTTAATCAAATCTATAATATAAGTTTTTTCCAATTAATAAAATTCATAAATATCCAATATGGCATACAGGGAAATTTGTTAATGTATTGCTGCCTTTTATCTTAATTGAAACTTTGTCATGAGCTCTGGCAGCTTCAGCTCCAGTCGAATATCCACCTACCAACTCAAAACACACAATAAGATTAGAAAAAATTAACAAAACAAAGAACAATATTCCTGCTAAATAAGATGAAAATCCAGATTTAATTTATTAATTTAAGTGAGATTTATATAGGGAAGAAGTATGTACTTACCAATATAAACTGTTATAGTTGAAGAAGACACATGCGCACAAGAGAACATAGAGTGGTTATGTTAGTTATTTGAGGTAAATATACTAAAATGAAATCTAAGATTTTGGCCAAAAATGTACAACCTGTTCTTCGTTCCTCTCCTGGAATTGTATCATCCCATGTAAATGCTTCGTAACGCAGAGCATGGCACCTACATCCAAATTATTTGCACCATCAGGAAATATATAAAACACAAACATATATAAATTAATTGCTTATGTTAAGAGAGAATCGAACTTGGAAACTCCACGAAACTTAGAGCTATCGTTGTCACCATGGTAATTTAGTTCCCTCTGATTCCTGTTACAATTAATTAAGCGCTTATGATAATTACAAAAATATAAAATAATATGAATTACATAATGGATAAAACTTAGATACAGTACCGGTTGCCCGGGGTTCGATTGAGGCATTCCTCTACACGTTTTTCCTCTTCTCTTATTGCCTCCATTGCAATGCTCAAGATCTCGTCTTGGGAAGAACCTCCATGTTGTGGTGGAGGCATTAGGTGATGATGATGAGGTGTTGCAGAACTATCCATGGATGTCAAATTTGTCTTGCATCAATGGAGTAGGTTAGAAAGAATTGTGAACATTTCTGAGGTTGTTCTTCTGTATTTATAGTGTGTTGAAATGTTAAGTTTAAAATAAATGAACATTTTTTTTGCATAGAATAAAAGTAAAATATATAATTAAAATAATTTAATATGTTGGTCAATTTTTTTTTGAAATTGTAGTCAAAGTTTAATACAATAATATATATTTAATATTGTATGTATTTAATGATATTTAATATTGTATGTATTTAATGATATTTAATATTTAATATTTAATTTATTTATTATTTTAAATAATTTAAAATTACTATTATATATATTTATATAATTTAATAATAATATTTTTAGAATAATAAAGTTAGTAAAACAATAATTTAATGATAAAAATAATTTAATACTATATATTTATATTTTGAATAATTCAATAATAAATTTAAATTTTATAGTATATTAAATTATATTATATTATTAAAACTTATCACATGTTCATCAATGAAATTTCTAAACTAAAAAGTAGTGTTTGAATGGTCATTAATTAATTCAACTCAATGTGAATTTGCTTTTAATTCAATTCACTAATTACGCGCCTTATGCATTGAAATGAGAATCCTACGTGGATTAGTATAGGAAGGAAACTTAACACAAAAGCAAACACACACTCTACACTACATCAATGTGTACTGAATTTAACTTTTATTTATATTGATTTTTTTACATGAAAGTTACCCAAATAACACAATTGTCTTGTTTGGGTAACTTTTATCTTTGTATCAACCTTCATTTTCCTTCAAATCCTCCCTTCCCAAACAACCTCTAATTGTTTGGAGAATTTTAGAGAGAAAAAAAGAAAGTCCTTAACTTTAAATTTTTTTAATTAATAAAATTATATAATATTTATGATAATAAATCATAGTAATTAGCATATTATATTCAAGATGATTTATTATTTTCACATTTTTTTAATTATAAATCATTTATTTAATTGTTAAAAACATATTCTCCCCTATCTTTTCCTCTAAAAAACAAAAATTTTCACTAAAAATCATCTCCCAAACAGTCTTTGTTAATAACAACTGAAATTTTAACATCCTTATTTTTAACCAAAACTGAAAAATGATAATATCCAAGCTGGCCAAGACTCGGCTATCTTATCTTAATCTTAATATATAATAAAGAAGAAGTTTTTACCGTTTTGAGGATAATATTCAGTAATTCACTATGCCAAATAATTAATTTTGCAGCGGTTCTTTTGCGGTGGTTTAGCCGACATCACTTCTATTTAAAACATAATAGGTTCGCGACAGCTGGTCTCGACCACTGTAAATGTTTTTGTTCTACGGCGGTTCCAATCGCTGATATGTGTTTTCTTAGCTTTGCGGCGGTCGGGATTTTGATTTTAGCGAAAACCATCAACATACAAATAAAATTTCAGATCCCTCTACTTTGTTCTTTATATCCTTCATCAAAACCCTTCACGCTCGATGACGCTCACAAAACCTCAATGTCGCCTCTACCACGGTGCTTCTCCACCGTCGGCCTGTGTTCCACGTCGTCATCTCCACCACGTCATCTTTGTCCTCTCCATCACCATCGACGTTAGGTTTCGATGAAGGATCACCACTCTCTGTCTCCCATCACCTCTGGTAGGTTTCAAATCTCTTCTATTGAGACTTTGTTTACCATTTCTTCTATGAATATCTCGTAGCTTGAACAATGGTTATGTTGGTAAAATTGTAATTCATTTCAGCCAAATTTAATCTCAGTCGTTAATTGATTCCATTGCAATCTATCTTTCCATAGTTTTTTTATAAGCAAAAATGCATTAATGAGGGGTCTAAGGGATACCCCAACCCATTACGACAAGGTTCAAAAGGTGCAAATTAACTTAAAATTACAGTAACAGGTAGAAGAAGAAAAATAGATAGAAACGATCTTCAGGAGAAGCTTGTGTCTATCTTAATTTCCATGGTAAATGCTCTCATTACGAAGTTAACCTTCACGAACATGCAAGAATAGGTGTGATTGGTTGAAATTCCTTCTCTCATGGGCTCATAGCCATACTTCGATTTTTTCGTTAAACTTGAATTTTAATTGGAACAACTGATCATTTAGCACTCGGACACAAGAAAAAATAAAGGCTTTAACTACACTTGTTAGCTCGAGCTCGTGGATTGAATAAGTTGAGTTCGATTGCTATTTCTTTTTTTTTAAAATTTGTCCTGAATAAATACGAAAGAGTTGCTTAACGACAATTATAACATTTAACCGCAGAATAAATCTTAAAGAACGATATTGTAATGCACATACATAAGCATTTTAAGAAAAACATGCACACTGAATAAGTTGAAACAACCTGAAACCATGAAGTAAAACCCTAAGTGCCGTACAAAAATTCATTAAAACCCCAAATTATCAGAGACCAATTGTCTTTAGAGTGGAGAAACTTTTATCTTCAATTTTAATCAAGTCTCCCAATTTAACAACTCATCCAGCTCTGTCGGAGTTGTTAATGTGCGACTTTCAAACACTAACATGGGAAGCTCTTAGCATAAGGAGAGAAAATTAAGGAAGGCATATGAAGATTCAAAATAAGCAACATTAGATGCTAAGAAGTAATGGAAATAGCAAAGACGGTGTGGATTAGCAAGGCCGGTGGTGCGAGCGGTGTTCGTGAACAAAGGTGAAGAAGAGAGTTTGATTGTTTATCTCAACCCAAACAAGTGTTCTAATCAACGACATCTATTGCATGGACCCTTGGAGGTTTATTGAATGCCTTAAAATCTTTAAATTTCACTTTTACCATCTTCATAGTAGAGATGCTGAAGGAATAAAAATAGCAAGTATATATAGTTTGTAATAAATGACAAATTATTAGTGAATATTCGAGTATATCATTAATAAAATATATTATGTAGACAAAAAACAATATTAATTAAGTAACATGCAGGTAATCCTTAATGGATTCGGATCAGATTTGGATCTTTGTGTGTTAATCTCACATGACCATATCATGTGAAAGATATCTTTAATTATTTTTTTAATGAATAATGATGGTTATGGTCAGTATTATTTATTATTTTTCGCACAATTATAATTTTTTCTCTCCATACATTCATTAACGCTTTGTTAGCCTAGACTTTGAAGAGAGAGATTCAGCATAGAGAGAGATGGAGCATAAAGTTTGAAAGCACCCTTGTTTTTTTTTTGGTCAAACAAACAAGGTTCATTGATAGTGAGCCAAAGCCCAAAAGGAGTAGACAAAGCCACAATACAATCAGTCTTTTCTACAGAGCCCAAACAAATAGACAATACAAATTATGGGCCTGCTAGCTGAAGGAGATGTCACGAAAGACAAGCAAATAGTGAGAACAATACACAGTGAGACCAATACAACAGACATTAAAGGGGTGTTCTGCCACCCTGTCTAAGCTGTTTTTACAAATAAAGTTCAAATACGCTTGTGAATCCGTATAACACCTAAACTTAGGCTCAGATCTTCACATGAGATGGTCATATGAAGATTAAAACATGAGAGAGTCAAAATTCAATTATTAATATAGTGATCTATGGCATCAAGTTATGGAAAGATAATTATTAAAAGTATTTCAAAACATTTTCATTAGCCACATAAATATCTTGCATGCACTCAACATTGATATATGACACATTGTAAGAGCTATTTGACATCATATGAAATTCGATTCCCAGAATCTATATATCTCAGTGCAAATCCACCACTTCTTTTTATACTCTTTTTCATACTTCTCAAAACCAAGCTGGACTTATCATTCCAATCAGAAAATTGACTTGAACAACAATCTAATTAGCCATTAAAATTAGATTGCAAAAAAGTGATAAAAAAATAGATAACCTGATTGGTCGAGGTCGTACTTGATGTAAATAATTAATTAATAAAACTATAGTACTAGGAAGTGACTCTTAAGTCGTTTCATAAGAATTACCAATCGAGCAAAGGTTCAACACTCAAAACACACACAAAGGGGGTTTTTGATTTGGTTGCAGTACGCAAGCATAAAATAATAAGCAGATTAGCATAATAGATTTAAACGGACAAATCTCTTTAGTTCAATATATCGCAACTCAATCATTGGTTCAATAGATTAATTCATTCTTATTGATTCCCTAATTTGTGAGAATTAATTAACTGAGCGAAAATCAATTTACACTTCCAAAAACTATGCAGTTACGAATTAACACCAGCTAAGCGATCATGCATCAACCCTTATTTCTAAAACGGCGAGATTAAGCAAACCATAGATTCAAAAAAAAAAAAGATGAAGATGATTAATAAAGAACAAATTTTGCATTAATAACAATACCTCAAGAGTGCGATATACATACTTGGAAAGGGATTCAATCCATGAAGTTAGCCTTACATGGACGGATGAACGAAAACAACGAAAATATTAGAGAAGATAGGGAGTAGAAGAATAAACCCTAGCAGAACCCTGATAATGAACTGAAAAACGAAATTATATTATTAAGCAAAATGTAGAAGGTAGAAGGTGTCTCAAGTTGTTTCAGCACAAATCCTTAAATAGAGCTGAAATCTAATCCTAATAAAAATCAAATTAAATCCTAAAGATAGAACCTAAAGATAAGATCCTAAAATAACAAATCAAAATACGATAAAATCCTAAATGAGATATAATATCTCGAAATTAAATTTAAAATACAATCTTCACTTCAGCACAAATACAATCTTCATTCTGCAATTTCCAAAATGCCCTTAATGCCAAATATGATCTGAAATTAATAGTAAACTTAATTATAACACATAATAAAAATTCATGACAACAAAAGTTAATTAAGCATAAATAACCATCAATAATGATAAATTAAAATTATGAAAAGTGGGTAAAGTATTGCTCATCAAACACCCCCACACTTAACCTTGGGTACTCCTGGGCAAAATAAAGAAATAGACCATGAAAATTAACTTGTAACAAAGAAGTGAATCATGTAAGATATGCAATAACCTAAAAGATCACATACTTCACAATGAATCTTAGGAAAAGCAGTGAAGTGGGCAAAATAAAAAAACACAGGGTAAGGAATCCATGAACATCATCCAAACATCCAAGCATGCAAAGTAACCAATCAAACCAAGGGGTGAGAACAAAGATGACTTAATCTCACAAGATATGTTGTCTAAGTGTTTACACTCAAGTGTTTAAGGTTTGTGTTTTCACACAAGACACTTAATGAAAAACAAATACAACCATAGACTTGACAAGCCTCTAACATCAACAATCAAAACATATGCACATAAAGATCAAAAAAGACTTTTAAAGGTTGTATGAGGCCAATGACAAGGTAGGATAAAATATGAGATAAGTAGCTAAAATCAAAGCAAATAGAGGAGCAATGAGAAATGAGTAAAAAGTAAGTCAATATAGCAGCATAAAACCTGCAATTCTTCCTCCAATTCCACACTTCATCCTTTCATTCATTTTTTTTCCTCTTGCCCTTCTTCTTTTTTTTTTTTTTTTTTTTTTCTGTTTTTTTGCTTTTTTTTTCAATTTCTATTTTTTTAAACTGAAAGAAAGAAATCAAATTGAAATGAAAGAAATACCACACTTATGTACTTCCAACAAAGCATAACCGATAATTACAAGGAATAAAGAACAATGCACGCTTATCCACTGAGTACTTACTCCCAAAACAATTCCAAAGCTCCAAAATTCCCTAAGGTTAGGTCTAACATGTTTTTCACTTATAAGCTTTTAATGAGCTAAAGAAAATGGAGTAAAAAGGCTTAAAGAAGCTATCAAAGGATTAATTCATTCAAGGTATGCTTATATGGCTAGTGGCTTATTCAAAGAAAATGTCTAAAATCACTTCAATATGTGCATGCGAATATCAGGTATCAACAAGTGTCAAGTCCAGTTCTAGAGTGCAAGTAATCAAGAGTGCAATCACACAAGAAAAAGAATTAAGGCTCAAAATCTCTCGCAGGGGATAAGTATATCATAATTGTTTCAACCTCTAAATTATCAAAAGTAACTTGACACACGGGAATGCAAGGATTCACATCACAAAATATCATGACTCAATTAAAAGAAAGAAAATGCCCAAAATCCAAGCAAGACCTAAGAAATTAAAGAAAAGCATGCATCAATCCTACTCTAATCTAGTCTACATGCGCTAGTCTCCCCCCACACTCTAACGACACATTTTCCCAATGTAGCATAAGCAGATATGGAAATGAACAAGTGCAATAAAAGAAGAGAAGATGAAAAAGAAAACTCTCTGAGTTATGGTTGGAGGAGGGCGGGCGCAATCAAGATGTGCCCAAAGAGCATCCTCAAGTCTGTTGCTCCAATCCTTTTTGTTAGACTGCACCATCTTCTCCAAAATGCTCTTTATCTCTTTGTTGGAATTCTCAGCTTACCCATTTGTTTGGGGGTGATACGGTGCTGTCTTTTGGGGACCAAAATGGCCACCCACTGAAGAGGCGTGAAAAAACTGAAGGACTGACTCGATCTCATGATTTGGAATGCATCTTCTAATCACATGGTCAGTACAAAATTTCCACAAATAGGGGTCATTCAAAAAATAATACTTAGCATCACTCTTAAGTTTATCAATTTGAGCTCTAGATGCAAATGGAGGAACAAAAGACGCAACCAAGTAATTGACAAAAATACTAAGTAATGTTAGCAAACCAAGGGATAGGAAGAGAAACAAAAATACTAAAAAGTCGCTCATCAGGAAAATAATCTCTAATAGGTAAAGTATCAACATCTCTCTCAATTCTGCTCAAGTGATTAGCCACCAAATTTTGTGCTTCACTTCTATCTCGAATCTCCGAATCAAACTCTTGGAGGAAAAACATCCATCTAACTAACCTTGGCTTGGATTGAACTTCCTGCAACATGAACTTTAAAGTTGAACTTTCTGTTGGCTTAGGGTTTTAGGGTTTCAATGTGATGAATCATTCAAACATGCACTTGATGCTACCGTCCAGGTTCCGTGGAAGAATGGAGGAATCAAAGCGGCGGAGGACGGAGGAAGGACTGTGAATACTGAGAGTAACACGTCTGGTCTCAGTTTTGATGGTGAAGACCAAAAGCCTGATGGGAATGTTGGGAAGAGGAAATTTCTCATGCTGATAGCTCAGCTATGTGAGTGGTATCATATAGTGACATATGTATTACGTCAGACATGCCTATATGTCTGAGCAACAAATATGCTTTTTCATTCTGATAAGTTAAGGATATGAATATATTGATAAAAATGAGTTGAAATGGGGTTGCGAAATTTCTACTGTTCCTGTTAGAGAATTACAGTTTTTTATCATCAACTTTGTTAAATTGTCATCTATGGTTTTTGTTTGGTTTTCCATGTGTTCTTAATTCTTCAATTGAATAAAGTTTTTCCATTTTTTTTTAGAATGTTATGAGAGATGGGATAATCTGTAGTGAATTTCTGACCATTAGCCTGATTCTTTCATATGATCAGTTGCTATGTCTAGTAGCTACTCTGAAAAGCAGATTTGGTTAAAGAGTTAACTGTGTCAAAATGTATTGGACTCTGGTTATTGTTTTATTTTTTATCCGGTGAATATACTGTGCAGGATGCAAGATATTGTGGTGGCTGCGGTTTGTCGTTGCCATGCAAAACCATGAAGAAGATCAAGGATTCAAGTCACACACCTCAATTTCATTGCAAACACTGTGCTGAGGTTATAAAAAGTGGTGTATTTATTCATAATGCTTTCAAGATTTTCACTAGCGAAGTTTATAGCAGATCCCTATATTCAATAAATATTAGCAATTGCTTGGACCTGCAACCTCCTCTTTACCTCTCTCCAAAATCCACCTGTGAAACCCTTTTGCGGCACCAACCTCCATCCCTCTGATTACTTTCCTGGTTAGACTCTTTCAAACTCACATGTATTTGAATTTCCGATAAATTTATCTATTTGGTTTTCATGAGGTTGATTTTTTTTAATAAAGTCCATTTCAGTAGTATTGATAAAAAATGAAATATTACTTTGTTTCCCCTTTTCTATTAAAGAAGAAACAAGAAAGCATGAATGAATACACTGAAAATGAAAAGGTAATCGCCTGAAAGTTTCTAAGAAAAATCAGTTGATAGTTAGTTGATATTCTGTGTTTTATTTTGAAATGCTATACATGATTCTTGCTGTTTATTTAATTTGGTAGGATACAGATGCCTTTTTAATGCAAGCTCCACGTGATGTTTTCAGCTTCATATCGTATTACCTCTAATAATTTTCTTGTGAGTTCATTCTCTGCCTTGTATAATGCATTTAAATATTGTAGTCTCAATATGTAGGTTCCTTCAAATTGTGTGTTTCTTTTCTAGTTTGTGTTGACTGGTTATTGTTGTAGATACTTGTGAACCTTGTCCAATCAATGGAGAATGCAGTGATGGCAAGTAAATTGTGTACAAGGAGATATTAATGAATCAGCTCGTAAAATTGTGTGTCCCTATAACTTAATTTGTTGTCGTTTACTTGTTCTGAGAAATAAATGCTGTCTTTATTCGTTTCGTTGTCCTTATTTGCATTTTGTTTATGTCATTCTGATAGGCAAGTTGTTTGTGTGTTTTTTTACCACAGTTTGAGAGAGTGGAACATCACCTCTGTGCAGAATATGCTCAACATTTGTGCTATGGAACTGGATCAATTTTGGTTAGTTTTTTTACATTTAACCCTCAGAGTTTACTTGTACTTATTGTATGTTTGGTTGTATTAATTACTTTTAATTGTTCTTTACTTATTTTATTGTTGCTGATTTCAAATTCCCATCTGTATTTCCATCTCAGGTTCATGAGGATGATTTGTGGAATCATTTTGAGCACATGGTAAATGTGGAAGTGGACAATGCAGTTTATAATTATTCAAAACAAAGAGCAGTTGATACAATGGTTTACGTATTGGAAATGAGGTTAAACTCTCAATGGTATATGATCTTCTCGACTTTTAAGCATGTGTTTCTTAAGAGGCTAAACTTCTGCTCAGGATGTTTACTTGTGTCTCTTGTAGGGTGAAGGAGTTCAAGTATCCCAATTTGCTGGCAGAGCATTACAAGTCATATGCTTGCCTTTTTCGTCAATGGATCTCACAGCACATTCTAGTTATTTTACCCATGGTATCCCTTTCTCTAAGGCAGACTCTAATGCATATATCTCTATTATCAATGAGTAAACATGCTAACACTCTTTAGATTTAACAGCTTGTTGGATGCATAGCTTTGTTCTGGAATGTCCATGGAAACTGCACATGTCCCGACGAGTTGAGGAGCTTTACAACAAGGTATATTGGAATGTGTGTACAATTCTGGGTTGGCTAATATGGTTCACTTCTGGGTTTTTTTGTGTGTTTTTTCTGTGTTCATTTGCCTAGTCTTAGTTGTGTATTTTTTGTGCGAGTCCCAAAAATGAGAAGATTAATCATGTGAACAAGAATATTAATTCTGATTATGGACCCTTGTTGCCTTTCGGATAATGATAATTTGAGGGTTGACCCTTTTGACGGAAATCATCAATGTGAGTCCCTAAAACAAGTCCCTAAAACGAGATGGTTAATCATGTGAGCAATGACCCTAAAGTCGCGAGAATGCTAATTCTGATTACAGACCCTTGTTGGCCTTCGAATAATGATAATTTGAGGGTTCTCCCTTTTGACGGAAATCATCAATGTGAGTCCCTAAAACGAGATGGTTAATCAAGTGAACAATGACCTTGAAGTCGCGAGAATGCTAATTCTGCCTTACGGATAATGATAATTTGAGGGCTAATCCTTTGGATGGAAATCATCAATGTGAGTTCCTAAAACAAGTCCCTAAAACGATATGGTTAATCATGTGAACAATGACCCTGAAGTCGCAAGAATGCTAATTCTGATTATGGACCCTTGTTGCCTTTCGGATAATGATAGTTTGTGGGTTGATACTATTGATGGAAATCATCAATGCGAGTTCCTAAAATGAGATGGTTAATCATGTGAACAATGACCCTAAAGTCGCGAAAATGCTAATTTTGATTATGGAACTTTGTTGCCTTTCGGATAAAGATAATGTGAGGGCTGGCCCTTTTGATGGAAATCATCAATGTGAGTCCCTAAAACGAGGTGGTTAATCAAATGAACAATGACCCTAAAGTCGCGAAAATGCTAATTTTGATTATGAGCCTTGTTGCCTTTCGGATAGTGATAATTTGAGGGCTGACCCTTTTGATCATGTAAACAATGACTGTAAAGTCATGAGAATGCTAATTATGATTATGGAGTCTTTTAATGCGAGCCCCTAAAATGAGATGGTTAATCATGTGATTACCTTGAAGTCGCAAGTATGTTAATTCTGAGTATGGACCCTTGTTGCCTTTCAGATACTGATAATTTGAGAGCTGGAACTTTTGATTGAAATCATCAATGCGAGTCCCTAAAACGAGATGGTTAATCAAGTGAATAATGACCCTAAAGTCGTGAGAATGCTAATTCTGATTACGAACCCTTGTTGGCCTTCGAATAATGATAATTTGAGGGTTCTCCCTTTTGACGGAAATCATCAATGTAAGTCCCTAAAACGAGATGGTTAATCATGTGAACAATGACCCTGAAGTCGTGAGAATGCTAATTCTGATTATGGACCCTTGTTGCCTTTCGAATAGTGATAATTTGAGGACTGACTCATTGACGAAAATCATCAATGCGAGTCCCTAGATCCACATGGCGGTTTTACCAGATATTCATGACCATCTGAATGAATTCCATGTTCGATAAGCACATTCAAACTTGGATTTTTACGTCTTCCCCCATTGTAATTTTAGATTGTGTTTTATTGCAGGCAAATCGACTTGTAGGCTTCTTTTCAGATTTTGAGAGGATGGTGTCATTTAAGGGGATGATTATACAATGTAGCTCAATCATAGCGGAAATAAGGGAAGCTATATTTAGGTGTCTTGTGTGTGGATTCTGCACTGAACCAGTTGCTGTAGAGAGAGGTAATCCCATGACATGTTTTTTCCCATTTACATACTGTGTTATCAGTTAAGTGCCCTATTGTATTTTTAATTTCTTGTTGAGTATTGTGACTTTTAGGGCGGATTACTGTACCTACTATATGCTTGAGGGAAGATTGCACTGGTTCACAACCAATGCAGGTAGTGCACACTATGGTTTATTTGTTTAAGGAAGACCATGAGGGAGCCTGATTTTGAAGCAAATTTCCTATTTCTTTTGTTCTTTTGTTGATATACTATGTGTGCAAGGAAGCTATTCAGTTTCTTTTGGTTTTTGCTCTTGACTGAGAAATCGATGGCAGAACTGAAATCCTATAATGCCTTTGAAATTGTTATTTTAAAGATGCTTGAATTCTTTCTATGTTTACAAATAAAATTAACCTGGTGTTAATGATTAAAATTAATATATTGAGTCCATTTCGAGTCCAGTGTGACAACTCGATCAAAGTGCATGCTCATCCTAAAATACAAGTGACAAAGGGTTAGTTATATCTAGAAGGTTAAGAACTATGCTTCCTGTGTCAAGTGGTTAAGATATATTGGTTCACACATTAATATAATTGAAGAACAATGGATATATTTAAATGATACGTAATTCATGGGTTGATGATGGTATTAAATAATGATCTTGATTGTGAAACTATTCAGCTTGCTTATCAAAAAGTGTAACTGTTCTGTTACGTGTAGAAATTAAGGGCTTGACTTTCAGGTTCGATAGCTACAAAACTGCAATTAACTGATTTGTTATAAAAAATCAGGTTTTCAGATAAGTAAATTGTGAGGATCCAGGAGACTCCTGATGAGATGCCTAAAGGAGGAACACTTCACAGTTCACACAGTTAGCTTGCTGATGCAGGACAAGCTGGTAGATGCTGGAAAGCGAGGTGACGGAGTTGAGGTGAGAGAATATACTATGGCATACTTTCTGACAGATAAATATCCATCTGCTTTTGCTTAATTATCCCATCATGTCTTTTCTTGTGCATCAGGTGACTGGTATTTGTAGGGCTATGAGTGTCAGGGGCCAACTCAGAATTGTCAAGTCATTATTCAAGGTATGCATTATGCTCTTAACTCATTTAACATTTAGAGCTCCATTCTGACAATTTCTATCTTGTTTGCTAAATGTTTCGGTTTTGTCCCCTTCATGTTGTAGATATATATTGATTGTCTTCACATAAAGAAGTCCGTTGAGTCCAGGATGCTGATAGGGGATACTATGGAGGTTGACAATCCCCAGGGAAAAAATGCAGAAGTTGCCTTTGATGAAGAAAAGGTACAGTTTGTATCTATCTTCTATGAAATCCACTTCTTGCTTTATGCCCTTGCTTATTGTGTGTTTGTCTGAGTTGCAGGTGGCTAAACTGAAGATGTCAAAAGATCCGATATATATGAAAGACTAACAAAGTCATTAGTGCCAAACATCTAAGAGCTAGGTGATGTGAAGAAAGACCTTCTTTGTCAGGTTACACATCTTTCTCTCTAGCTATGCATTCATTGATTGACTGGTTTTCTGAGGATGCTAATTTTTATTTTGTTGCAGCTTTTTAGTGGCAATGCTTTGACGTTGGCATCCGGTGCTAGCTTCGGTGGTGATATAAATATTCTTCTCGTTGGTGATCCTGGGACAAGCAAGTCCCAACCACTACAGTACATATACACAAATTATCTCCACGTTGCATTCACACAAGTGGAAGGAGGAGTTCTGCTGTTGGACAAACGGCTTATGTGACCAAATATCCTGAAACAGGCTAAATACATTTATTTATTTTTTTAATCGCCTTTTGTACAAGAAATTTGGTGGACTCTAATTATTTCTGCTTAATCTTCAGGTTCTTGAGAGTGGTGCCCTAGTTTTGAGTGATCGTGGTATCTGCTATATAGATGAATTCGGTAGAATGTCTGACAATGCCAGGAGCATGTTACAAGAGGTTGATTACATTTTTTTGTCTATGCATTTTTGCTAATGAAGTATTTCTGCAGTCATATCTGTCCTTTCTCCAAAACTTGCTATGTTTAAAATATACATTATGACAAGGCCTGCCATACTAATAAGCCTGTGACATAAGAACTGTATACTTTTGAACATCTAATGGGCTTGCCTCTGTTTATTCCAGGTTATGCAACAACAAACCGTTTCAATAGCAAAGGCAGACATTATTGCTTCTCTTAACTTCGATGTTGGCTTGTGCAAATCCAAGTGGGTCACGATATAGTCCTCGCTTGACCGTCATTGACAACATACACCTTCTTCCCACTCTTCTGTCCAGGTTAAATGGCTCTCAAACCCCCTCTTTTTGTCTTGCATGTGTTGATGATCCTCTTGAGTTGTAGATTGTGTTGTTCAGGCCCTGTCGTGCATGCACGACCAAGTATGGGTTGAGCTCCTCCAAGCTCCCCATAGCCATGGGGTTTCCACTAAAAGCTTAGGTTGGCAATTTAGTTGTGATGATGAGTCATGCCTAAATCATGATGATATATAAATTAACTTTATGAAATTATTTTATTTAACTTTAACTTTGTTAACTTCATTTTAAATCTATTTTCTCACTTGAAGATTTGAGCAATATTTTTATTTAAATTTAGCTTAGATTTTGAAATTATATTCTCCTATCTATGTATCAATACTTATAAAACCTTTATTTTCCTATCTATTTTACAACACTAATTTTTAAATTTATTTTCCAACTTATATAATTGTAAAATGCTTTTATATAACTTTAACTTCATGTTCAAAAAAAAAATTAACTTAACTTTTAAAAACTTTCGTCAAAAAAAAAACCAAACTTATAAAAACTACTTTCCTATCTATTTTTCAATACGTAATTTCATATATTCTTTCTGACTTTTGTATGTCTAATCATTTATCTAAGTATCTAACTTTAAGTTAGTTTTTAAAGCCTATATTTCCTAACCTGTTTTTTAATACCTATTTTAACTATTTTTTTATAACATATTTGTCAAATGTGTTTATCTAACTTTAATTTAGTTCTTTTAACACTACTTTCTATCTATTTTTAGGTTTATTTCCTCGTTGATATTTGCAATTATTTTTTTGTCTATCTCTAACTTTATTTTTATAAAACTTTAGTTTCCGAACTATTAGTCAATACTTATTTTAAAATTTCTAACTTATATTCGGGGTGTTAGATGTTGAATGTTGATAGTGGAAATGTCAAGGCATCATAGAACGCAGCAGCCATCAGGTTGTCCCTGATCAGTACTTACTTATGAAAGTGCTCCATCAAGATTCAAGAATGTGAAGTGAATCTGACGTGAACCTTGGAGGACGATGGCTATGGCAGATATAGCATAGAAGTATGTTTTTGTTTCAGTCTTATTCATTTTTGTTGGTTCTGTAAATGGCCTCTTAATATTGCTTTGTAATAACCCGGTGAGATGAGTGGTGGGTATGATCTCGGTGAGGCTGCTTTTTCTATTTAAACACTTGTGTGTACTCATAGGGTCAATCGTGAGCAACGCTTAGCTATCCATCTGAGAATGGCTTGGATAGAAGCAGAACCAAGCTGTGGGTACGTACCCGTACCGGAGTACGTATTGACCAAGCTGTGGGTACATGAATTCTCAAGGTGCATGAACAATAAACAAGAACAACAATTTATGGGAAGTTCCGGTGGAGGATTTTGATTCGGTGATAGATACCAATGTCAAAGCTACCAATGTGTTGCGACACTTTATCCTCTCATGCTCGTGAACAGGCAAGGTGTCATGGTCAACATGTCTTCTGTCAACATTTTCCTCTCTCATAGGCTCATAGCCATACTACGATTTTTTCCGTTAAGCTTGAATTTTAATTGGAAAAACAAATCCTTCTTGTGTTTCTTGCAAGATTAGCTTTCATACACCTAGTAATGCTTCTCTTGTTAGCACCCCGATAGAAGAAATTTCCTTTTCATATCCAAAAAAGGCTTTACTACACTTGTAAGCTCGAGCTCGTGGGTTGCATGAGTTGAGTTTCTCAGGTTTGAGAATTTTCTTAGGTTTTACATGAGTTGAGTTTGATTGCTTTTTGTATTTGTCAAAATTGTTTTGAATAAATACCAAATAGTTTCCTAGCGACAATTAGGTAGCGTTTGGTAGATAGGTGGGAACGAAACATAACAAGACATTTGGATTATGTTATGTATTTGTTATGTTTTTAAGATGGAACAAAACATGACAAAAGACTTCATGAATAGGACACTAAAAAATGGTGGAACATAACACTCTTAAAACTTTTACATGGTCAAAACTACCAATAATTTATATTTAAAACATTTTGTATCTAAACAGTTTAAAATCACTTCTTAGAGTGAAAAATAACTTATTATATTTGTAGACAAAAATAAATGAATTTCTGTTTTTCAAAAAAATTACTTAAAATAAAATCTCACACCCCTGAAATTGTAAAGGGAATCAGTTCCAGGCCTTGTAAAATTTTCGCATCAAATTGGGTCCATAAGAAAAAAAAATTAATTCAATTAAGGTCAAATGCTGTCAGACCTTAATTTTGTCCTAGTCATCAATTACACGTGATTTTTATAATTTTTAATTAAAAAATTAAAAGAAAAATTAATTCCAACTCAATTATTTTTTTTAAAAACTTAATAAAAACCTAATCTAATAATTCCTTAACTAAACAATCTAATAATCTGACTAATAAACTAATCTAATAATATAACCAACTCTAATTATAACCAATCCCTAATTAAAACCTTTCATCCCTAAATTGAACATTCATCTTCTTCCAACCCCCAGAGATCTAGCATCTAGTCGCATAAAACAACAACCCCTAAACAAAAAATAGAGAACAATCAAGGCTCATTCATGGCTCATGAACATTTCTCTCTCTGGGTTTCTCTTCTCCTTTCCCTTTGTTTTCCATTTTCTTTTTCTTTCTCATCACACAAACAAAAAAATGGCTGCAACAACAGAGAACAATCAAGGCTCATTCATGGGTCGAATATGCATTCTAAGCATCAAGGAAGCATGAGGATTTGTGGTGGTGGCTAGCTGGTGGGTGAACCACCACCGTCCAACAAGAGCAAAGAGGATTTTGAGTCGGGCCCTAGGTCATCTGGGCGCGCGGGTTGGACGCCGGATCTGGCTGGAGCACGCAGATCTGAATGCGCCAGAGGGAGAGGAGGGTGGCGCGGGGGCGTGCGAGCAAGACGGAGGCTGGAGCGACCGGTGGTGCACTCGGGCGGCGCGGATCGCTGGTCACACGCGGGCACAGGTGAGCAGCGCGGCTGAGGATCAGGGTGTAGGTCGCGTTTGGGTTGCGCTTCCTGGTATGGTGGTGGGTTAGAGGAGGAGGAGGAAGAGAGAAGAGGAGGTGGTGGTGGTTCTGGATTGTTGGGTTTGATGGAAGAAGAGGAAGTGGAAGATGAACAGAATGAAGATGAAGATGTGGGTGGAAAATAAATTTTGGGGTTAGACGAGTTAATTAGGACTTTAATTAGGGCTTGATTGATTTAATTAAGGATTAATATTGATTTTCAATTAATTATAACATGTGGCATTATTTATATTTAAAAAAAAATGCCACGCGGAATTGCTGACTAGGATAAAATTGAAGTCTGGCAACATTTGTTCTTAATTGAATTAAAAAAGTTTTTTTAGGGACCCAATTTAATGCGAAACTTATACATACCCTGGAACTGATTCCCTTTACAATTTCAGGGGTCTTATGATGTATTAAGCATAAAATCAATAATTTTTTTCAAAAGTAAAATCACTTTTTTAACAATGACAAATCAATTAAAGTGCGTTTGGTTTAACTTATTTTAGTAAAAAATCACTTTTTAAATTAGAAAATCCTTTCTATGTTAGTTCTGAAAACAAATTATTTGAAAACTCTACTTTAGCTTATCATGAAATTCTATTATGATAGATAAGAGGAGATAAAAAAAATTGATTTTAATTAGAGTAATCAAACACGAATCAACGTATGCTTCTCAAAATCTCTGAAAATTAATATTTTTATAGAGTTAAAATCATTTTTTTTCAATCTAAAACATTGTAAATAGCTTAAAGAAATAATTAGATGTCTGTTTTTTTTTTTCAAAAGTATACTTAAACAACTTAAATAATATATAAGTGATTATTTAAAAAATGATTATTTTAAGAAATAACAAACGAGCTATACCTATAATATTCCTTTGATTTCAAATTTTTCTCCTCAATCAGGTATCAAACATGCAAAGTTATATATATAATTAAAATTATGGTTATGTTTTAATGATAAGTAGTTACCAAACACAATACACATAACATTATTATCTTGTTCTATCATGTTCTGTCTCGTTCCGTTTTGTTATGCCATGTTCTATTCTGTCACCAAACGCTGTCTTACAACATGTGCGAATAAATCTTAAAGAGCGATATCGTAATGCACATAAGCAATTTAAGAAGAAACATGCACATTCAACCAAATAAGTTGAAGCAACTAGTTGAAAGCATGAAGTAAAAACCCAAAGGGTCGTACAAAAATCCCTTAAAACCCTAAATTACTTAAGTCCCACCTTCAGAGGGAAGAGACTTTTATCTTCATTTTATTTGGCGCTGCCAACTTAACAACTCATTTGGTTCTGTCGGAGTTGCTAATGTGTGACTTTCAAGGCAGTCTGACTCGTGACTTCAGCGACACTAACAAGGGACAATCTGGTAGGTCCGAGCATAAAGAGAAAAACGTAGGCTTTTGTATATTCAAAAGAAGCAGCATCAAAAGCTAAGAGGTGATGGAAATAGTAAAGACGGTGCAGACATAAAAAGGTCGACGGTGCGAGCGGTGTCCGTGAGCAAAGAATAAGAAGAGAGTTCGATTGCTTATCTCAACCAAAATGGATGTTCTAATCAACAACATCTATTGCATGGATTCTTGGGGGTTTTTTGAATATCTTAAAATTTTTAAATTTTCCACTTTTACAATCTTCATACTGAAGATGTTGAAGGAATAAAAATAGCAAATACATATATAGTTTTTTGGTCGGAAAGATAAATTGCACTCTTCAAGGATTGAACCCTAGACCTTCCCCTCCCAAGTCCCAATCCATATGGCCCCTAACTCTTACCACTTGAGCTATCATTCAAGGACCAAATATATATAGTTTGTAATAAATGACAAATTATTGGTGAATATTCGAGTATATCATTATTAAAATATATATGTAGATAGAAAATAGTTTACTATATTTACAATATTAATTAAGTAGAATACATAGATAAAGTTCTAACTCTAGTTATTAATATAGTGATCTGTGGCATCAACTTGAGATTTTCTGAATAGGCAATAGCTATCAAGTTGAGTTTTTTACTAGAATAGTATAGAAAGATAATTATTAAAAATATTTCAAAACATTTTCATTGGCCACATAAATATCTTGCATGCACTCAACATTGATATGTGACACATTATAAGAGCTATTTGACATATCATATGCAATTCGATTCCCAGATCACCATCTATCTCAATGCCAATCCATCCCTTCTTTTTCATAGTTCTCAAAATCAAGCTGGACTGATCATTCCAATCAGCAAATTGACTTGAACAACAATCTAATTAGCCATTGAAGTTAGATTGCAAAAGAGCGATCAAAAAATAGATAATATCTGATCAAGAACTAAGGAATTGATAGGTTAGCAGTTCAAGATGATTTTCACACATCATTAGCCTTTTGCACAAATTTTCTCAAATCTAATATGTTGTTCTCTATGGTCACAGCTAGTGTTAACACTTTTATGATGGATTATTTCAAGCTATAAGTGTCTTTGTTGTTTTGCTCTCAATGAGATTATAGTCATCTCTACCAACGACTTCGAAATAGACACCAATACAAACTGACATTAGCACTTATTTTAAAACAAAAAAATGAACTGAATATTTCTTATAGATTGAGATAAATCATTTCCATGACTCAGATCATAAGATGAAAATAAAAAGGATGTGAAATATAAACCAGAATATTTACATATAAAGACTCAACAGCAACAAAAAACAGTCTTTGAGTTGGACCTTAGAAGTTCAGACTGGAAGGGAGGACTCCTCATTTGTATCCTGCAAATTTGCAATGCAAGTCCTGGACTCAAGGGACTGAAGACCTCTAACAACTTCAACCATAGATGGTCTTTTCTCAGGTACCACAGAAGTGCAACGAAGAGCAATATCTAAAGCTCCAACCATTTCTTGGTGACAAGCATGTGATATTCTTGGGTCAAGAACTTGGTGTACTCCATTGGTGATGTTCACTTTCCTTCTAACCCACTTCACAATGTCAAGGGAGTCACTTGACTCTGTTTCTTCTGCTTGCCTCCCACTCACTAGCTCTAGCAATACAACACCAAAACTGTACACGTCCAATTGTTCACTTGCTTTCTTACTGTAACTATATTCTGCAATACAACAGTGCAATTAGTTAGTGTGTTAGTATTTATAGGTTCATATGCAATTCATATATACAGCTATGTTTGGATATTTGGTGGTATCAGTGCAAAGTGCAAACAGATGTTATGTTAGCACACACTTCAAGACAATAAGTGATCATAACTCTTATAGATTGTGATGAAAGTCCGTTCATGTTGCACTCAACTGGTATCCAAACACACACTATGAGTATGTCATTGACATACACCAGAATTGGAAAGCAAAAATATATCATAAAATGGAGATATAAAAACTTTGGGTGGAAATTTCAAATCCATCTACACTAATTATATATGCAGTGAGCTTATAGAAATAAGCAACCATAGTTTGGCAAAAGTGATGAAGTTCTAATCTGAAATCCACTAATTAAACCCCTGTGGAGAGATATAAAGAAGCCACCCAATAAGAAGCCATGGAAGGCTAAGAAGTACCAAAATGAATTTATCTTTACGGCTCACCTGAACAATCAAACAATTCCATTTTTAATGAACATCCCTAGTAATCATGTAGGTCTAATTTGTATCAAAAGGAAATTCTATGAATTACAAGAGCTCTATAATTCAGCATGCATTTTCAGTTGGCGTTTACCGATTAATAGCATATTTGGATCAAATTCTTTCTCCTTAGAATAAATTCTAGCACCCAGAAGCTACTCTTGAAAGTTTCTCCTCATAATTGATTTTGTGTAAAATGATTTCCAAACATGCACTAAATAGTTATTTTATTCTCTTGAATAATGCTTTTTGTAATTCACAGAACTTGTCATACCTGGTGCAATGTAACAAGAAGATGCTGCTCCATAATCCAAAGTTGATTGAAATGCAGCTTCTCCCAGGATTCTATCAAGAGCAAAATCTGTCAATTTTGGCTCAAAATTTGCATCCAACAAAATGTTCCTTGACTTGAAATTTCTGTGAAGCAAGTGAGGGACATAATCCTCGTGAAGATAGGCCAGTCCTTGAGCAACACCAATGGCAATCCTCAATCGAACTCCCCAAGGCAACTGAAAATTCTGATGGGAAATCAAATCCCCTAAGCTTCCTCCATGCAAGTACTCATAAATGAGCAAAATTGACTCATCAGAATGGCAGAACCCAAGAATCTTAACTACATTCTTATGCCTAATTTTCGCCAAGGTCTTCACCTCAGCTTTCAAACTTTTAGAGGACTGGTTTCCAAAGTTAACTAGCTTCTTCACAGATACTAGTTCACCACTAGGTAAATTCACAGCATAAACCTTGCCAAAAACTCCACCATTTCCCATTGAGCTTTTCTCATTCATTCCTATAAGGAGATCATGCTCAGTAATTCTAAGAGGATAGAAGAACACTGACCTCCAAGCCCCAACTTGATTCCCCTTGCAAGATCTCCTATACATGAAAAATCCACCAGCAACAGTTGCAGTTGCAGCAATAAAGGCCAAGGAGATAAGAGCACATGTTAAGGTTGTAAGAGCACCATTATTGTGTCTTGGCATGTCTTCAAAACAGGATTTGGGCAACCCAGGGCCACAAAGACCAGGGTTTCCTTCCAAAAATGAGGCAGGAAGACCAGAAATCAAGGAGGATGGTACTTTACCTGATAGCTGATTGAAGGACACATTGAAAAGAGCAAGCTTCAGGTTTTGAAGCTCTTGTGGGATTGAGCCAGTTAGATTGTTGTCTGAAAGGTCAAGGTAAGTCAGCACTGGTAGCTCAGCCAGGGAAGAGGGTATTTCTCCTGTGAAACTGTTGTCAGCCAGAGAAAATGAAACTAGCTTCCTGCATTTTTTCAGCTCTGGAATTTTACCAGAAAGAGAGTTGTGAGAGAGATTCACTATGCTCATGACAGGGGAGTCACAAAAATTTGGAGGAAGTTCACCATAGAAACGGTTGAGAGAAGCAGAGAATCTGTACAAGCTCTTGACAGTGCCAAGAGCTTGAGGAATTTTACCAGAAAAACTGTTATTGTCAAGCTGAACTTGCTCTAACTGAACAGCTCCTGATATTGACTCAGGAATTTGTCCTGAGAATCTATTGTTTTCAGCTCTAATGAGCTTGATTTTGGGTAATGACCATAACACAATAGGGAAGTCTCCAGAGAAACCATTGTCCTGAACTTGGAATCTCTCAAGACTCTTACACTCACCAATGGAGTTTGGTATTGAGCCAGTGAAGCTATTTGTATGAAGGCTGAGATAAACAAGGCCTTGTCCTTTACATATACCATTTGGAAATGACCCCAAAAGCCTGTTTTGTGAAATATCAAAAGAAACCAGGTTCTTGAGAGAAGATGCAAGAGCCAGAGGAACCCCACCTGTTAGATTATTCTCAGAGAGATCTAAATGGGTCAGACTAAGCAAACCCTCCAAAGATTTTGGAATTTCACCTTGAAAAGAAGAGCTTTGCAACAGAAGCTGCTTCAGATTTTGAAGCTCACCAATATCCTCTGGAATCTCACTCACTAAGTAAGGATTTTGAGACAAATCAAGTACCTCTAGCTTAGACATATTGCCAAACACAGCAGGTACATTACCTGAGAGCAAGTTACTACCCATGTTAAGAACTTGGAGATTCTTCAAGGAGCCTAAGCTTTCAGGGATGTTTCCCTCTATATGGTTTCTGCTCAAGTCAAGCACTTTCAATGAACCAAACTGAGAAATCTGAGATGGGATAGTGCCCCATATGAGATTGGTGCTGAGATTCAAAGTTTCCAGAGAACTGCACTGAGAGAGGTGAAGAGGGATGGGCTGGTTGAAGATGTTATCAGCAAGGTCGAGATAAGAAAGATTTGGAAGGTCACATATAGAAGATGAGATATCCCCAGAAAGGTTTAACCCCTGAAGATTGATAGAAGTTACTGAGAGTGGTGAAGGTGTGGTGGTGGAACAGGATATTCCAGTCCAGTTACAGTGGTGGTTTGATGAAGTGTTGGACCAGGTTGACAATGCATTCTTAGAGTCTTCAATGGAGGACTTGAAGGAGAGAAGGATATTCATATCTCCCTCTGATGAAGATGAAGTGAGGTTGAAGAGTGGAAGAAAGGTCACAGAGAGAAGAAACATGTATGTACAGAATGTAGCCATTAGTGTGAATGGAAAGAGCTTGCTCTGTGTTACTTTGCACAACTCTTTGAATATATGAGTGTTAAGTGTGTTGCCTTTTACTGGAAATTTATGTGCTGTAAAGGAAGAAAAGGCTTACATTTACGTGCAAGAACTCATCATAGCCATTGAGAATGTTGTTGTTGTTGATGAAAGATCAGAAATGAAAAATCTGTTTTTTTATCATAGCCTATGCATAATGCATCACATTGAGTGGTGTTTTTAGTTTTTACCCTTTGTAAGATATCACGAGACACTAGCCTCGGTTGGTGTTCATTTTCATTTTTTTAACTTTCTAATCTACCCTGAACCTTATTCTATTCAACTTTTTGTCTTCTCTGTTTCCACTAATTATTGTATTCATTTATTACTCCTAGCAAATCCCTCTAAATCCAATTAATGATCTTGATTTCTGTTAGCTAAGGTTTTGGATTCAAGACTTGTGAGAACAAAATTAATTGAAAGAGTTAGTACATAGGAATAATAATGATCCTGGTTCAAGTAGGATTAGTAGATGATATGTTGGGGAGACTGAGGGTGCTAAAAGGGGGAGAAATTCAACAATGAGTTAATACTGAAAATCACCAAAATATTTAGACACTTCATATGTTTTCTTTCGGCGTAAACTATCAACACTTACATCGTTGTTCTTTCATCACTACATCAACAAGAGACGTGGCATAATCACTCTACCAGGAAAATTTTCAATACAAGGAATTACCTTCATGGTCACACCAACCATTAACTTTGATACATCTTGTTGGGGAGATCAGAGGTGACAAAAGCAAGAGAATTGCACTAAAAGGCCAACGCCAAAGATTAGTAGAAGATTTACATGCCGCTTTTTTACTCAAAACTTTTAGTAATTGGATTTATAAATCACACATTATATTTTCTTTATTTCACGCAATTTTAACTAATATGAGATTCTAACTCAGCATTTTAATAAACAAAACGATTAAAAAAAAATCCTAACAATAGTTGTTACTATGGTAGCGTTTGGAAACATAACAGAACAGGACATAACAGAACAGAACGGAACAGTACGGGATGGAACAGGACGATAATGTACTGTACACTGTGTTTGGTAAATATATAACGAACAGATCAGAACTATAAAGATAATTACACATATACCCCTATTATATTTATTGTTTTATCAAGCTTGTTTTCCATTGAATATTGTTTCGTATATACTGTATATTATTTTAAATGAACTTTTTATTCAAAATTTAGATTGATTATAACATTTTGAGAAGGAAAAGATGATTAGGTTTTTCTTCTTCCACACAAAACGTGCAAGCCTGCAACAACAGCTTTTATGGCTTCTATCCTTTTCATGGCTATTTTCTCTTACAGCCGCCGGCAAGCCCCATCGCATGCAATCAGTCCGCCACGGCGCCACCGGACCTCCACCACGCCGCGACCAGGGACCATCACGCCCAGTGGCCAGATCTGCCGTCGTGGATGCTCAGGCCACCGCGCGTCCCTCTCTCTTCTCTCTTCCTTCGTCTTTCCCTCTCATCCCTCTTTTGTCTGTTTCGATGCCCTGAGACTGGGGTTTCCATGAATTTTGATTCTACCATGATTGAGCAAAATCAAAACAATGGAGTATTTAGGAAAAAAATGGAAGATGAATTGCTAGAGGGATCTAAGAGCACTGGTGTACAAAAATGCAATTTGTTTTTTGTCCCAAGAAATAATACATTGAGCAGAATGAATGCAGAAGAAAAAAAAGAAAGAAGACAGACGTAACAGATGGAGGCTTGATGAGAAACAGAGGAGATGGAAGGATAAAGATCAGGAAATATGAGAATAGGTTGGGGTTATTTCGTCTTTTTAAAATTTTTAATAAGGTGTTCCGTTCCGTTCTCTTCCGTTTCACCCTTTTCTATGGAACCAAAGTGTTCCGTTCCAGAAGCTTTTTGTCTCGTTCTGTTCCATCTTAAAAACATGACAAACACGGAACAAAACCAATATGTCCTGTTCCGTCCCGTTCAGACGTGTCTACCAAACGCTACCTATAAGTCGCATGGTTGATACAATTACCATCCCACTCAAATCACTCATCAGTCATCATGAACAAGTAGAAATTTTTCACCCACCATAAAGTAATGAGGTTTTTCAACGTTGCAAATCAGCAAATGGAATCCAAAGAAGCTAAAAACAATGTAGGCTTAGGTCAAGATTTGACCTTCGGACCCCCTAACATTGTCTAGGATTACCATGGGAAATCAACTCATTGCACGCACCTCATTGCAATGAAGATGTTTTTGCCTCAATCGTACGGCAACAGTGTCACGTGTCTATATTGTCAATTTGTGTTCCTCTGTAGGGTCCCTCTAATTGACCATCAGAAACTCAGAAGTCAGAGTGTTTTGGCTTGGACAATACATCAGACAAAGTTTCCATTAAACTAAAACATGGGCTGATGGGCACCTCGAACCTTGAGGAGTTTAGTTTTAGCCCGAGAAGTAGTATTTAATTAAATCTTGACTTGAAATTGAAATATATTAGATGAAATTAGAGGTCTATAATTTGTACAGTACCTCTCATTTTAATAAGTAACATGCTACATGATAATGGATAATTGAAAGGAGAAAAGTGTGAATTACATGAGGATAAGAAAAAGGGGTGAGCAACAATGGCTTCTCGTGAATGACAGGGTTGACGATGAGACAAAGGCCTCTATCGCACGTTTCAGACTCGTTTGGATTTACATACCTCGAAAAAACAATAGGGAAGTCAAGATCAAGTTCTTCTGGTACACAAAATATAGTGCTACCCCATATTCACTTATTCTACGTGATCTTTAGGGTGTGTTTGGTACATTGAAGAAAAGTAGGAGAAAAGGAAATTAAAAAAAAAATACAAAATAAAAAGTGAGATGATTCTTTAGGTTAAAGTTAGAGGAATAGTAAAAAAAAGTGAGAGAAAAGATAATAGTATATTAGTAAAATGACGTAAATGTTAAAAATTTAAAATTAAAAATAATAATTAATTTTTTTAAATATTAATTTTGAAATATGGTTTAAAATATTTTTTATTTTCTATTTTTAATTAATATTTATTAGTATTTTTTATTATTAATTATATAAAATATGAAAATACGTGTTCTTTTGGCAAATCTATTAAAAAAAAAAACTATAGTTCGCTGTTGTTTTCTCCTCGCTTTATCAAAGAAAATAAAAACTAGGACCCACGACTCGTTTATTCTCTTCCCTCTTAGTTTTCTATTGTTCCAAACCAAACCAGTGAAAACTTTTTGAGGTTTGTGTTTTCTCTGGCCACCCTTTCTTTCTTGGCAAAATATATCCTTTCAAACAAAGCCTTAGATACACGGCCAAAAACCATCAAAATCAAACTACTGTAAAGATTAACAGTTTTTCTTATTTTTTGAGATTATTAATCATGTTTTTTATGTTTTTATGTGTATCCAAACATGAGTAAGACATTTTTTTTTTCTTTACATTCTCAACTAACTAGTATGTAAGTAAGCATACCTCAAGAAAACTTGTTCTAAAGTAAAAAAAATTCACCAAGGCCAATTTTCGTACTTTAGTGGCAGTTAAACTCACGCTACGAATATACCAAAATAAATTTCAATTAACGTTAGCGTCGGTTTGACAACTTACCTGCTATTAACGGTAGTCAATGCTAATTTCACAAGCACTTAGCATCATTAAGACCGGTGTTAATTTGAACTGGGTCTAACTCATCTCTTAGGCCCCGCATGTTAGTGTAGGTCTGACCAATACAAAACTTCGATGATTTCTCGGCCCCATTGTCCTTATAAGAACCATCCTCCCTTAAACACGTCACCTTAACAAATTGAAATTGTCATCCCCACTTGTTTGATGTCGCCCTAACCCGATCCTGATCCCTCCCCCTGCCACAACCTCTCTACCCATCCCCAACTTCCTTTCTCCCTAAAACCACTTTTCACCAAACACCACCTTTCATCACGACCCCAACCGTTGTGCCTCGAACCCCACCTTTTGTTGCAACCCTAAGTTTTCAACTTCACTTACGACTAGGTTTTGTAGGCATGGGCACAAACTTTTCTTAAGGTTCGCATCCAAACCTTCATCTCCTCTTTTGATTTATTTTGCATCACATTCCGCTTCTCTTTGTTGCCTTTGCATCATTGATTTGAATATGTTTTTATATTTGATTTCCTTTTGTTGGTTCTGAAACTTTTCACCTACATCCATGTTATTTTTTCCTGAATTAATTATACACAAGTTATAATTTTTTTTGATAAACAAAGCAATATATGGAAAAGAAGTACAAGAGGTACTTCAACTCAATACAAAGATAAGAGTAGCAAGAGAAGCTAAGAAGTTATAATTTATTAGCTCATGACAAGAAGGTAAAACTCGATAATTGGCTAGCAAACCCCAATCACCACGAAGAGGGTAGAACATGATAATTTCCTTAAGAAATAAGATCAAAATAACGATCTGATATCACATCTTCACACTTATATGTTTTTAATTGATCAATTATTTACCAATGTGAGATCTAATCACGCACACTTGAAATTTCTAACAATTTACTCATACCTAACTAACCTATACGCATCTAGTATGTTTTTACCTACCTAAAACAAATATTTGTTGTCGGTGCTAATGAGTCAAACACTTATTGTAATCCCTAATTATATAGCTTTCTAAAATTTGAAGAAGATAAAAGTTGAGACTTGAGAACAAATTGATTAAAGTTTATAAGTTTGTGCGGATACATAAAAGTTGATATAGTTATGTGTTTTTAAAATGGATGTAGTTATGTAAATTATGAGCTTATTTAGTAAAGATGTTATCTTATTTGCATATTAATCATACTTTTTTATTTTGGAAAAATTCAGTTTGAGTATGTTGAATAAATTAATTAAAAAGGGTATAACAAATAGGATGATGCACGAAAATGTATAATCATAAATATTACTCTAACCTATATCACTGATAAGATTAACAGTACTCCAAGCCGTCCATGATGTATTTTATTTTAAAAAGGGAAAAAGACATAATTAAAGGTCTACTTTACTGACAACTGGAGATAAAATCCAAAAAGTTAATATAAAAGTGTGGGCTAGCTATGGAAAAGATTCTTAACTTTTGCATTATTTCCAACATAACAAACCACGAGGTTAATTAGTTTCTCTTTTTCTTGATTCAAAACTCGCCATAAAAAAGTATCTAAATTTAGTCTGTAATCAGTAATCACCACTTTTCAGTTTTTAACCAAACATTATCAAAAGTACGTTTGGTAGTAATGTCATTTTAACCAAACATAATCAATTCTTGAGCTAATAGCAATTTTTTTTTGAAAGTAAAAAACTAACAGCTATTGTTTAGTTACTTTAGTAGTAATGTCATTTTAATTTGATCCCTAATTTATTTAGGGATGCCCATTAGGGTGGACAAGTTTCAAATTGGTTCACCGGTGGACCAAGGGTCATAATAGTAATTTACAAATAAAAATATATAAAAAGAATAAATTATAAAAAAAAACCTCTCTTCTCAATCCTAACTCTTTCAGCTTCCCTAAGCAGAGGCCACCACCTCAAACCCCTCCCCACCTCAACACCTCTGTTTCCCCCAACTCCAACCCACAACTCCATCTCAACCTGAACCATAGACCCTAATAACCAAAATGGCTATCAGTTTCAAGTTGCAATTTTTCTGGGTCTATTCCTTCTTCACTTGAAAATCTCACACATACCTTAGATACAACAATTTTAGAGAAGACATCTCTGCATCTTTGACAAAGCTCACACAACTGGAGAGAGGGTTAAGAAATTCATCAGGTAGCTTCATCCTACCAGTACCAACAGGACCCAAATGCTCATGATGACTTGACCCAAATTTTATCAACTGTGCAATTTCATGATCAAGATCACTTGTCCCTTCTCCAGCTGCACGAGATTCATTGATGCTACTACCATCCCCACAGTTACCTATATCTTTGCGTGACAGACTCATAATTTATTCTTAGCTTCTTGCATTCTCTATATTCTACAAACAGCATCAACTCTAAGAAATTCAGAACTAAAGGAATTTTCAATCATAGACACACAAGAATATGCAGATAATATTGACAAATTAAACTGTTCCAAACCTAAAAATTAGCATCTAAACTAATAATACTGGCATTCAGTGAACCAAAACCCTTTTTCAAGTTCGGCACTTTTCAACAGGGTGAGTAAGAAAATGAGGAAAACAAATCAATTCAACATAAAGAAACAAACTTTAGTCCAATTCTGAGAATTACAACAAAAATTAATATCTGGGTAGCAAATGAAACTCAATTTCCATCTTGGAACCTTACCAATTTAGCTTACTTGGACCTTCAAGGGAATAATCTTAGAGGTGAAATCCCAGGCTCTATATTCAAGCTAGAGAACCTGGAACTTCTGAATCTGGACAATAACTTCAAATTCTCCGAAAAACAACAGCAAGAAAACCAAAAACACCACAAATCCCTAATAGCCCCATTGCAATCCCAAACTGCCCTGAAGCAAACATGAACCTCGTTCCACCTCTGGAACCCCCCATGCTACCACGAACGAAGCTTCTTGACCACAAACCCAAATTGAACCAGAACACCACTCTGTTGAGAAACCCAGCCAAAATTGCTGCTAACTATTGAAGCCTCATTGCAGATCCACTGTTGTTAGTGTTTGTGTTGCTCGTTGTTTTCTGATCTGCAACTATGAAGCCATCGGAGGCGCCCGGAGGCGGAGGCGGCCACATCGGGGTCGGGCTTGCGGGGGAGGAGGTGGAGTATGGGCTGAGGCTCCGGCGAAAGGTGGTGGTTGTGACGGAGAGCAGACCAGTGAGAAAGGGGGAAGAAGAGGGGTCTATTTACCCTATTGCTCTTTTATCATCCATTAAATCCTAACCATCTAATAAAAGAATATTCTAAGATTCTCAAATCTAACGGCATATGATAATGGTCCACCGGTGGACCAGTTTGAAACTTGTCCACCCTAGTGGGCACCTTATTTAGTTAACCAAGTATATACTTTCGCATTGTCCCCGTAAAATAGCTCAAGTGGTAGGAGTTAGGGGATATATGGGTTGGGTAGAGGGAGATTCAGGAATCGATTCCTGACGATTGTAATTTATTTTTCTGATGTACAAAGAAAAAAAAAAAATATATATATATATATATATATATATATATATACTTTCGCTTAAAACGGTACCGATGTAGATTCGATTAGGGATTTCTTCACCACTTCATTCAGAATGTTGTTTTCCCGTAGTACTTATGATTTCAAGAACATGCCTTAGACCACTTACAATGGTTGTTGAATGTTTGTTGAAAATTTGTGTTGATGATTGTTTAAACCTTGTAGTGGTTGTTGAAGAATGTTGATGGTGATGTGGAGGAGAGAGGGAGGGGAGAAATGTTGAGGAAGCTCAACAATGTTGAGAGGCCTGCCGGACGCCACGTGGCGCGCTCCGGTTGGGCACCGACAGGCGCATGACCTGCACGCGGGGACAAGGCGCGTGACGCGCCTGGGATAAGGAGAGAGAATTTGACGGATTTCCTTGGACTGCCACGTGTTAGGATCTGATTGGGTCGTCGGATTTATTTTACCCTTATCTTTTGAACTCAATTATTTCATCAATAAAAAAATTTTCTGAAAAAAAAATTTATACCAAAATTCATGATTTTTTTTCTCTATAAATAGAGACTTGATTCGTTTGATTTGGACACAGAAAAAAAAATTAAATTGTTAAGTGTTTATTGCTTTAATTTAATTTAAAATAATAATTATAATTTTATGTAAATAATAAAAATATAATTAAATAAAAATATGAAATAAAAAAGTGGTGGGTTAGGGTGAGTGGTGGGGTAGGGAGTTGAATGAAAACCATTAGAGGTGGTAATTGTTGAGAGTTTGTTGAATTGGAGAGTGAAGATGATGTGGAGTGTTGGGAAGAGAAAAAGTGATGTTAAGATGAGGTAAACTAAACAAACCATTGTAGATGGTCTTAGTCAGTGATAGTAGTTTGTGATGATAATCAGAGTGAACCAACTCAAACTTTTATTCATCAAAAAAGGGATTTCTTCTTAGTTGTCTTTAGTTTTTATTACTGTTTGCATCAAGACAAACTAGAAAACACATATTTTGATGCATCACAATTGAATAAGTAAAATTTTATCATGTTAACTCAAATGTTAAATTAATTGAGTTTAAAGAAAATTTAAAAATATGTACATTTGTAATATATAGTACCGCTATTTGAGCTTATGCTGTAAAAGTGTTCAGGCGTCTGAGGTGAAGGACAACAACCATTACTGCTAAACATTGCAGCAATATTCTGAAAAGGGGATAAAAGGGTGGAAAGGGAAAGAAGAAAAATCTAATTGAAGAGTGAGGACCAGCTTCCCCTTAGGGCCAAAATAAAATTACCAGTGAAAGCGTCCAGCTGCAACAGAAATCCTATAGATTCTTCTTGTTAGAGTATAATACTGGAGCACTCTGTAGAATCTCAAGAAAAAGGAATATGAAGAAAGGAAAAAAGGAAACAAGGGTGGGGGAGAAAAAGACAAATGAAAGAGTTACACTCTTTTTGGCATTGATAATTAGGTTGCAGTGTCCAATCAACTCCTTTTGACTTTGCATGGCACCAACCCCTAGCTAATTAGGCCATGTCACCACGAAATTATTTACCTAATACTACAAAAATGATCAATTTCAATGTGACATGATCAGGGCCCGAAAAGAAATACAAGAAAGTGAGGCCCTCTTTTTACTCTTTCATCCTACAAACAATCATAATGTTTGATTATTGTTGATAAAGTCAATCATATATTAATACAAATATCTATTGTAGTACTTATGAAGATTGCTGAAGAATAATTGAAAGAGAGTAAAGAGAAATGTATATTTCTTTAGGTGTGAAATGAGAGCATCGATCATGGCATTGGCAGACAAAGGTAAAGGTAGAGGTGCACATGGGCTGAGTTGGATGGATTTTGGTCAAAATAAAATTTGAACAGATCAAAATTGTCTGGGTTGGGTTGAGTTGGATTTAACAAATTTCTTCTTCGGACCCGATCCGAACCAACCCAACGAAGTTTGGATTGGATTGGATGGATTTATTGGGTCACTATATTAAAATAATAATATATCTGAAATATTAAAAAATATTGTAAAAATTATTATAAATTCAGAAAAAAGTTATAAAAAATACTAAATATGTTATAATACTAAATAGCATGAAAAAGACACAAAAAGTTATAGAAATAATACCACATAAATGACATATAGCCAAATATCATGAAAATATAAAACTTCATTACCAAATGACATGAAACAATCTAATAAATAGTATCTAAAAAGTGAAAAACAACACTAAATGTCATGTCATGACACTTAGAACTTAGATTTCTCCAACATGCCAAATAACTATGTATAAACATGTAACAATTAACTACGAACAAATACTCTAAGTTCAAATATGACAAATAACTACAAATACTTAAGTCTCAAAGTTTCAAAAAGTCATCACTCCGACACTAGCACTCCAAGTATAAGTAAAATTATAAAAATTATTATTATATGTATGGATTCTGGGTTGGGTTGGATGAATTTGAACTGAATCCGAAATCCGATCCGAATTTGGTTGGTTTGTAGTAAAATCCATACGACTAACCCGATTGTCCGATCCAACCCGCATTTTTTCTATTGGATCGGATTGGGTTGGGCGGGTTCATTGGATTTACCCGGCCCATGTTCACCCCTACTCAAAGGCATCAAACAGCCATCAAACCTATGCATGCACTTTGAAACCATGGTTTTCATGGACACCAAAACTAAACAAAATTATGTTTATTTGTAAAATTAGGATTTGTATTTGTAGCAGGAACAAATTTGTTCACACTTTATCATAGCTAGAGTGACCCAAGGAGATCAAGATGTTAGGCCAGAAACAAATCTAACTTAGGTAGAGTACAAAACTATCTCAAATTGGCACCCCTACACATAATAATCTAATAAATGAGCATCAAATCGTTTTCTTACATATTAATGTCTCACTTCTGATTTGGTACCCTCTCCGTTCCAAAACTATTGTTGTTTAAACTTTTATGTTTTATTCTAAAACTATTGTTGTTTTACGATTTCAAAGCATTTGAATCTCATTTTCTTCCATTCATGCCTTTATTTAAAAAAATCTTTAAACTATCACCTCATATTTTTACCTATCACAATTATTACCAATAAGTTACCAATAGTTATCATTCTCTCTCTTTAATACAACTCAACATTAAAAACAGACATTTCGGTCAAACTATAACATCAATTATTAAATTATGTGTATAACCTTAAACAACAATAATTTTGGAATTGAGTGAGTAATTCTCTAATGCTTCGCGTCACGTTCACAATTGACAATAATCATGAAGATTGGCCAATATTATAGTTTCATTTTAATGGGCTTCGGTACCCATTTTGTAATCAATGGATGGGCTTCGCCCAACCAAAACTAACAACGCATAAATACCGGTTCAAAAAATTAAACCCGGTCGGATCAAACGAACCGGAATAAGAAGGTTGAAGTCTGAAGAAAACTGATAAGAGTGTTGCAGAAGATTCTTCAAGACGAGTCGACTCAGTTGATTTGAATCTCGTGCATTTCGTGTCAATCACCATGGACGAGTTGAAATCAGCATTGGATGAGCACATGGATCTCATGGCAGATCTTGTTCAGAAGTTATCTTCAGAGCTTCGTTCTGGTCTTCGTCCCGCTTACGATAACTTCATTGGGTTTTTCCATGCCATTGATTGGAAGGTACCCCTTCTGCTTTTTTTTTCCTTGACCCATTTCTTTTTTTGGGTCCTTGAATAATGGGTTGTTTTCAATTTTCCTTTTTTTTGGTTCTATTTGGGTGATGGAGAAATCAAGTGGAAACCAACTTGAAGTGCAAAATGTGGTGTTATTTTTAACCTTTGTGTTTTCCTGTTGTTGAAATTTGTGACTTGTGGGATGTTCAGTTGTTGTTTGTTCTGTGTGTAACGCCATTTTGTTGGATTTTGATGTTGGGGATTGGAGCAGAAAGGTCTCAGTTGAAGGGTGATATAATCATATGAAATGTAATTTTAGATTTTGTTTTTCGGTGATGTTCGAATAGTGGAATGAGCATTGGTGATGATCTTTTATGGATAAGGAAGTTCAAATTTGTTGTTTCCTTTGCATGTGGTGAATAGAAAATGCTTGGATGAGTTATTGGTTGGTTTGCAATTTGGTGTTTGAAGACTTTCTTTCCATGAGGGTGCTGATTGTTTTAAGCATTTGGTCCTTGACAATGTTGTGCACAGGAAACCTGTGGATCTAGTAGGGGTATCAAAGGTTATAACAATATGATGCGATTTTTCTTGTCAATATAATGGAATAGGATCACAGGAAGAGAACTTAGGTTTTTGACATGAATATTATCCTCTTCAACTTTCCATTTATATGCTATGTTTTTTGGTGTACTATATACTTATGGATAAATATTATGTTTTTCTGAATCATATTGCTTCTGGTGTTTTCTGTTCATATATTTTTCAATCTTGATCATTTTGTCCTTTTCTGAACTTTCTTATTATTTGCATCCTTTGGAGTTACTAATATTGCCTTGATTTTTTGTTTCAGGAACCTTTTCTAATAGGATTGTTAACATTCCATGCTGTTTTGCTGCTTGTGACTGTCATATCTAGGAAGAATACCAACTTCCAAATGTGCCTGTTCCTTTTAACATGTATGTAGCATTCCTTCTATATGTTATGAAGTGTTTTTTTTTTTTTAAATAACTATATTGCTTGAATAGTCTTCTCTAATACTTTTGACATACTTCATTCATGTTTGAAGTTGTTGCTATCCTCCTTTATAATAAACTTAGTAGCCTTGCTTTTGTTTTTCTTCCTAGAATGAAATGCTGCATTGAGATAATGTGAAATTGAGAGAAATTCTGCTCTCTATTCTGTTTGGCTAAAAGCTTCACTCGTGCCAGCCCTTTATCTTGTCAAGAATTTATGATTGAAAAGATTCCTAAAATTGTCATAAAAGAGTGAAAATCCAGTCATGTTAGCTCATGGAAACTATATCCTTTTGTATAATGAAAAACTTTGATGACTGCAAAATTCTAATGCTGCTTTGAGATAATGTGAAATTGAGAGAAATTCTGCATTCTACTCTGTTTGGCTTTAAGCTTCACACATGCTAGTCCTTTTATCTGGTCATGCATTTATGATTGAAAAGATACCTAAAATTGTCATAAGAGGGTGAAAGTCCAGTCATATTGGCTCATTCATTGGAACTAAATATTCTTTTGCATAGTGATATATTTTGATTACTGCAAAATTCTTCATATCATTTATGTTAAGGCTTCTTTGGAATGAGAATGTTCATGTCATGATCTTAACCAGTGATCAGGCAACTGAGATAGAAATGCCCTTTTAATCCACAAATTGAAAATTCAAGCTCAGAACATTCAGGATGCTGGAACGTAGGTAGTAATGTGCTCAGTTTATTGATTCCCTTTTTTGCCTCTCTCTGTCCCCCTTGGCCCTCTCCTTACTCAAGCCCCCTGTTCAGGTAAACAACTTAATTAAGCACCTATGGCAACCATAGTAGTCAATCGCGGCAAATAGCGGCGCTATCGCGCCGTCGCGGCGCGTCGCGGCCCTTCCCCGCGATTCTGAATCGATCGCGTTGCGGAACGCCGTCGCGGCTGTCGCGCCGCGAATCGCGGCCAAATTGCGTCCAATCGCAGCAAATCGCGGTGCTCCAGGTTGAAGATGGGTCGGGTCCAATGAAAATCCCCAAATTGCCCTCAAAATTTTAAAATTAGGTTAAAATTTGAGGGTACTTTTGGGATTTCGCTCTTAATAAGTGAAACGGTGCGTTTCACTCATCTTCTTCAACGCGTTTCTTCTTCTTCTTCTTCAGCGCGTTTCTTCTTCTTCATACGCGTTTCCTCTGCAATCTCCGGTGTCGTTCCTTCAGCTCAGCCCCTTCGACCAGAAGTCCAGAACCGGCCACGACGCAATCTGACAAGCACCGTCCAGGCTCCGGCGACCACCACCCCTGTTTCTCTTGGGCCTTTGTTCTGTTCTGAGTTGCTCTGTTTTTTATCTTCTATTCCTCTATTTTTCTTTGCTTTCTTTTCCTTCTTATTTATTATTCTGTTCTCAAAAATACTTCTCCAGTTCTTCTCCTCTAGTAGTCCTCTCTTCTCTATCACTTCATCATGTTATGAATTTGAATTTTGAAGTTATATTTATCACTTTTTAGTAATTATATGTATATATTAATTATATAATATTATATGTGAAAAATCAAAATAGCGGTCATCCTGCTATCCGCTATCCCGCTATCCCACTTTTGGGGTCGGCCGCTACGCGCCGCGATCTGGGATTGACTACTATGATGGCAACTAGCGCTTATTCATGAGCTAATTTGAGAAATTATTGAAATAAGCTTAAAATAAGTCACATGTAAATATAAGCTCTTATTCATTAGGTAATCGGAGCGACTTATGAAAATAAACTCAAAACAACTTATAGGTAAGCTCTCCAAACACTTGCATAAATGCTTATGCCTTAAGATAAGCTCTTCCAAACGGGGCCTTAGTTTAGTACTAGTCTATAACCTTTGTTGATTGTTGTTTGCTGTTTGATTTGGGAATCACTGAAGGCCAATGTATTGGTCCTTATTTTTACAAAACCTTCATCTTGAGGATAAGGTTTTGGGGCGCCGGTGGGTGGGCGGTTATTGTTAGGAAGTGAGAAATGACAGGGTATAATAATATGAAGAAGAAACGTATAGAAGAGGGTCTGGGATTTTGGAGTGGGAATCCAAATCTCTGAATACCTTGGTGTACAGAAGAGATACATTTCCATTATACATTCTTGGTATCAGAACTTGTATCGCACTGATATTGGTCAGGGGGACTTTTTCTACAACAAAGGTTGTTCTCCCTATGTCTGATCCATCTCTATTAAATAATCGCATGGGTGCATGCTATAAAATTCTACAGCAAGTAGCTGTCCTTAATTAGGTATGGAATTACAATTATAGATAGATATTTGAGCTTAAAATGTAAAATATTGAGATAAAATTAGGGGTGGACATTCTCTTGAATTAGAATTTAATTGCACAAGCTATAAATCCAAGGTAAAAACTTTACTTCCAGTTATATGGCAATTGTTGACAATTCATGAAGACTATGTAGAGTTGTTGAACTTTGATGAAATCTGGTACATTTTTCTGTGCATTTTGTTTCTCAGTTCAGCATTATCACTAATATCCACTTTTTCTGAAGTTTTGTCACTCCTGATTTTCTATTTCGTACGAATATCATTCAATTTGCAGATGCTATTAATGTAGCTTGTCTTACCTCGTAATACTTTTGGTGCAGTGATTGGTGTGTATCTTGCCGAGAGGCTTAATAGTGTCATGGGAAAAAACTGGAAAAGCTTCGCTGCTCAAAACTATTTTGATCCAAGTGGATTATTCATGTCAGTTCTTTGGTCTGGACCACTTCTTGTCATTGCTATGATAATCTTGGTCAGTATTTTCTGTCACAACCATTTTTGTGCTGGTATTTTCATATTGAATATTGACTTATAGTATCTTGCCTCTTTTTGCAGGTAAACACACTCTTCTCCTTATGTTACTTGATTGTTAAATGGAAACGAGCCGAACTAAGACATCGTGCAAGAGCTGCTAGTAGTAAGCAGGACTAGTTGGTTTGTAGTAGGATTTTGATGTATTAAACTCTTTCTTTTCAGTGAGGTTATGCAATCACAAGGTTTTATGCGAATGAATGTCATATTTTGTTTTTAAATAGTCTTATGGACTACTCTTTACTATCCAGTTATGTTTACAGTCTATGATTGCTATTAACAAAGGAATCTTTGTAACAAAAACAAATTGTGTACATATTTAATGTTTTTTTTTCAGTAACTTCCAAAATCAAGATTGACTTGCACAAATATATCGTGTTTTGTTAGGGTTGAAGATGTATAAACATTTTGTTGGAGAAAAAAATGTGTCTCCCTTTGCAATCAATCTCTCCCTCCTACGAATATCCTTGGCCGTGGAATTTCCTTGGCTTATGCCTTCTGATTTGCACCATTTTCCTTGGCCTATGCCTTCTCAAATTTTCATCCCCTCTCTACTTCTCGGTCTAAAACACTAGTGGTGGACAGAAGAAGACATCACATGGGGCTATATGAGCAAACAAAATAGGGTTTGTGAGGGCAATAAAAGTAAATATGCTTTAAAATCTTAGCCCCCTCAAAAAAAGAGTTGTCTCTCCTTCCCTCCTCTTAATCGAACACGATAACATTAAAATCTCTTCCGTCTTCCCTTTCCCTCTCGCAACCTCCATTAAAATCCATGTCATCCTTTCCTCTCAACCAAACACACCGAACTATTTTTTACTTATAGACTTCAAAATTTATACTATTGTCTCGACCATCATAGACCTAAATTCTTCCAAATTAGGAGGAGTTCTGTCCCCGAAGGATAGCTCAAGTGGTAAAAGTTAGAGACATAAGGGTTGGGTGGGATGAAGGGTGAAAGGTCCCAGATTCAAACCCGGAGGAGGGATTAATTTACTAACATTTCTAACAACTAACATTTGTCTATAATAAAAAAAGGAGGAATAGTATGAACTTGATACTTTACTGTACAACATTTGTTTTAAAAGTGACAACTTTTATAATTTTAAATTATGAAAATTGTAAATATATTTAGAATTCTTTTATTTTTTGAATTTTCTCATCCAAACACAGTCTACGAGAAATCTAGGGTTAGTGATTCGCAAAGCTTCCTAAATGTGTTGGTCTCGGGCTGACATCCTCTCTAGTGGACTTCTCTCAATTTTTCTCCAGTGGACATTTGTGGTGGTCTCAGCCGCCACAAATGTTGTCAATTTTTTTGCAGCAACATTTTGTGGGAGCTGGCAACATTTTTTTGGTGGTTATAAACCGCTACAAATGTCTACTGTAGAAAAATTGTAGATTCACGGGAAAGGATCCGGACCCGTTGGTCTCCGTCGATTGAGCTTACCCTTTGGACCCTTACCCTTTGGACCCTAGAGTCGGGATTAGCGTTGCACTAGATCATGAGAGGAGGAGCCCGTGAAGGAAAGCCCATTCATGGAGACAGCCATAGCACTATTGGTTTTAATTTCACATGAGTGTTTGAGATAGAAAAATAAATAACACATACATGTAAACAAAACATGGTACACAGCTCAGCAAATACTAATAGAGGGCTAGAACACATTGTTTGCAAATGGCTTGTGAGGAAGAACGAGAGGGCAAATATCAAAACGACATTCGGAAAAGGTGACATTGCTAGTCTACATTGCAAGTTTGGAACGGTTTGGTGCATCCGCAAAGCCAAATAGAAGAACATACTGGAAAGAAGACAAAAAATGATGGGAATATTTTACCTATGTATATGACCTTGTAATAGATTGAACGATCTGTATCACTCACATTGCATATATACACTATTTTCCCACCAAAATTGATCAGTTCTTGGTTCAATAAGGTTAACTGATTTTAAACCATTGATTATGAAAAACTGACGACAAAACTCTCACTATCAAATATTTAATACAGCCTAAATCCCTCTCTACAAGCAAGTCCCAAGCAGGAGAAGCAAAGGTAGAAACGCCTTAATCTGATAATCATTTCACCATATTAGACACTAGAACCACCAAATGTAACTACACGGGAAGGAATCTTCAGGCATGCACCCTCTAAATTACCTGAGTAGATTTATTCACTTACACCCGCAATTGCGTAAAACCCTTTGGTAATTGTGCTATAATACATCCACCTAATGTTTATTTTTCCACTTGCCACACCATTAACATGAACTGATTAGAACAATCATGCGACTCACCAATAGACCTAAATGACAAAGATAATGATACTAAAAGGAAAGTAAGCAAAGCCACCTAACAACCAAAGAATAATTAAAGCAAATCCACTTTGAGTTTAACATCAGACATATCAAGTGATGTATGCTTTAACCAACAGACCTTGTTTACCTCTGGCCTTTGGATCAATGCAGTATCACACCAAATTCTTGCAAAAATTTGTATGCAATCTGATTGATCCACACAACTGTTCTCTACTTCTCTTGTTCATATCGCTTTATTGCGCAGTCATAATACCCTTGGAATTATATAAATAATCAAAAGTCCCGCTAGCAACTTCAAACTTACTGCACATATTTTGTGCATGAAAAATCTATATAAACATGAACAATTTAAAAGCAAGGTCTCACACAAGACAATCTAGGAAATAACTTCCAAGCAATGAGAGGTAAAAAGAAATGCAGACCAAGCAGGAAATCAAATTACAGAATGAGCCAAAGTCCATCAGACCATCACAAACACAGGAATGATTTCCCCTAAAGATGTCCTTGGAATCATGAAAATATCCCATTTTTGATAGCTAAAGGACACCTAAAAACCCAGGCAGTAAGCATCAGATTCATACATTAACCTTCAGTCTAGTGTATGCCTAGATTTTATCAAGCTTATCTGCCTTAATGACCGGGTTGGCTTTCGCTATGGCCTCCTGACCAACAGCCCTATAATCAAAAGGGCAATCATGTTTATCCGAATAGCGATGCATTGCGCAGAAGACATTGCCACATTTGCAGCTGAAACCAGTTAACCCAACACGTTTCCGGCAAGTGCCACATCTGCTGGGACCAGTCTTGGCTTTCACCTCCAAGCTCTCACCGGAGGATGAATCCGCAGAAATCTGAGCAGTGACTGCCTTGACCTCCACAGGTTCAACTCGTACATTAACAGCATCTGCAGTGATGGCCTGCTTTCCATTGCCATTGGAACAGCTGTTCACAATATTTTCAACCGATGTTGCTGCAAGCTTGTCCTGCTCCTGCTTCAATAGCATGTCCTTGTAACACTTGGAACACATGTTCATGGTAGCCGCCCTTCCAAAGAAACCACAATTATTGACGCAGAGAATAGGACGCTCTGGAGCCTGGCATCCTGTCTCATCATGAGATTCCATTACTCTTGACCACCTGCAAGCAAGGCACCACATGATCTAAGAAAAATATCTTCACATTTTTTTCATCATCCTTTTTCCACCTAGGTGTCATTGAATTCAAGGATCAGACTATGCCACAATGCTCTATCATGTTTATTAAGTTCATAGATAGATTTCCCTCTAAACCCCCCTCTTCATGATTTGGTAATTCAATAGTTTTTCCAGGTCTCCCTCTACCCATAACTCCTAGGACCCTGAAAAATATACCCAGACACAAAGAAAAAACCATTCTGAAAAGAAAAACATGACAAACTACAAACATCTCAAATACTTGCAAAAATTAAGGATTGTTGTTGCCGGTTCTTAAGGACTAGCAGCTTAACACCACAGAAACTCCATGAAAAAACATCAGTGAATGCCATGGTTTTAAATGAAGGTCTGCAAAGGTTTTGGACTGAAACCAGACCGTGATTTCAGCCACAACAACCATGTGTATTCATAATTTCCTCAATACAAATGACCGCAAAGCAACCTGACGCGACTGTTGCGTCGACCGCAATTTAAAACCTTGGTTTACCAAGCCTTTTAGACATCATAACAGGCACCTCAATGTTTAGAATGATTAACAAATAACTGACAGAAAATCTTCTCCCTCAGACACTATCTTCCAATATAGTGCTATCATATCATATGAAAAAACAAAGAACACCAAGCTCCAAAACCCTCTAAATGGACACAGGACAAGCACAATAGCACATACAGAAACTAAATCCCAACAAATGCATCAACACAATCAATAGTCATCAGTGATTCAAGCATGCAAACAAAGCCCAACTAAACAATCATAGCATCACCAAACTCACACAGAACAGTTCCACTTCCAATGCACAACTAAGATCAACCAAGTTGAAAATGGACAAGGGAAGCAAGAAAAACACAAGTTTGAACACCCCCATCAACTGATTCACACAACACATGAACACATACCACAAGCTACCCAAAACCCCACCAAAAAAATCGAATTTTGACACCAAAAAAACAATTTTTTTATACAAATTTAAGAATTGGGAGCAATCAGAAAGCAATTAGAAGTTCCAATAAAAACCCGTTGCTGTAGAAAAATTGAACAAAAAAAAAAACACAACAGAAACGTGAAATGGAAACCCTCACCTTGGTGGTTAGGTTCACCGATCGTGAAAGTTGTATACTGTTCCCTGCAACAACAAGAAGAAGAAGACGGTGTTAAAGGTGATAGAGGTAAAAGGGCAATAAAATTTCGAAAAAAAATGAAAAAAATGATAGACACAAAACAAGACATAATCCTGACCTCAAATCAAAGAGAGAACAGTGTATATAACTCGAACAAGGTACGAGATTAAACGGAGGAGGAGCAGAGGGAGAGGTTAGAGAGAGAGAGAGGGGTTTGAATCGGTCGTATCGTGTTGGACAATGCTTTCTGTGACTCTCTCTCTCTCTCTGTCTTTCTTTCTCTCTTGCTCTGTTTGTTTGAACTTTATATTCAGCATAAGTCGGTTGTTTTTTCTTTTACCAATTGGCCCCTCAATTTTACCATATTTTCAATTTTTTTGCTCATCTCATCTTGATATGAATAATATTTTAAGTATTTTTATGGGTTATATATCTTTTAGTTTCTAACTTATCACTTGTGTTGGTTGGCCATGGATAAGTCCCATGATGATGATGTAGCTGGTTCGAGGAGGTCTTGGACCCTTCACGGGTTTTGTATCTCTCAGTTGATGGCCTTTTCAAGCATAATCTTTATCTAATGGGGATGGGGTATGGTTCGTGACTCAAATGGAGCTTGGCGTTGGGGTTTCTATGCTGGTCAGAATAGAGGAGAGCTTATTATATTTGTGCTGAGGTTCGTGCACTTAAGTTTGACTCGAGTTTCTTTGGAACATGGATGCTTGGAAGGTTCTTTGCGAGATAGTCTGTTTGAAGTGTGTGGAGGCTCTTAGGGATGATCGGTACGAGCAACATGTTCATGCTCGTGAGTTTGCGGGTGTTCGCCAATTGAGAGTTCTCCTTAGACATATCACTCGAGAAGCAAATGGTCCTGTTGATTGCCTGGCGGAGATGGGTGCTACTTCTCAGTGTGCTCACTATTCTTGATGATTCTCTTGATCGGGGTTGTCCCGTTAATCTTCAAGATGCTTTAGGGTGTAGTTTTTGCTTGTTTGTTTAGTTTTCTGATGCACTAAAAAATATTTATGAGGTCATAAAATTTATATGACAATTTTTTATCCAATCACTAGCCCACATAAATTTCCACATGAACTTTTCACATCTGTTATATCCCTTAAAAATTTCTTTAATCAAACTTAGTTATTCTCTAATGTCCCTCTGTCCCTCCACGCCAACCACCACCAAGCATAATTTATAGAGGCTTGGTGGTGGGGGTGGTTTGGCATGGTGGAGAAAGAGAGTGATTTCATTCATGGAGGAGGGAGAAAGAGGGGAAATACTATTTTTTTTATTTATAAATATTTTAGGGACTAAAACAAATGTGAAAACTTCACATGGTGAGTAGTGTCTGAGTAAAAACTTTACTACACATATATAGGCTTTATAACGTCATAATTATTATTTTAAATCAAAATTTATAGGAATAAAAAAAGATTTTTTTAATGACCTCTTTAGATTCGAGTGTATAATTCACTGACTAAAAATATATTTAACTCTATTTTTTATTTTTTTGAAAGAAACTCTAATTTTTATTCTCACTCACTTAAGATTTACACTCGCATCTATTAGCTTAAACATTTATATGATTTATGATTTTTATTAATTTGGATACAATTTTACGTGATATGTTTTATTTGAAGAGTTAAAAATAACAATATTAATAATTAAAATATTATAAATTTAAATTTCGAGAAATATATTTGTTGGAAGAGACATGTACACATTTCTTGAGTGATGACATTCGTCAAAGACAAAAAATTATTATAAATTTAGTTATTTAATCGAACTTAAAATTATGGGTTAAGCGTTATATTGGTCCCTGTCTTTGTCTCGCCGTCTGATGTAGGTCCCTGCCCGGAAATTTTTTTGCATTTGATCCTCATTTTTGAATTTTTTTTTGGAGCGGATCTCCGGCGAGTGCTGAAAGGGCATGCTGACTAGGATAAAAATGCTTACGTGGATTTAAAAAATGAATAAAAAAGAGAAAAGAAAATACAAGTCAGAAAATTAAATCCAATTAACAAAATTAAATCCAATTAACAAATACAACCCTAAATTAATCAATCTTTCATCTTCATCACAAATCAATCGTTCATATTCTTCACCTTCAACAAACCCAACCACTGACCACCATGAACCCCAGCCACCGAGGCACCACCACCCAAACCCAGCCACCGAGCCACCACCACCCAGAAACCCACCCCCGCCTCCTTCGAGCCCAACAACCCAACAACCATTTCCTATCATTTCGATACCCATCATTAAAAAGAGAAAGAGAGAAAGAGAGAGCGATAGAGATATAAGCAGGGAGAAGAGCCGGAGGCGGCGCGGCCAAGGAAGCAGGGAGGAGAGCCGGTGGCGCGGACGAGGACGAGGACGTCGATTTGCACCGAATCTACCCCCTTTTCCCTTCGATTCGCACTAGGTTAGGGTATTTGGGGACTTTGGAGTTGCTCTGTCATCTCTCTCTTCCTTTGGGTTTGCAGGTTAGGGTTCCAGATTGGTGGTGTTTGGGGGCTTTGGTTGAATATGGGTGAGGGTGGGAGAAGAGAAGAGAAGATGTTGTGGCCGTGGAGGTGGTGGGCTTGAGTGGGGAATCAGCGGAGACTGGAAAGAGTGGTGTGGAGTTGCTGGGTTTGAGATTTTGTGGAGACTAGGAACAATGCTTTGATTTCTCATTCTTTTTTCTGAAAAATGCAGATATGTTCACAGTAGATCCATCTCTCTTCTCTTCCCCATCATCATCTCTTTACCCTGCCCTGTTGTCTCTCTTTTCCTCCTTCTTTTGTTGCTTTCCCACACACTATAGTCGCTTGGGTTTTGGTAGCCACTGCAAGATCCGAACTGGGTTTTGTTAGACTTAATCAATCTAAACGTTTGGAACTTGGTAGAGAAGGGAATAATAAACTTATGATAAATGAGATTCACAATGGAGATATTGCTGACTTTTCTTTGTGCGAAAGCCCCAATTATTGTTGCTGGGTTTGATTTGTTAGATTTGTGTTGGTGTTGTGAGAAATCTGATTTGTGGTTGCTGGGTTTGAATTTTCTGATTTAGGAATTTGTGAATTTTGGGATTTAGGGTTTCTTTGATTTGGGGGTTAATTTGTGAGTTATGAAAAGTTTTGGGCTTTAATTATGTTTTAGTTTTTCTAATTTTGCTTATTTGTAATTTTTTTTTATTTAATTTTTTATTTCCACATCACTTAAAAAATCCCAGTCAGCAAGCCCATTCAGCATTCGCCGGAGCTCTGCCCTCCGGCGAGGATCCGCTCCAAAAAAATTTCAAAGACGAGGACGAAATGCAAAAAAATTTTCCGATGAGGGGACCTACGTCAGACGGCGAGACAAAGACAGAGACCAATATAACGCTTAACTCTAAAATTATTTAAAAATACCAAATTAAAATGGGAAGATTATAAAATGGATAATGGGTGTTAAAGCAATTTAGATTAGTTATACTTTAATTCATCTATGTTTTATTTTTGAAGTTTTCTCTCTTGTCTCATGAGTCATGATTTTTAATTGCTGCATTTTGTTGTAGAGGGGAAAGTGAGTAGTTTCTTATGACAGGAGAGAGCAACGTAATTAAAATTTAGATTACATTAATACTACCTGTAAACATTTGCATAAAGAAGATGAGGCCAAATATAATTTGGGCCTTAAGCATAAAGGTTGGGTTGCAAAGTTAGACTGAAATGAACAGTACATTTCTTGGTCCACCCGCTTAGCATGTTTGACCAAAAATGTAAAAAGTAAAAACTGAAAAGAAATGGCTTCGCCCGGGTTCGAACCGGAGACCTTCAGTGTGTTAGACTGACGTGATAACCAACTACACCACGAAACCCTTGGATGGTGTTTTATCTCTAGTTAAACACTTTATTATTTTACCGCGGCAGAGGTTACGTTTTCATATAGGTCACGTTATCCAACCGCATAAGAACAAAACAGCGGGAAAATGGAACAAAACCAGAATCGCATAGCGGGAAAATTTTCCTTTTTCGCTTCAAATATATATATATATATTCTGTGAAATCACAAAATTCTAAGTTTCAAATCGAAAATGGCGAAGAAGAACAAAGCTAGGTTTTCCGACGACGAAGAAGAAATCGAGGCTCAAAATGAAACAAGCCTCTACCAGGTACCCTAATTTGAGTGATTTCACGCTTTCTTCTTCATTTTCCTGTAAAAAAATGGAAGGTTTGTTGGAAACTGAGTGTGTGAGTGGTTTTGTAGGTTCTTGGTGTGGAGAGAACAGCGACTCAGCAGGAAATCAAGAAGGCGTACCACAAGTTAGCTTTGCGTCTTCATCCTGATAAGAACCCTGATGATCAGGTTGATTTTTTTTTTCCAATTTGAAAAAATTAGGTTTGAATGGAAATTAGTTAGTTGAAATTGATCTCCTTGTGTTCATATTATACAGGAAGCTAAAGAGAAATTCCAGCAGCTGCAGAAAGTTATCTCGATTCTCGGGGATGAAGAGAAACGGGCCGTGTATGATCAAACTGGCTGTGTTGATGATGCTGTGAGTCTTTCATTTTTTCATTTTTCTGCTGCTGCTGATTAGTGAAGCTTAATATATTGAATTTGTGATTGAAATTGTCTAGATATAAAGTAAGTCCTTATGAACTAGGGATGGAACCTGAAACAAATAGGTAAAGGGGTGAAAATTTGACTCATCAAACAAAATTAACAATGGCTAATTGAATGAGGTAGGATCATTTTTTTTTTCAAAAGGGGCAAGTACTTTTTGAATGAAAATTTTGTTGAGTGCCCCGTTTTATAGTACGTAGTGGCTAGTTCCTTCCGAGCTTATGGTCTGTTAATTGTTATTGGAAGTAACAATCTAATAGAGTAATATAAAATGAAAGGATCGGTATGTTGAACGAAAACAGTATATATTGTCAAGGATTTTTTATTCTTTTTTTCCTTTGGATCAGAAATTAGAATGAAGGTACTAAGATAATGCAGATGCACTAACCCCATAGTTCTTGATATTCAGGAGACATGAACTCTCCATCCCTATTTGACCTTTTTTTTATCTCTCAATCTCTTAGTAATTAGGTAATTATTCCACCTAACTAACTGGGCAGGGTTAACTGATATGCATTTAGCTCCTCTGAGAACTGAGAGTCGCTTTAAAGGGTAAAGTAAGTCATCGCAACCATTAATAATGATTACTTACTTTGGAAAGTAGATGAAGCAACTCAATCAATAATTGTGATGACTTACTTTACTTTCTTAAACTCAACTGATACTATCCTTGTATAATGATTCGAGTTTTGAAAACGAGTTTCTTATGGACACTAGTTAATGAGCTTTTAGTTTTCTCTACTAGGTGCTTCTAGTTACTCAAGAAATGAAATTAATGAATGGTTTTGAATATTTTGGGTTCCTACTTCCTAATAAACTAAATCCCAGAGATTAGCATTTAGGAACATTAGTGAAGTGCTTGAAATTTACAACTCTTTTATGTTTTCTGTAAATCAGGATCTTGCTGGAGATGTTGTTCAGAATCTTCATGACTTTTTCAGAACAATGTACAAGAAGGTATTGTATTGATATATGATATGATATGCTATTTGCTGATGCATTGTTGTGTACCTGTTTTCATTTGTGTGGTTTTGTGATGTGAGCCGCAGGTCACTGAGGCTGATATTGAGGAGTTTGAAGCTAATTATAGGGGATCTGACTCGGAGAAAAAAGATTTGATTGACCTATACAAGGAGTGCAAGGGTAAAATGAACAAGTAAGAAAGCATAAGGAATCTGTTGATGTGCATGACCCATTTGTGAAAATGCTTTGAGTTTGAACTCTCAAATAACTTCCCCTTGCAGGCTTTTCTGTTCGATGCTTTGTTCAGATTCTAAACTTGACTCACACCGATTCAAGGATATTCTCGATGAGGCTATAGCTGCTGGTAAGAAACTAAGAATATTAACTTGATTTTGTTGGCTGAGATTTCGGTCAGACATTTGCTCTAGGTCTAAGTTTCTCTGCTGTGGAAGATATATATTGATTCTGATTTGTTAGACCTGGAATTCAAGTCAATAAGACAATGAAAGGCCATGCAGTTATTTTACTTTTAAGCTTAAGCACTAAGAATCAGCATGTTATTTTAAGAAGTCATGGCATAGTCCATTTTATATATATCGGGTTGTTATATTTTCTTTTCTCTTCTCCGTATTCTGCAGGAGAACTAAAGGCAACAAAAGCATATGAGAAATGGGCTAAAGAAGTATCTGAAACCAAACCACCTACAAATCCTTTAAGGAGGGGGAATAAGTAAGTTTATCAAACAGGGTTTTGCTTATGCTCTTTTTTCATTTATACTGCTGCAATTCTGAAATGATACTGTGTTTTCTACAGGTCAAGTAAGCAGTCTGAAACAGACCTGCATGCAATCATAGCACAACGCCGAAACGAGAGGAAAGGCCAGTTTGATTCAATGTTTTCAACTCTAGCTTCGAAATATGGTGGAGGTGATATGCAAGAACCTTCTGAAGAGGAATTCCAAGCTGCACAAATGAAGCTGGGGAGTGGAAGATCCTCCAAAAAAGCAAAGCAATCAAAGCGGAAGTAAAAATGATAGAATTGTGTACAGTAAACTTGTTTCTGTGAGCTAACATTTGTTTCTGTTGTCAATCATTAATGTTTTTTTTTCTGCGCTGAACTACTAGCTTGTGCTTTTTACTGTGTAAGGTAATGTGGCTTGTTATTTTCAAAACTGGAACACAACTTTTACTTGTGACAGAGAGTGATGGTCCCTTTTGTTATCAATATGGTATGGATATTTATTATTGTCGACGAAGTTTCAGCACCAATCTTGCTATTCTCACAATTAGATTTAGATGTAAGATCTGTGACATGTGCTAAGTCTTCAAAGCACACAGCAAGTTTTGGCTTGATAACAGCTACTGACAAATACTGGTTTATGGCCTTGATAAATTTCATAGAAGGCATAGATGGCTGGCTTTGCCTAAGGTTAGAAAGCCCTTCTGAAGTATATTTGCAAATGTTTAGGAGATTACTTAGTCTATAAATAATAGTTAGGATACTTGTCATAAAGATGTTCACATTTTACTCGGAATTCTCTGAAAACACCTAAGTTACAAAAGGCTATCCAGAAAAACTTGAGTATGTGACTCAACCTATTTTCAATGAAGCGCAGATTCAATTCATTTTCATGTTCATTTTCTTATAAGTTATAACCTTTCCCCATTTTTGCTCTTTGATTTATTTGTTTATCAAAATTTGCTGTATGCGACAAACAAGCGTTTGTTCTGCATCATATCAATGATCTACCACATTTTGTTTAACCAAATAATTATTCTCTGTACTTTTTAGCTGTGAAGACGGTGTTTAAAACTATATTAGCCAAACATGATTTAGAATGTTACTATATTCAGTGTTTAGTCATTGTCTACGCCTAGTTTATATATTATTATGGCTTAAATATGTTGGAAGTCCCTCTAAAATAGGGGTGCTTTGGTTAAGGCCCCTACAAATTTTTTTGGGTGGAATAAGCCCCTAATGTGAAAATAATATATGGTGATAAGCCCCTACCGTGAGGTTCCGTTTAATTTATGATGATTCTGTAAACGGCGTTGGCGTGTATTATATTTTGTGAAAATTATTCAATTAAAGAGGGTGCCACGTAAGTAAATGAGGGATCAAAAAATAAAAATAAAATGAAAATCCAAAGTAAAAAACACAAGTACGTTTGGGGATTTTACTTGAGTTTTTTACTTGGGTTTTTATTTTTTCAACCCTAATTTACTTACGTGGCACCCTCTTTAATTGAATAATTTTCACAAAATATAATTTACGTCAGCGTCGTTTGCAGAATCATGAGAAATTAAACGGAACCTCACGGCAGGGGTTTATCACTATATATTATTTTCACATTAGGGGCTTATTCCACCCAAAAAAAATTGTAGGGGCCTTAACCAAAAGATCCCTATTTTAGAGGGACCTCCAACATATTTAAGCCTATTATTATAGCACACTATTGTTTTTATATCACCTATCCCCATTATGTGGTAAGTATCTTGACAATCAAACAAAAAAACCTTGAATAACTCAAGACATGGAATGATTACATCAGACAGTACATGGTTGCTTTTGGGGAGACAATGATTATTGTAATAGTTGGGGGCTGCACAGGAGATAGCAATGGTTGTACAGAACAGATAAATGCTTTAGAGGTAACTGCCTAACTCGCTTGAATAACTGAAGACTCTCCTACCAACTTTATTAACTTCTTACTGTCTCACAATGACCAAAACTAATTGCTAGAATGTTTGATTCCACGGTTAGGATGTTTGGATTCACGATCAAATCTTTCAGAATTAGTTTTGCTATCACAAAAGCCATTAGGAGTAGTTTCTCCCTTCAACATGAACATCTACCGTATATCCAAACATGCATGAAAAAATATCTTGGATTATGCGCAAATCATGAACTAAACATTCACCGCTCTAACAATGACATGCTTGCATGTGGCCATGTGGGGGAAAGTAAAAGCTAGGAATGGGGAAAAAGGCAACTATTTGAAGCAAAGGAGGATGAGAAGCCAATATATCCAGGTGAGGGTCAACAGTGTTACTTATTTGTCCTTGCTGGCAGCTAAAATTTTGGCCTAAAAGATTGTATGAATTTCATTTAGGCATAAAGAAATAACAATCTTGCTGTTTTATTTTCCCTTGATCTTGTTATTGAGTTCCTTGTGATCAAATCAAATGTTGCAAAAACCGATATCTGTTGTTCAAAAAAACACAGTGAGACTGTTATTTTTCCTTCACCGTATAGTTTTCTACTGCTTATACAAACATGCAGTATAATGACATTGCAATTAATTCTATTACTGGTTGTTTAAACAACTTAATTAAGTTCTTGATTTGACACCATAATCACTAAATTAACATCAAATTTCACTTGTTGAGCGCATGATTAGAGATGATTACTACATTACTTACAGCTAAATTAACCCTATTAACATCAAAATGGCAAATATATGATATGATTACAACCTGTGTTGCACGGGTACGGGTACGGTATTGGGTACGCGGTACGCGATTTTTGAAAAAATGGGGGTACGGGTACGTTAGATATATATATATTTTTTTATACATAATATTTAAATATAAATAAATTATGCAAAAAAAAAAATATATAACTAATTAAAATAAGGGGAATGCTAACTTACTCCCACTTATTTTTTAAAAGGAGTAAGTTAGCACTCAACACCTTTTATTTAGGACAAAAATACCCACTCTCTTTTTTCAAAGCATTAGAAGTATGTGCCCCTTGGTAATTTTCCTAACCCTTCCCTGTTCTCTTTCCACCCCCCACGTCTACCTTTCCCACTTCCCCACTAAGATCTGTAACTTCAAAGAGTTCATCAATTAGAAAGGAGATATGCAGCTTGACCATCGTTCCTACTGTCTGAATTGCGTCGCACCGAACCACTACGTTGTCCGAACCTCGCCGCCGGAACCATCACGGTTGTGCCACCGCTCCGGCCTCCCTTACCGCGAGCTTCCCCTCTCGATCTGATTCTCAGCACCGCCATCGCAGGATGGTTGATGCGCCGCAGTCAAGAGGAGCCACCCTCGTCGTTCTCTTTTGTCCACACATATAACCTCCAAGCTCTCCAAGCAATGGAGTTATCTGTTTTAGATTGGATTGGAGATTGAAAATGAAGATTTAACCATTGACGGCAAGGTTTTGTGAAACGGGTACGTACCGGGTACGTACCGTACGCGTACCCGTAGCGTATTCGTACCGGGTACGTACCCGGTACGGGTACGCAGCCCAACATCACGTACCCATGCTTCAGAGATTACAACAATCTGGTTGTTGACCCATATCGTTAGCATAACCTAATTAACATGCTTAATTATATTCAAATTTGCATTTAACTCAAAGTTCATCATATCAATACATAAAAAACATAAAACAAATCGATAAAATGTAAAAAAGAAACTCTTCATCTCTAAGAATGTTGGAGTTGGAGGTGTTAAAATTAAACCAGAATCATTCCCCTGGACCAGTAGTTGTAGTAGGCCAGCGCATCACATGAGCACAAACCCACTTTACTTTCTTATTTTGAGTAGAATATGACCTATTGGCTCATGTCTAAATTTGATGATTTTGTTTAATAAGGTACAAGGACTGTGACATCACAGCTGCGTGCTAGGAACATTCCTTGTTGTGCATGATCTCCTGTGAACCTGTAAACGCAAGCAAGGCCTTTTCCTTTTTCTTGAGTCTTCCACATACCTGTCATCACCATTAAGATATACCTTGCATGCTCTCTCCCCCAACCTCATCCTCTTTTGATCCATTGAGTAGGGTTGGAAAATATATTCCGTAGATATTTGCATAGTACAGACATCCAATAGATACCCGAAGTGAGAAAAAAGAAGAGAAAAGAGAGAAATAATAAACGTGATACTATGAGAAATGTGATAAAAAAGAGGAATTTGAATCCTTTGTTGCGCATGTAGCCTATGTAGCAGTAAAATGACAAGTGTATACAACTTTAACCAATTTAAACTTTTATGAATCAATCTGAACCAGTTAATGCAAAAATCAAGGGTCAATAATTTGAGTGAGACAGAAGATATGACTAGAAATGAGCCATGTTAAAAAAAGAGAGATATAGTAAAAAATAAGAAGTACAATTATCTTAAGCATCATTACTTAGTGGGGTTATAGCTATGATAAGCTCACCACTACACATCTATCAATAATATAAAGTATTAGTATGCTTATCAAAAAAAAAAATATAAAGTATTAGTATATTATAGGCTTAATTCCAGTTTGGGCCCCTGATGTTTCAAGAATGGGCGATCCGCACCCCCCGTGTATAAAAGTTGCGGTCAAGCTCCCCTTTGTTACAAAACTGTGCTAACGAAGCCCTTCCGTTAGCTTCCGTCTGTTGACCAAACGGAAATTGGTTGCAGTAGTTAGAAATTTGGTTTGTTATGAGGAAATTCTCCAACCGTGATGGCTCAGGTAGTGGCTTGAAAATGGGGTTTGAAGGATCTTCCTCAGGCAAAGGCTCCTCCCCAGCAGCTTTGTGTGCCATGTTCTGTGTCCTTCTCTTTTTCATCTTCAACATCTTTCAAAACTCAGATTTCAGAAGCATCACCCCCAACCACCAGATCTGACCCTTGTTTAATGAGAAAAAAAGTTGAAAGCTTTAAGCTTTTCAACCCAAATTCAGATGAGAAGAGGGATTTGAGGAGGCAAAAATTATTCAATTATTCATCATCATCTTCAAAATGCAACCCATCAGCAACCCATCCCCACCCAGAACCCAGAACTCACCCCACCCCATCCCCAAAACTCACTCCATCGAAACCCACCCCCACCGATCAAAATCCCATCGAGCCCACCACCACCATCGCCCCCAACCACCAAATCCCAAAAACCAACCCCTCAAAAATCCATTGCAACCCACCCTCACCATCGCCCCCAACCAAAGCTCCATCTTCAAACCCCCAAATACAACAGCCAACCCACAAAATCATACACCCTGAAATCTAGAAAAATCAGAACAAGAATAAGAATAGGAGAAAGAGACCCACCAACCCCCCAAAAACCCAGAAGCCCTCACCCACCCACCATACACCATGGGCTGGATCTCGTTCAGCAGCTATGACTCCGATCTATTTCTGTCACACCTTTTCCTCCTTCATCTCTGGGTTGTGGTGTTTACTGGGGTGGGGTTGGGTTTATGGGTGGTCGCGGCTCAGTTTGCTGGGGGTGGGGTTGTTGGGGGAAAAAAGAGGAAGAGGTTCTCTGCGGGTGGGGTGAGTGTGTGGTTGTTGGGTGTGGTTCAGTTTGCAGGTTAGGATTTTGGTGGTGATGGGATTGGTGGTGGTGGTGGTGGGATGGAAGACGACGACAAGGAAGAAGAATAGCGTTAGGCAGAAGGTAAATGAAGAAGATGGTGTTGTTAGGGAGAGGAGAAAAGAGAGTGAGAGGTATTGGGTGAAGGATTTTGTGACGGATTATTTCCGTCACCAATTAGTAGCCTATATTTTATGAATTAAATAAGTGACACGTCAGCATTTCCGTTTGGTCAACTGACGGAGATGGACGGAAGGGCTTTAATCGACCGTTTTAGAAACATGAGGGAGTTTGACCGCACATTTTAAACACAGGGGATGCAGACCGCTCATTTGTGAAACATCAGGGGCCCAAACTGGAATTAAGCCTATATTATATAAATGTCACACTATGTCTTTAGTTTGGTATATAGCTTTCACTTGACTTTGTCTCCCTTCATTCTTCCTCCTCTTTGCATTTTCTATTGGGTAAGTCATAAACCTTTCAATTTCCTTGGTGGTGATATATTCTGCTTTACCCAACTCCACCTTTTTTTTTTCTTCCCCCCCTCTCTCTCTCTCCACTTTAGTCCTCTCAGGTGGTAGCTACTGTCATAATTGTGGAATGTAGCTTTACTCATCTTTCTTGTGAAACCCTTCATGGTTGCTTGCTGCAACCCATTGAATATAGCCCCCAACATAATTCTCATAGGATACATTTATTTTCCCTAATTAATGCCCTTCATTCTATAACGGTTGTCTTGAATTACACCATTTGGATGAAAAAAAAGGGTAGAAAGGGTTGGTGGTAGAATTCATCATTTCACACTCTTAGATACTTTGCCATAAAGATTCATTTTTTCTATTCCCTTTCTTCTTTTGTGAATTGGATTTGTAGCAAATCAGGATCTACTGCTTCTGTGCCTCACTGTTTGTCTTCTAGCTTCTGGAGTTTTCCATGGAGACAGAAAACAGTGACATGAGGTCTAAGAAGATGGAAGACTATGAAGTTATAGAGCAAATTGGAAGAGGAGCATTTGGCTCTGCTTTTCTTGTTCTTCACAAGTCTGAGAAGAAAAGGTAAGTCATTGAATTACACTGTTAAGCTTTTTTTCCCCTTAATTGCTTAAACCATGCAACACAAACAATTGAAGAATGAAGATCCAATTTTTTGTTTTTCAGTTTGAAAACTTACAACCCCATGAAGAAAAATTCAATCTTTTTCAGTTTTTTGTGTTTAATTGTTGGAGTTGAAGCCTGTAAAGTTCGATAGCAGTTAGCTTTTTCAACTTCAGTTATTTTCCTATTCCATGGAACATGGCTAGTTGGATTGGAGATTGGTTTTTTCAGCTAAATTAAGGACAACCCAACAAAGAAAGTTTCAATTTTGTTATATATTTCCATTTTTACTTTGAGGTTTTTGTGTTTAATTGTTGGAATTGAAAACCCAACCAATTGAATACAGTTAGGTTGTAACCTCAATTTTTATTCATTTCCATGATTTCACCCTGGTAGGTATGTGCTGAAAAAGATTCGTTTGGCTAAGCAGACAGAGAAGTTCAAACGTACAGCACACCAAGAGGTTGGTGTAACAAAACCTTCCACCTGATGCAAATAAATACTCAGCTTCCATCATTTAATTATTCAACCAGCAGTTGTCTTGCACCAAATTGCTTTACTGTCTTATTTTTGTACTCTTTTTCTTTTTTTAGTATTTTTGGTTCTTAATCTGTTATGATTTCAAGTATGACATGTTTGGATGTGTGTTAGACACATACTCTAAAGCACATTAGCAGAGAAGCTCCATACTGTAGCTTATGATTGTGTATAATGTGATTTTGAGATCTAACATGGATTTCAACGTGCAACCAAACATGCACTAAGTAGCAACGGTTGATCTGCTTCCTACCATCTTTTGGGACATACGTGTTGCTTGCATGAATCAGCCTAATTTAACTATTTGTTTGCACTTCTTAGTATCTTTATTTGTCTTTAATGGACATGCTACCACTGGCAATGCCTTTCTTACTACAAATAAACTAGTCATCTGAATATGTTGTTAATTCAAGAAGCAGTATCCCCACTGCAAATCCATGGACAGTACTTTAGTAAACTCAACTAATTTCATTGATAAAATCTGGTAGATGATATCCTGCTCATTGATGTTGTATAAAGTGCTGAACAAACTTGTAGAGAAGAGTATATTTGTTTTGTGAATATTATAGTGTTCACAAAATGCAGTGAGCACCATGTGGCTCTTCATTTCCATTTTGAGCCAAGTGCCATGTCATATAGGTTTTATATAAATATAATCATGATTCATGGCTGTGTTCTCAAATCTCAATATTGATTTCACGAGCTTCAGTCCTAAGAGGTTATGGGAAGCTAATTTTGAATGATTACTTTCTGTCTACTTGAATTAAAATGACAGTCCCTCTTCCTGTTACAGATGAACCTGATTGCAAAACTAAATAATCCTTATATTGTGGATTACAAAGATGCTTGGGTGGAGAAGGTGAGAGACTGAGTTTGATTATTTGTAGATATGTCTACTTACTCTGATATTTATCACTCTTCATAGGCATGTTTCTGATGTTTTATGTTTTTTAGGAGGACCGTATATGCATTGTAACTGGCTATTGTGAAGGAGGTGACATGTAAGTAAATTACTCTCTGTAACATCAGCTTTTTCTTGCATTAGTAAAAGATCCAAGCTTATTTGTTTTCAATAAAAAATGTCACATATAAGGTTAAGCTATTAAGTACAGATCAACTAATGGTTTTCATAAAGCGTAACACATGGCTTTTCAGGTGAACACTTGCTGGACTCGTAATGGGCAAATTTGAAATGTAAACATTATGCAAATTTCTATCTTGGATTGAAACTACACAGAGCTTATGCTGATTTTTTTTCCCTATGGGACAAAAGTGTTACATTGATTTTTGATTATTATACTGGGGGTGGCAACCATGTTAAAGAGATCTTGGCTAAAAGGTTAAGGTTTTAAAAAAACGCTAAACCTTTCTTGAAACTCTGGCATAAACATGTTTTCTGATTACATTATGGAGAATGTGGAAGGTGTAATTGTTGATTTATGTTGAATTTTTTTCCAATACCTGTGCTATCCTCTCCATATTGTAGCTTGATAGAGAGATATATATATTTGCTCATTTCATAACAGTAGTGATCTTAATCACATTCTAATTTTGAGACGAACTACACTTAGGTACGGGAATTTGGGATTTTGTGTGTTTCATTTGTTTATAAAAAATAGAAGATGAAATTATTGGAGAAATATAAACAGTGGCATGTGATTCTAATAATTGAACCCTCCATTCTTTGTGGAGCAGGGCTGAGAACATAAAGAAAGCTCGAGGATCATTCTTTCCTGAGGAGGTAAGTAATAGGTTTAATCTCCTTTTCCTTAATAGTTTAATCCGTATTTCTTACCCACTCCAATTTCTCCTATTACAGAAAGTCTGCAAATGGCTGACTCAGTTGTTGATAGCTGTGGACTACTTGCATTCTAATCGTGTAATCCATAGAGATCTAAAGGTATCACATACTCCCTTATCCCGATAAGGAAATCCTTTCTGTGATATTTACATTACTGCAACCCCATGTAATTTCAGTGCTCCAACATATTCCTCACCAAAGACAACAATATCCGGCTTGGTACGAAGCATTATCCCTTCAACGCTCAAAACTTTTAACTTTCACGTGTTGTTACCTAAAGAAATATATTATTACATGGACCATACAGGTGACTTTGGTCTTGCAAAGCGACTCAATGCAGAAGACCTTACTTCCTCGGTATGTTGATATGTTTAATATTTCAGCGTTTTTCTTATTTGTTCTTGAAGAATATTTCCCTAGTAATGGAGTGCCACGCTAAGTAATTGATGCTTTTCAGCTTACAATAGATTAGCTGATACTTTTGCTAGCTATACATGTTTTTGTCCTGTATTCTTCTTTGAACTTCTTATTACTAATGTTTATGGTACTTAACTAGATTCAGACAGTGATACCTGTTTATTATATGCACCCTTTATATATGTTGTCTAGGTTGTTGGAACTCCAAATTACATGTGTCCTGAGATTCTCGCTGATATACCGTATGGTTATAAATCTGATATGTGGTCTCTTGGTAAGTATCATGAATGTCTTATTCTAATTGACTAAAGCCATTTGATATCTGACCTTTCGTAAGAATGATATATCTTTGTATGTAAAGGTTGCTGCATGTTTGAGATTGCTGCTCATCAACCAGCATTTCGTGCTCCAGTAAGAATTTGAACCATCTGCAGAAATTTAGTTTTATTAATGCAAATGCAGTGTCTATTGTTCAATATAACTTCAACTAACAAGATAATTTATCAAATGAGTGAATGAATAAAACAGGACATGGCAGGGCTTATCAACAAAATAAACAGATCCTCCATTTCTCCACTGCCAATTGTTTATTCTTCCACACTGTAAGTATCTTCTTCTAAACATTGCCAGTCACACTGCTGTAAAAAATCTGAGCCTTTTAGTCAATGATTCAACTATTTTCCCTCAAAGTGAATACAAAAACATTTTTCTCGTACAATTACATAATCCCCCCCCCCCCCCCCCCCTTTCTTTCCCCTTTATGTAATTCATTATATTGATAGAACTGAGAAATGATGTACTTGTAACAGTAAACAAATCATCAAAAGCATGCTGAGGAAAAACCCTGAACACAGGCCAACAGTGAGTTCAACTGATCCCGTTTCGTGTGATTAATCTACATTGAAAAGTTTATTCTAATGTTGCTTCTCTTTGTTGACAGGCAGCTGAATTGTTAAGGCATCCACATTTACAACCTTATGTTCTCCGCTGTCAGAATGCATCATCTAATTTTCTTCCAATATATCCCATAGTTAACTCAAAGGATAAAACAAAAAAATCTTATAAAACTAGTGGTGGCAAGGACCATAGGGACAAAGAAGCAGGATTAGCATATCATCTGGAGCGCGTTCATCCAATTGAGGGAAATGGAGATGTACATACAAGCAATCCTCCTAACAATGGTGAGGTGACCGTATCAACCAGAACAGGAGACAACCTTGAGAACAAGATGGTTGATTTTACTAGCTACATAGGGGAATCTTCTACTAGTATCAGCGGCTCAAAAGACGGGTCAACAACTTCTGAATCATCTGTTTGCAGTATGTGCAAGGAGGATTTTAAAAGTAGACCTGCACAGGAAAAAGGTAACCATGGGAATGGGATCACTTCAAAATGTAGACAAGATTCTGTGCATGAAGAGCAAGCATTAGCTGCAGAACTTTTTCAGAAATTAGAATTGGTTGACTTAAACACGGGGATCTCAGAAGTTGAAGATGCTTTTTCCAAAGAAGGTTTCAATTTTGCTGAAGCACCGAGGGAAGATGCCAAATTTGAGGAATCCAGGAAATCAACAACATCCAATGCAAGCAGTAGCTGCACTGATAAAGATAAATCCATTAATGAGGAAAGGTCATCACTAATTGTGATTCCTGTTAAGGTTGAGCATGAAACTGAATCTAGAAACTCCTTGAAGAAAAGTGAAAACCCGGTTGCGTTTACAGAAGGCTCACATATGAACTGTTTGTCATCTGATTCTAGCAGTAAACTTCCAGTTAAGGATAACGAAACGGCGAAGGAGAACATCATTTGCACCACACAAAAAGATGAAAATTTAGTTGGTGTTGATCAGACACCAAGTGACACTACAATGGATGATGGTGATGAAACAATGAGGGATAGTCCCTGCCAGCAAAGAGCTGACGCTCTAGAATCTCTGCTTGAGTTGTGTGCTCAGCTACTTAAGCAAGATAAACTAGAAGAGCTTGCCGGTGTGCTAAAACCATTTGGAAAAGAAGCTGTCTCATCCAGAGAAACAGCAATATGGCTGACAAAGAGCCTCATGTCTGCCCAAAAGTTTAATTCTGAAACCTAGTCTATGAGAGGTTCTCATCATTAGTTTATACATTGTTGTAAGAAATGTGTCTTCAAATGTCACATGAGTTTGTTCCTTTGAGCTTGTTGCTTGGTTGAGGATTGGAGACTGGAAATTAGCATGCCTCCTATTCTTTCCTAGTAAATGGTTATATAGTAAATCAATTAAATTATTTTTGCTATATTGGATATTCAGTGTGTTTGGTTTGGTGCTGATGAAAATGCAAACGTGATTTCACTTATCTTATAGTATTATTGGAGAAGCTAGAATTTGACATGTTGAATTTAATGTGAATCGAAGAAGCAAGATTTTGCTACATCAAATTCAACGTGGATCCATGTTGAGTTCAACAGAAATTCATGCAGCTAGCCCTTTTCTTTCTATAATTATCTATGGTAACTACATAGTACCATTTACTAACAGCATGTTTGGAGAAATTCTGTGTGCCGGTGAATCATGTAAATCGATTAGTTATTGTGAGATTCTTGTTACATTATATATTTCACTCGAGATTCTTAATATTGCAGATAAATACTGTCATTCTGTCAATGAGGATCGCAATTTAGAACCATATGTGTATGTGAGATGAGAAAGGAAAACACTTGTACACAGGCATATGAAAAGAAGTTCAATATTTCATTCAACAGTGATCATAATATCACATATCCATCCTTATCATAAATTACTCTTTTCAACCCTTTATTACATAAAGATGTCTTCTCTTCTTCCTCTTCCCTGTGGTGATGATTTTCACGTTTAGTGGAACAGGGCAAAGAAAGACAAGACGGAGGCACCAACCAAGGAGCCAACAACGGTAGCTGAGGCACCGCTGGCGGGGCCAGGGGCAGGAGCAGGAACCTCGTTGGTAGCCAAAGCCGCGCTCATGGAGGCAGCGACGATGAGAACGACGCAGGTGACCTTCTTCATGTCCATGATGAATGAAATGTGACTTGTTTATTGGAGACCTGCAGGTGTGTGTTGAGAAAACAAGTGTGTATTTTTGTTTTTTCTTACTCTGTTGCAGGTCTGAGATATAATGGGGGCATTTGCATGGGATTTATAGGACCTGGCTTTGAGTTAGTTTTGGAAAACTCCACTTATTTTTGTTGTGAAATGGTCCAAATGTATGGTTTTGCAGAGTTTCGGGGTTTGATTCATTGATTTTGCTATGCTTAGATAAGTTGTTATTAGTCTAACTAGAACCATTCAAATGTGCTACAAATTGGGATTGTTTTTGCATGTATTTACTTTTAAGAGTTTGTCCATTCTTAATTTTTTTCTTTTGATAAACTGTCCATTTGGCTTCTAAAGATATAGTATTCTACAGTTAAATATGTTTTGGAATGTAGCAATGTCACGATCGAATTTAATTAAAAACTGAATGAAACTATGTGAACCAACAGATTAATTTAATCTATTAAAAAATATAGTACGAAACTTCTAATAAAAAATGAAACACAATTTTTAGTGTTTGAAGAAAAGCTAAAATTACTTTCAAAAAAAAAAAGAAGAAAAGCTAAAATTATTCAACAAAAATACTTGAAATAAAAAAATATATTAAAGAGTAACTACTTTATTTGATAATTTTTCAGTGATTTTAATATAAAAAAAAATCAACCCGAATATTGTTGTGATAATAACTTTTTTAGCTTGTTCCCAGCCAGGAGGTCCTTTCAACAATGACTTTTTTAGTCACATTCCTCTAACTCAATCTTTGTTGGTTTTTCAAAAGTTTATTTAAACTGTTTGATAGGGTTGGAAATCGGTTGGTAAAACCTCGCCCGTAATTATTATCGCCGATTTTGACCACTAAATTATCGATGATCCTATATCCGTAGGTAATTTACTGACAATTTTCTCGGCCAATAATAAACAAATAATACAAGCCTTTGATATATAATTCGTTAGTAACTTCTTTGACTTGGACGAGAGTGACTTCTTCATTCTCTTGCGGATGAAAGTGCTAGTTTGATGGAAAGAACTTCAACTGTAAATTTATTATGCTCTTCCTGACAATGTTGCGATGCCCATTCATCTAAATTCCATTTTTCATCTATGTTACTTATCAAAGCACCCAAACAACTACCTTAAATGATGAGAGTTAATTAACAAATATCAAATTGAATTTTGAAAGAGATTCATACAAGTAAATACAGTTGAACATTCATCTAAACTGTATGAGACACACAATAGTAAATACAAGTGAGAACTATAGTAGTATTTGAGAATGTTCAAATTATTGAGAGCTCTTTCGTCATAGGCTTCTTATTTTGAATAGACATTATTGTAGCATTTAAATATTTGGATCTTTAATGGAGTTGTTAGATACATCTTAGGAAATGGGCATCAAATACTCATATGAAGCATATGAGTACTAACACATTGTTAGATTGCGTCTAAAAATGCTTCAACTATTTAAAATTTTTAATTCTTTTGCGCACCTTATACACCGCCTAAAAATCTAACTTATTGCTATGTTATCATCAAAACTTTATGACAAGTCAAGATATTAAATATTGAGACTCAACATATTTTAATTAGTAGCCACTACTAGAAATGTGCTTATTACCTATGCATTTTTTGTCCATTTCTTTTCACAGGCATTCCCTGCAAATTTTACTGCGTTTTGGGTGTTTTTTTTCTGCAAATACATCGTATGAAGAAATATTCGCAGGTAATCATAAAATTTCTTGCAAACTTACCGACGGACATTATTCATAGTTAGATCTGTGTACTTGCTGCGAATTTATTATCGACCGAGACTTGTAGGAAAATTTTCGCTACAGATTTCGCAGGAAATGTTAAAATTTGATAGGGATTTTGCTACGGTTAAATTCACTTGTTTCCAGTAACAAATCAAGCCATATGACTAAAGGAAGTTTTATCAAATGTGGGGATAATCAAAGATGAAACTATTGTCTTATACTCGTATAGGTCAACAACAAATCATCTATTGAAATTACAAAGAACCCGGTGTAGCTCGGGTTATGTCTAGTAATTTGAGTTCTTAAACAAAATTCTAGTCACGTCTAAAAAGTCACATATCCATCTACATCATAAATACTCTTTTAAACCCTTTAATACATAATTTTTATTCTTGCTCTTCCTCCTCCATGTGGCAAGGTCACATTTAGTGGAACAAGGCAAAGAAAGACAAGACAGAGGCACCAACCAAGGAGCCAACAACAGTAGCTGAGGCACCGCTGGCGGCATCAGGGCCAGGGGCAGGAGCAGGAACCTCGGTGGCAGCCAATGTCGCGCTCATGGAAGCAGCGACAATGAGAACGGCGAAAGTGACCTTCTTCATGTCCATGATGAATGAAAATGTGACTTGTTTATTGGAGACCCGCAAGTGTGTGCTGAGAAAACAAATGTGTTTTTTTTTGTTTGTTTTTTCTTACTTTGTTGCAGGTCTGAGGTACAATGGGGGCATTTGCATGGGATTTATAGGACATGGATTTGAGTTAGTTTTGGAAAACTCCACTTCTTTTGGTTGTGAAATGGTCCAAGTGTATGGTTTTGAATATTTTCAGGGTTTGATTCATTGGTTTTGCGTGATATGTGGTTTGTCAAACTCTTGTTATGCTTAGATTTGTAATATTAGTCTAACTAGAACTGTTCAAATGCGCTATGAATTCGGACTATTATATGTGTTTTACTTTTATGAGTATGCCCAAGTGTATGGTTTCAAAAAAAAAAAGGTTCAAGTGTATGGTTTTGCAGATTTTGAGGGTTTGATTCATTTATTTTGTGTGGTATGTGGTTTGTAAACCTCTTACTATGCTTAGATAGGTTGTGATTAGTCTGATTAAAACCATTCAAATGCACTATAAATTGGGATGTTTCTGCTGTATGCATTTTACTTTTATGAGTTAGACCATTCTTAGTTATTATAATTACTTACTCTCTCTGTTCCCATTTAACTGTCCAGGAAGAGAAGAAACACACATATTAAGGAGTGCAATTAATTTTGTTACTTTTCATAAAAGTATTATTTGATTTCCTATTTCACCCTTTAAAATGCATATTATCTTCCTCATTTATTGTTCCTACAAGGGCATTTCTTGGAAAAACATCATTTAATGCTCTCTTGAAACTCTAAGTGGACAGATATATAGGAACAATTTTTTCTCTTCAAAGTGGACAGTTAATAAGAAACGGAGGAAGTATTAGACAATTGGCTTCGGTCATAGTTCGTTTTCGTTTCACTCAAATTTCTTTATTACATTTGTCCTTGATATTAATCAGGACTCCGGAATTCTTACAATTGCACCCCGATCCGAACTACTCACCCCTAAATACAATCCCACATATACCTTTTAAATGTGTCCGAGATGGTGTTCAGTACCATGGACGCTTAGTGTCAACAATAAATGCGGCAAACTTCAATAATATGGGATGCAAACAGAGAATCACGCTTCCAAAACAAAATGGTTGTGGATTCTGTTTTACGGAAAGGGCATGAGGCTGAACATAATCTGGACAAAGACATATGCCACAATTGCATAATGTTGAGCAAAAAATGCAGACACAATTCAACAATTAATGCATTTACGTGCAACAAAGACCCGACCGAGCAATCTGATCCTAATATAGGTGTGTATATATTCTTTTTTACTTGCCTTGCATCAATCATTGTTTGCGATTTGTTAAAATAAATTATAAAATATACTATCTCTAACTTTTCTTTCAAAATGTGTTGTTCCAGGAAATGAATGGAGTCGGAAGATCAGGAAGATTATTGTTATTCTTATTATAGGTAATAAACCAAATTCCCTTTTATATTACCTCTTTCACCGTTTACTCGTCTATTTAATGTACAATTATAAAAATCTGATAATTGTTTACAGTTTATGAAACATGCATGTTAAATTCTTATTCATCTATTTCCTACTTACTCATGTCCTCTATCTCTCGGCCTGTCATTCATTTGAGAGATTTGACTTTTCATATTTTTCATTTTGATTATGGTTCCAGTTTTTCATTTATCTCTACCATTTCACTTTTACCTCCTTATTCAAATAATTGTTTGCACATGATTCTAGTATTAATCTCAACCCTTAGGTTTTCTGTAGGTCATTTGTTGATCATGAATCGTAACAATTTTATAACACAATAGTAAGATAACAATAAAAACAATATTTGCTTAATGCGAATATCTTTTTGTTTTAATTGTATCTTTCATGAAGTATTTTTTACAATGAAGAGAAAATAGCAATAATTTTGTCATAATCCAGAATTAAGCAATAAAGTAATTAATGATAAATTAGAGAAAATTATAAAATTTAGAAGATTCCTAAGCAATCTATCATTGAATAAAGTTATGCAATTAAGGGATGTTATTGGAGATTGATATGAAAAACTTCTTGTAGATAATTGAATGTTGCTTCATTGCTTGTGGTTAGTATGTAATTATGCATGTGAGGTAAAACAGTAGTAAAAATGATCCAGTTCAACAAAATAACCATATTATAAATCACCTCCCCTTACTATATATAATTTTAAAATGCCACTTATTCGAAAATTTAGGTGTTGGATGTGATTAAACCTCAAAATTATTCAATTTTTACTTTAATTCATAACTTAAGTAGAAAATAATTTGTAACGAACATAGCTCTGAAATTTTAAAGTAGAGGACAACCGACAACGAGAGTAATCACAATAGAAGGAAAAAATAAAAGCATAACAAATGGATAGCAGAAAGTCATCAATCACCGTGTGAATAATCTTGTTAATTATGGCAAGCAAAACATATATACATTTTTAGAAAAATTAAACAAATCAGATTTTCTTATTATATTATCATTTTAATTTTTCAATCTTTATATATCTTAAAATGTTGATTTTCTAATGTATTTCTGTATGATATGATATTTAACTTGAAATAATTTTCTATTTCTCTCTATTTTATTATTTACGTTTTAGTATAGTACTACTTTGTATATATTTATATATATATATATCCATTCCGAAGTAAGTATCTTCATTTCTAATTTTGTTTTATTTAGTGTGATAGATTTTTTTTTTCACTTACTTTCCTCCTTCTGACATCCATGTGAAACCAATCATTACTTCATATATCTTTCCAACGAAAAAAAGATGAATTCATTGAATTTCAACCTCAACTAGACGTTAAAAAAAAACTTTAACTAGAGATCGCAATAACAGAATTGTTTTTCATATTTAGAGTGTAATAACACACATTATTTCATGAAAATTAATGTACATTAAATGTTCACTAATTCTATAATTATATATGCTTACAGGTGTTGCAGATGTAGCATTTATATCATTCGCGACATGTTTTGTGATTAGCTGTTTTAGACCCAAGTTAACACGTGAAGGAGATTATGAGTTGCTTGAAAAGTGTAACCAATGTGCTGTAGATATTGGATCAAATCATAACAAGCTAAAGAGTGTACATCAGTAGGCGTCGATAATTTGATTAGCAATAAGCTAGGAGATGGTACTTTTAGCAATGTGTACAAGGGAATCTTGCCCTGTGATTGTGAGGTGGCTATAAAGATTTTAAGAGCTTCTAATGAAGATGATGAAGATTTCAGAAATGAAGTAATGAGGATAAGTAACACCAACCACAAGAATGTTATTGCTCTTCTTGGGTATATTGTGGAAGGCTCATGAAAGACCTTCCATGATTAGGGTGGTTAATATGCTGGGAAGTGACATGGATCGCCTACATTTACCCTATAACTCAGAATTCCATTTAGGGTAAATATTCCAGCTTTGTACACTACAAGAAAACTGGTACTTTGCGGCGGTCGTTTTGCGGCGGTTTTCCTGCAACCGCTGCAATATTACCATCTGCGGCGGTTGATGTGGCGGTTTAGGTAGCCGTCGCTGTTATATAGATTTTGCGGCGGTTTTTAAACGTTCAGCGGCGGTTTAGGAGTGTTTTATTTTGTTTTATTTTATTTTGTGTAGTTTGCGGCGGTTTAAGGAAGCAACCGCCGCAGCTTGCCCTAATTTTGGCTTCCCACTCGCAATTCACTTTCCCTCTCGCTCGTTTTTCTTTCCCTCTAACTCGTTTTCGTTTCCCTCTTAGTCTTAATTGAATCCCCAAAAACCTCAAAGCCCTTATTTCTGCCGCCTCTGAACTCACTCACAGTTTCTTCATCCCCATTCACTCATCCTGGCTTAGGTTCGTCCATCTTTTTCTCTCCTCTTCCCTTCTCTTCAGTGTTGGTATCCCTCTCGCACAGTCATTTTTCCTCGGCCAGGCTCAGGTTGGTCCTTATCTTTCTCTTCTCTTCTTTGATTTGGGTTTTGCTCTTTCAGATTTGGTGTTGGTGTTTGTATCCCTCTCGCACAGATCTTCGCTTCCTCGGCCAGGTTCAGGTTCATCCCTCTCTTTCTCTTGCTCTTCCTCTTCTCTTCTCTTCTTTTCCCTTCCCTTTCCTTCTTTGATTTGGGTTTTGCCCTCTTGCACTCAACAATCGTTGTTTGGAAGCCAGGTACATCCCTATCTTCTCTGATTTCATGGCTTTTTTCTGTTTGGACTGCATTGCTTGTGAATTTTTCTGTCAAGATCTATTCTTGGTAAATTAATTGGTCTGGTATTATGATATTTCACTTGTGCTGTCAAGTTATGTTCTTGGTAAATTCCATTTGTCTTGATTCCCTAATTTATGCTTTCCCTTTTTTCTCCTTTGTGCAATCATTCTCATGCTTGCTGCTGATATGAAAATATAGTATAGTTTCTTTCTGCTTTTTCCCATGCTTGTAGATGATATAGTTTCTTTCTGCATTTTCCCAAGAATCCATCCTTTTAGGGTTTCTTTTTTCATGGCAAGGTTTTGGCACCCACTCTTAACCTTCTCCTTTGCCTCGCTCTGGTGATAAAAGCATTTCTAATAGTTCCATCTTTAGTATATTTACATTACCTTCATTTTGGACATATAAGTCTATCTGTGGTTTAATTTATCATGCATTTGATCTCAACGCTTAATCTAATGATTCTCTCCGTGGTTTTATTTATCATTTGGTTTCATTTTGTGTGGATATAGATACTTAGATTTAACTGATGGATATTTACTTATGGCTTCGTCTCATTGTTATTGTTGAGCAGAGGAGGAATGTTGTGAGTCACTCTTCTAATCACCCTCACCTATTTTGGTTGCTTATTGTCCTAGATCCCGCTTGGATATGCACCAAAGAGCACTTATTGGAGCTTTTTCACTAAAAGAAGCGCTACATAAACTTTAATAAGTTCTCTTTAATTTGCATCCAAACGAGCTCTTATTGCTTTTGCTATGCTTGTGTGTTGTATGTGTCATATTTGGATTCAATTGCTATTGTTATGTGTATTCTTATTAAGTACCATTTGTATAGGAAAAACAAAGAGCAATCATGATATCCAATTGAAAATTCTTATGTTAATCATACATTTAGACGTTTTAGCAATCCAATGAAAGAGAGAAAGTGGAAGAAAATAGTTGAATCCAATCATTTAAAATGATCAAAACTACATTTTTGATGGTTTATATCTCTCTTTTATTCTTTATTTATCTATCTATTACATGTGCAGGGGATACTTATGATTGGCAAGATGATATTACATATGCAAAACAAATGGCTGACAGGTTAGTGTATGATATAGAAGGATCATTACTTTACTTTTTATTATGATGGTTATGGCATTTTCTTCTTCTCAACTTACTCTTCAGTGATAACCTAAAATGGCAAAAAAACACAGCATCAGGTGAAGGCACCTACTGTATGTGGCATGACACTTTTGGGTATGACCACATGAAGATTCTTGATTAGTACTTAGTACTTTATTCTCTGTACAAACTATGTTAAACTTCATTGTGTTATAATTTGTCTTCATCTAAGTTGTGATATGTCCATATGCAAGAAAACAAGAAAAAAATTAGACCTTTTAAAAGAGAGTACTAATGTAAAGTATCATAATATGGTTCAACATCATTTTGCCCAGCCACTGTTTTGTTTAACGAGTTGGATTTTCCACTAGTTTTTTCGTCCTCCCTTTTACTTTTTGAACACAAACTAGTTTAATTTAACATGTTTCTCATTTTCTTACAGGAATAATCTAAGTTGTGACTTCCATTTGCTTACATAAATCCTTGTTACAAGTTGCATTATATGATTATATCTCTTCTAATAGTAGGCAGTGAAGACAAAGCACTGCAAGCTAGCCGGTAAATTCTCGCAACCACCATATCTTTCTCTCTTATCTAGTAATATCTTTCCTTTGAAACACTAAGCATACTTCTAGTCTTTCATGACCAGTTTTTTATTACAATCTGGTTTGTTCTATCCTTGTTGGCTTTTATTTTCTTTTTTATATATTTAAGTCGTGTGATATGATGGCATGCATTAGTTCTCGAATTCTCATCTTCTTTGCTATGTTGTTACATGTTAGGAAATGGCACAGTACATGGGAACAGAGATATGAGACCAGGTACCATTCGAGTATTCCACATTTAAGAATTTACCTAATTGTGATCAACTTCACCTACTTAATTCAGCTTGAAGTTAGTAAACTTCCATGGGTACTACAGTAGGGAGAAATTTGCGTCATTGCATGGCATTTGGCAAAAGCACCTATTCAAGCACTTATTCTTCATACTCTTTCTCAGTGCATGGAGAAAAAACTGGAAATTATTGTTGTTTGTTTTCTTTATTCTGTAGGTGAGGGCATCATCTTCAATAATTTGAAAGGTGGCTTCAAGAGTTATATCAAATGAAGTTGTAAGACCACCTTGTTAAGTGAAAGTTGGGGTAAGGCTTCCTTATTTTTGTCTTTGTTCTTTTATTTTCTAGAACTTTCCATACATAGTAGAATGAAGGGATATGATATCATTTGAATTCATGCCACAGTCTTCGATCTTCATCTATTCTGGTTTCTTCACCCCTTCACCATTTTAGATTGTGTGCTCTAAATTTGAAGAGATTGTGTATTAGACTGACTTGGATATCCAGCCTTACCACCAAGTTTACTTATATGGTTGTCTTTCTTTTGAAGTATGCATTATCCTGAAACTATAGTTGATTTGTAATTAACATATTTTTGTGAGATGTACATTTGTCTTTAACTTACTATTTGATCAAAATCCAAACAACTTAAAATTTTCACTTTTTATTTTTTTATTTAAATTTAATATTTGCGGCGGTTGAAACCGCCGCAGAGTGACACTATTTTTTTACCTTGAACTCGTTACCAGCGGCGGTTCCAACCGCCGCAAAATTCAAATGAGTGTTTTGCGGCGGTTGTAACTAACCGCCGCAGAAAGCGTAGCGACGGCTGTAAACCAGGCGGTTTGGAAACCGCCGCAAGATGCATTTAGCGGCGGTTAAAACCGCCGCAAAAGGGCTTCTGCAACCGCCGCAAAATGCACTGTTTGTTGTAGTGGTACAATTAACTAGATTTTGTACCGGTGTGTTACACGACAATTTGTATCTTGAAAAATATATAGCAGTACACAAATTAAGTTGAACAATTTAGGTATTTGTTGTTGTATTGTGTAATAACAAAAATGTGTGCTACAATATAAGTAGTAAAAGGTCAAAACTGGTTTCAACAAAAATTACAAATGCTCTTTGTATAAAAAAAAAGGTTGTGACAGACAGGAGGGTAACAAAGTGTAAACAATGAAATCTTCAACTGCCTAAAATAAGATCTTGTAAGTCATAGAAGTAGGTTGAAAGAAATGACAATTTGCTCCAATATATAGCATAATCATTCTGGAAATTGCCAAAAAGCAATTTCAATGCGGTATCAATTTTCTGGCAAACAAAAACTGAATTATATAAGATTTATATAATATTGAAGAAATTTAAACAGACATAACAAGATGCATTTATATAATATTAAAATTCATTATAAGAGACATGAATTGACCAAAACTAAATCCATTTCAGTGTTATAACTTATAAGAGACATGAATCGGCTAAAAACATATTCAAACTACATTAGAATATGTGCTGCTTATCTGTGAGGATAAAAATAAAAATTAAGGGAAATCGGCTTCGAGCGAGCACCGGAGCTCGGAGAATCAAATTGCATATTCTATGATTAATGACAAAAGCCCTTTCCGATGACATGTTTGAATTGTTGTGATCAAAGCCTGGATATACATGAAAATTCTCAAGGTTAGCATTTTAAGAGTTTTTTTTCTAGATACTTAAAGATTGGATATATTACATATTTGTATTTCTTTTGACTGTTTTGGCTATTAATCCTTGTTTAATGGAACAGGTGATAGTATAGACAAAGGTGTAGGTAAAAAGAGTGATAGAGCTTATTTTGATATTTTTCTTTATGCACACGTTAAGGATCCTCCATTAGAAATGAGAGAGATGATCGATTCTCCCCTGCACTTCCTTTTGTGCTATCAGAAAACATTTTGTGATTTTGGTTACTGTTTTTGTAACAGCAACATTGACATAAATGCACTGAGGCTTGTTTTGAATACGGTTACATTAAATAAATTAGCCTGGTAAAAGTTGAAAAAGCTCAACAATTGGCTTCTCTTGGAGTGGCCGGATATCAATTCAATCTTTATTGTGATGCTAATTATTGATAAGGTATATAAAAAAAACTTAAAGACCAGACTTTTTAACTTCAACGCTGTGACAAAATTGAAGAGTGAAAAAGAAGAAAACACACTTAAACATCAAAACCATGTTCTCTTTGGTTACTCTATTTGGTTATGCAGTTCTCAAAACAAATTACCTTCAATAAACAATTGAATTCACTTATCACCAGACCAAATTGTGATTTTTGACTTACATAGTTCAAATTGGTCTAAACTTAAACTTGTTACATTAATCCTTAAAATAGAAACATCTAGTATTCAATAGTCAGTAACTTTTTATTTTTTTTCTGTTAGGTAGGATACTTATCAATCATTCTATTCTATCATGCTCAAGTGCCAAATTAAGCTAGAATTTTAGATTCCTGACCTTAAGAAGCAACAGAGACATGATGTTTGCTCCATAGACTTGGCCTCTCTGAAAGTTTTGGCACCGTTGATATGTCAATGGATCTTCAGCTGGCCTGAAAGTGATTATCCACCAGCTGCAATGAATTAAGAAAGGATAGCCTGCCAAGTAATGCCTTTCACTTTTCTATTACGCTCAGTAACTGACAAGTGACAATGATGAGGAAAAGAAGTTTAAGAACCCAATTTAAGCCATGTAATAAACTCAAATTTTGCATTGAATCAACTATCCCAAAAACTATTTCAGATTTTATATTGAATTTCTAAGACACCCCTCACGCAAGAGCTCATTACTTACCTCGTGCTAAAATTTAATTTTTTATTAAAATTGTCCCGTTTGGAAGACCTTAATTACTTGACCTTATTCTATAGTATAATCACTTATGCAAGTGCTCGTAAAAGCTTATGTAAATAACGTATGACATACCTATAAGTTGTCAGATTAACTTATAAATGAACGTTTATACGATAAACACTTAATTAAGTTGTTTACCCTAAAGCATTCTAAATATGGGCAACATGAATCAAGTTCTAGGTCACTTAATGTATGTTTAGATACGTAATAGAAATTTATCATGAGCTAAAGTCACAATAGACCAACTCTCCCTAGCTTTTGAAGTTGTTCATCGTGATTTTACCTTCACTGCAAATTTTCATAGTACATTCAAACATGACTTAGTCATATAAGCTCTCATTCCATGTTATAAAACCAAACTATTCCAAAAACTCAATATTTGATTAAAACAAGTGAATGGTTTTATATTGTATTTTCAACAATCAAAATTCAAAAGTGACGTACCAAATTGATCCTCTAACAGCTTTCCTACTGTAACAAAAAAAAATATTGATCCTCTGACTGTAACGTAGGAAGCTCTTTGATATCATAATCTCACCTTTCACCGACTAGGTTTGATTGGTCTTGTGGGGATCTCAAGCCTTAATCCAAAAGCCATAGTAACATTAAGAATGGTTAATGTTTAATGTACCCTTTACCAACCTGACAAGGATGACCTTTGAACACACCCCTAACAAGTTCTATATAAACCCAACTCTTGACTCTGTCATTGAACAATTTGGTCCTCAAAAAATACAATCTTTTCACCCTCCTTGTTAATTTTATTCCAGTAACATAAGAAATCCAGTGGAAATGGCAACATTTGGAGGCTATGCAGCTAAGTTTTTGATGTCAGTGATGGTTGTAGTCTTGGTTTGCATGACCAACACTCTGGCTCTGGATTCAGAGATTGCTCCTACAGCACAGTTGGAGGCTGGAGCTGGGTTTGCTTTGCCTGTTTCTGGGGTGGTTCTGTGCTGTTCCATGTTGGCTTCTCTTGTGGTATTTATGATGCAGTGAATTGGAAGAAATGGTGTTGGAATTTGTCACTTGAGGGTAGTAGTCATGTTTTGTCTTATGATGGATCATGGCTATATGTTTATAATGAATTTAAGGGGTTGTTTTTATTACTATACTATATATGCTTTTTGATTAAAATGGTGCTTGCTATATTGTAAAATAGTAATTAGCTTTATGAAGGGTATGATCAGTTTGTGATATGTACAAGTCCTTAATATTGGTTTTGAGCTTATATATTATTATTTTACCCATTCTACATCTGAAGAATTGATGTCTTTCTTTTTTCATTTGTTGAATTCTTTTATGTGACATTTCATCATTGCTGCGCTTCCCATGACTCCTTTGACTGATGAAGGATCAAATTGGTTGTTGACTTTGAATGATTTGGAAGATTAATGCATGGCTATTGCTGATCATAGAATGAACCATTTGCAATTTCATTCGAAATCACATAATATGTTGACCGTTAATGGTCCATATTTGAAAGGATGCTTTAACACCTCAAATACTTATATAACAATCAATATCCCTTGTATGAAAAGATGCAATTAGTTATCCTCAAGTTAGAATGCGTTTTGTTGCTAAATTTTCCTCGAACGGTCATTTATACATTTATTTTACTTTCGAGTCCACTTTCAATCTACCTCTCTTCTCTTTTAATCATATCACCAATCACATTTTTTATTTTTCTCTATTTTCTTCCTATTTATATCTTTTCAACATCTCATTTTCACTCTAAAGAGAGTTTGAATGAAACTTTATCCATTTTCCTCTCATATTAGCAGACAAAAAAAGTGTCATTTTTTTCTTGATGACTAACAGGAAATGAGATAATTGAAAGTTGAAAATGGTATTGGGTTAGGCAATGTGGGGTGAACTTTTTTGCCCTTAATGTTGGATTGTGTGTCAAAAAAGCGCATACATCCTATTTCGGCCTTAGTTTATGTTCCGGTCAACCTCAACATTATTGGGCCTGTGTGTTTATGAGCTATTCTTGATCAGAGAGTAAATTTTTTTTGGCGATGATGAAATAAAGACAAGAGAAGAAAAACAAAACAAAGCAAAACAAAACTAAAAACAACAGCACCTAAATGAAGCTAGGAGTGGAACAATTCATCCTCAGGAGGCAGGGACCAAAGCTTGAGGTTGTCTTTTGGATGAAGCTTGACCTAAAGAAATTAGACGATCAGCACAAGAATTAGCTTCCATTCCAACATGCTTGAAAGTCACACGCTAAGTCTGCACGGAAATTGTGATGTTCTTTTTCATCTCCCTCATATTAACATCTATCCGTGAAGAACTTTCTAGTGTAAGAAGTTTAATAACATCCAACGAGCCGCTCTCACAGTGGACAAACGAATGATACTGTGGTCCATGTGAGAAAAATCTATTTCTAGTGCACCTCTGCAGAACAAACTGACTATTAATGAGAAGCAAATGCACCATAATTATTTGCTCTCACAGTGGATAAATGAATGATAGCTCAAGTGGTAAGAGTTAGAAGAAATATGGGTAAGGTGAGGGAGGTCCATAGATCAATCTCAGGTGGGTGCAATTTATTTTCCCGATGTACAAAAAATGTCACACATACAGTTATATTTTTGGTCGATATGCAGTTGTTTTTATGGATAGACTTCACACAAAATATTAATTAAAGGCCCAATTCAAACAAGGACCCCAGGCCCAATTATTTATACAATAGTACAGACTGTTGACATTGTATTACTTAAGCCCACCTACGTTTGGGTCTAGCCAAATACATGATAAAAATATACTCTGCAAATGGTCCTGATTCCATATAGGTTAAATGATTACTTTCAAATTTACCTCCAATTTTCTTACAAATTTTCCTAAGCTACAAAATGTTAAAGAAAAATTTGCACCGGAGAATTTTGTTTTAAAGTGTGCAAGAAAATGGTAAAGGATAACTCACACGCATTCTTTCTATTTCACATTATGATTGTTCAAATTGCCACAAAATAGTCGTTAGAATACCAATCACGTTGGATAATCTGCATGAATTCGCTATTTGCGTTCGATTCCGAAATTTGACCTCCACAAAATATGGATGTCCAGAGTATATATGACTACAATGTACCGGGGTCTAAAAATCATTTCCCTAAAATTAATACGCAACTAATTGTTGGCTGTAGCTGAACCACAACAAACCTCAATAGCTAGAGCTTCTATGGATGCAATCAAAGGGTTGCAATGCAAATGCAAGCCCATTCCATTCAAGATATTATTACGGCTCACATCACACAAGCCTCTGACACCACATCAGAGTGGGGACACATGTTTTCTATCACCAACAAAGGGAATAACCCCACAACCACAGCCAGTGATGATTAACATCTTTAAGAAAAAATGAAATTGTTCCCAATGAATGAATGACTTTCCAGTCACAATATCCACCATGCACGTGACACACGGGGCTCACATGCACAGATTGTATATTTAGACCATGGTCCATGTGCATGCATGCCCTTGTTGTTGTTAGTACACCAGAAATCTATGTATGCCCAAGTGCAATGGAGTATCACACCCCAATTCCCCATTGCCAAGCCAATTCAGGCAAGAAATCACCCAATTTCCTAAATTTGCATTTATGATTGTCATTAAAGGTGCCTCATAAATTCCCTAGACAACAGACATCCCCACTGATATATAATCACTTCATGTCAGCAAGGATATGCTGATTTTTCAATGTTAGCCAAGCTTTCCCAACTGATAATTGTGAGATTAATTCTTCGCTCCACTATCAACGCACTAAGCGGTAGGAAACTGATTAATGAATTTTTTTTTTCCATTTATAAAAGTTGATGATCAAACTCTCAATCACTTACTTAAGAAACAAAATGTTAAATCACGAGGCCAACCCACATGGGTTGTCTAGATGCTGATTGAAACAACATAATAATTTACCAGCCCATCATGTATGATTTCCAAGCAGGATACAATGTCAGTTTTAATGACTTTGGGATTACTATGTCAACAAAACTTAAATATCTTCATAGGCTTAATGTGGAACTCATTTATTTGGGACTATGTTAAAGCTGTTAAATCTACTTTTTTGGGGAGAAAAAGGAGAGGTCTTGATTGGTGCTTAAAAATCTATTGATAGGGTATGAGAAAGAGGGAGTTAAAGACACCTTCAGTTACGGAGCAAGTGATAAAGTAAAAGAAAAATGAAGCAAAGTTTGTACCTTTGTTACTTATTTCTCTGTCATCGTATCTAGCATGGCAATCTCTTTTTCTTACTAAAAGGAACAGGTCCTTGTATAAAGCACATATGCTGGGAATAAAAAAGGCATGGTACATCCATCAGTACACATATTTCGTTTCTGCATAATCATTGTCTTAAGGTTTAGATTAAAGATGTGTTGTTCAATCCACTTATGTTTTCACATGTGTATATACTTCTAGGGTCCGGTGATGACTTATTTTACAGTTAAATTGGAGCCAAATCCATACTTGTATGCTTTTCTCTCAAATATGCAGATTTGTAACTTCAGAGATGTCAAATTATCAATGTAAGTTATCCAAAAAATCAACCAAAAGAACAATATTGTCACTTTATTCAGAATATTGGGAAGAGGAAGAAAGAACTCCCTAGTGTACTCCTGCTGATAAATACTCCTAACTTACCTAACGAATTGTAAGATTTGAATGCTCATTATGGGCTATCTGAAGATCACTCAGACAGAACACTGACCAAGTGAGGAATAACATGAAGAGTTCTGATGAGTTGAGGAGTAAAAGCTAGGCATGGGTTTGGTGCTAAAAATGTTAGGAAATTGAGGACCCGCATGGAGCTATCAAACTTTAAAGAAAAAGTTAAGGTGTGCCTTGGGAGAGAGATACTTTGTGCACCAGAATTTCTTTCTCACATAATATGCAGTACAAATGCAGAAATGCTGGCTTTCCCTAAAGGATGACATGAAAAACATCACATACATAAGCCAACTACTTTTGGTCAAGGTACAAGCTCTCGTCCTTTTTACTTTGGGGGAGAATCATGCGGTTCTTCACACATTTGTTCCAATTAGAGAGAATGATATTTCAGCAGGTCGTTGGTTAAATAAATGACTAAAACTTCATTTTTTTTAAGCTTAAGAAAACTAGCGACAAAATAACAAAGAGAAAAAAGAAAGAAAAAAGAAACTACACAAAACCCCCTAATCAGTAGTTAACAGATTCCAAACACAAATAGGAGGGATAATCCACAGTACAGATGCAGGAACGTAACTGCTTATCATGTCAAGCCTCTAGATATGTTGTAAGTCCACTTCCCACTGCAAGTCGAACAAGGTGTAAAATAACACTTAACTTTTATGCAGGCGGAAGTCTCTTCTTCCACCTCTCCACACCTTAAAAATGAGGTGTGAAGATATAATTATTCCATATAGGATTTATCTATTTAATGATTTAAAAATTAATTTTACCTAACACATTCCTCCGCCCCTGCTCTGTCGCCCTTCTCTTGCTCCTATGTCCTTCTCCCTGCTTCCCTACTTGGCCGCTCCTCTCCCTCACCCCCTCACCTTCTTTCTACTCACCCTCCTCTTATGCTATGAGCCGCCCCCTCCCTCCTTCTCTTCCTTTATTACCCTCAGCGTCTCCCTTGGCCCCTTTATCCTCCAACATTCCTCACTCTTTCTCCAGTGAAGCTGCCTATTGTGTCCCCCTTTTCCTCCTCTGCCACCCTCACCTTCACCCTCGGGCACCATATATATGACACCATCACCCTCTTCCTCGGCCTCTCCCGTGCCCCATTGCTGTCAACCAATTATCCCCAAAGCTTAATTTATTGGTAAAGACTACATGAATGATTTTATATTATATTCTAACACGTTCTCTCACGCAATAGTCATTTGGGCTTGAAACGTTGACGATGCACAAATCCACTTACCATGTGCTTTTTAATTCAACTTTTTATTATAAGAGTTGGGGCGGTAGGGATCGAACTCTAAACCGCTTGGTCATAGAGGCTCCGATACCATGTCAAATAACCTATTACCTCAAAAGCTTAAGCGCTTGGATAAGAGCTACATGAATTATTTAATATTATATTCGAACTTTCTTAATGCTGATTTGTATGAATTTTATTTTGCTAAGTTGTGTCTTTATGTTATGGATTAGTTTGCTAAAGTCGAAAGAAAGACAAACCTTATCCTTTGACAACAACACAACAAGTTCCTAAAGAAAAATCTACCCGCACTATATGGAAATGGACGACATACAATGTATATGGCTAGGTAAAATCTTAAAGCATATATATGTAAATAATTAATATATAATGAAATCAGTAAGCGATTAGTTTCTCATTTACTATATTTTTTAAGACTCGGATTGTATCATTTGTATGTAAAAGAGGATTGCCATTTACTTATTTGGAGATACTAAAAAAATTACAAGGACGAAATTAAAAAATGAAGTATATTAGAGGGACTAAACTTATTTAAGCCTAGAGCATACTATTTATTTTATATTTCGATATAGCTCTGGATGGTGAAGAATAAACTACTCACATGCATAGTGATGAATGATGATTCATGATCACCATTATTTGAGGGCAATTGAAATGCTTTTGCTGCAAATGGGGCAACCGAGTGGGGGATTGAGTTGGGGGAAACTACTAAATATAGAATTGGCTCATTAATAATTGGGTAATAGATAGCTGACTAATGTGCTAAAGAAATCAACATTGGTTCACTCATGGATGACTTCTGTGATATTGTCCTTTTTGCCAACTAAGAGAAACTTAATGAAATGAAGAACTTATGGCCTTGGTTTAACTAGAGGAGAGTAGCATCAAGTGACACCACTTTGGTGTTGCTTACCCATATTTTGCCCCTCTATTTATGATTCTATGTTTGTGTAGGGTTATGTAGTTGTAGACATGTGTACTTTAATTTCTCCCCTATGCTCTCACACATGTATATTCTCCTATATTTATTAATCAGAAATCTCAATCATATGCATACGTATGTTAGTACGTACTTAGTTTATGTGTCTTCTGCATGTGTGGGGGTAATCCTGTCTAAATTCTCATTATGCAGACAAATTTAGGTCGGGTGGGACTTACAGTGTCAGCTTGAGACTACGGCCTTTATTCTATTTGTCCGGCAGGTGGAAATAGTTCATATATGGGCCAAATCGCACAAGATTTAATTAGTTCATGTAATCTATATTTATCTAAAGGGGATTGTAGCATACACTAGCAAATTAAGTGCTGTAATCATACATCCAGTATACTTAGCCGCAAAATAGCTGTCAATTAGTCTGAAACAGTAGCTGTCAACCACCATGTCTCTCACATGCAAACAAGCGGCGCTAGTTGTGACGCCACGTTGTAATGTTAGCTAGCCAGCCCACGTAGGTTATGGAGCATGGTGGGATGTTAGGATCTAATTGCAAGATATAAAATTTGATCCAATATTAAAATTAAGTATGAAATCCTAATTTGAGATTTATATATAAGGCTTTGAGCTCTCTAACTATACTAGTTAGTGTATCCTCTGAGTTTAATTACCCCAAACCCAGCTTGGATGAGTCACACACTCACACTTGAAATCCACCAAGTGTTGACTTGGAGATTGTGCATCCTTAGAGTTTATTGACCCCAAACCCGATTTGAACTTGAACTGCATCCCCTCCCTCAGCAATAATGAAGATGATGCTTGAATAACACATCAATGTACTATAAAAGCGTTAGAAATCCTCAGCAAGCCAAGGGGACAAAGTAGTGAGTTTTTATAAGGAAACTTTGACTCAACGTATGGAGTTTCTTCACTCATTACGAATTACGGGCTCTAAGGTAAGAGCTTGAGTGCCCTTTAGTCTATCTCCGAAATTTAGAGGGAACAATTAACTTTTGTGGTATGATTCTTTGAATATTCTTATCAGGTCGCTGTGGATTGTTTCTTGCCATTTTTTTCCAACTCAAAAAGCCACAGAAAACGTGAAGATACAAATAAACTTGTAATGGAGCAAAGGAAGACAGTTATTATAAGTAACCTTCCTCTAGAGGAAAACCAAACGTCTAAGCAATCAAACTTATCCAATCCCCTCACTATATTACATCTTTGATCCTACAATCGTAGATTATTTCACTACATTCAGAAATTTTTACTTAGCTACAATTAGGTTAGTTGGATGATGATTTCTGTTCTGTACTAGGGCAAGCTTATGTAAGAGAAAGACAAAAAGTAAACCCTAGCAGAGCACTAAAATAGCAAAACTACCATAAAAGGAATATTCTCATTAATGCTGAAAAAGTTGGTTTCGTACAAGTGGATGACCTCCCCTTTTATAGAGGGGGTGGTCATGATATGGATCTTTCCTATATTTGGGCCTGACAATCAGGGCCCAAATCCCCGTACATATAAGACAAATCCAAAGGAATCTTCCAGCTGGCTTGTGGGTCCATCATCTAAGGGGGGGGCAATGAAGCTCGTCGTGTCGCCTTTCCCGCCATGGCTATCTTCAATGGTTATTTGTTCATTTTGGGCGGGACATAATCTTCTTTATGTCCCGCCCAGTCCACATGCCCCCAAGACATGAGACTCGAGTAGAGTTGAAATGTCTTCATCATGTTACCTAGTAGTTCGCCTCTATTGTTTATTCGTTCATCGCCATTTTACCTTCGTTGTTACATCGCCATTTTCACGCTTCGCCACCTTTGTTGCCGTTTCAAAGATATGTCGCCATTAATCATAACCGTCAACCACGTCTTTTCAACTGACGCACGTATCCTTATTTTCCGGGATTTCGTCATCATTTGTTATAAATGCAATCTTCAGTTGCGCGTCTCGAGGAGTAATGTCTTTTCGCTTCCTAACTTTTCGAATTTCAAATCCCACGATCCCACGATCTTCCCCCACTCATTCTCTCTCTTCCTTTCTCTCTATAAAATCCCCTTTTCACTTTTCATTTTTCACTTTCTTAAAACTTTTGCTCTGAAAACCCTTTTCACCGCAGCTTTCATCCTCTTCTTTGAACTCCGGTGAACCTTTTCTTCTTCCGGCCGTCGTCATTGCGCGGTGCTCCCCTATCGCCGACGTTCTCCTTTCTCAAATTCACGGTTCTCCCTCTGGTTAGTTTTTCTCTTTCTTGAGACTCTTCGTTTACTTCTTTTTTCTCTGACTCTGTTCATCTTCTTTCTTCTTTTAACTCTGTTCATCTTCTTTTTACTTTTAACTCTGTTCATCTTCTTTTTATGAAACTGCCTCACATGTCTTTACCAAACGCTAGCCTTTCTTCCCTAGAACTTTCTTCACCCTCCACGGAGGAGGAAGTTGTCGCCCCCTCTATAATTGAAATTCATTCCTCGCCTTCTACCCATGATGATTCCGGTCCCGCCGGCTCTGTAGACTCAATTCTCTCCTCTAATGGAGATTTGTCTTCACCTGAATGGCGCTCTGACGTGCATTTAGTTGAAGATAAATGTCTGTTGCATTCTATCTGGAGCAGCGTTGGGAGCATTAGTTCGCTTCGAATTTCTGCTCAAGGGTTCACGAAGATAGATCCCGCTACCTCGAATAATGAAGATCATCTGTTGAATGTCCTCCCATGTGGCGAAGATGACTGTGTTCTGTTGCGTAAAGAACCAGACGATGGATCGCCCGATTTTTTCTTTGTTTATGGCTATTTCTTCTTAGATTTAAACATTAAACTTCCTTTCTCGCCGTTTATATGTCACGTTCTTTCTTTTCTGAATGTGGCGCCTTGCCAACTCCAGCCCAACGCCTGGGGTTTCCTCCGCTGCTTTGAAATTCTTTGTGAACACTTGAGTTTCACTCCAACCTATCCCTTGTTCTTCCTTTTCTATAAATCAGTCACCACTAAACCTACTTCTGTGAAATGGGTTCCACTATTAGCCCGTAAGAACATGAGTCGGTTTACCGCCCTTAAAAGCCATTACAAAGTATGGCAGAAGAAATACTTTAAAGTTGTGGAGTCGCCCGAAATAAAGAACTTGTTCCGAGATTCTGACAATAACCCCCTCTTCCCTTTTTACTGGACAAAGAACCCTCGCCGAAAAATATCTGTTTCATACGACGCCTTGGATGAATCTGAACAAGGCGTCGCCGATTACCTCCGCACACTACCAGTAATTTCCGGTCACGACTTGATTGAGGCGTCGAAGTCCGGCACTTTAAATCAATTTTTTAGTAAGTTTATAATCTTTGTACGTAACTTCTTTTTCTTTTTGTTCATGTATCTCGTCTAATTGATGTTTTCCGTACAGCTACGATGGGAAAAGGCAAGGTTGACGCGAACCCACTCAAGATGAAGGAGTACCTCGCCCAGTCTGCTGCGGCGGCGAAAAAGAGGGCCGCCGAAACTGAGCAGAAGAAGAAAAATGAGGGTACTTCGGGTTCTGACAACGTCAGGGACCCTAAACGTCAAAAAACTTCAGGTGCTGCTGGTGGTAAGCCTCTCCACCAATCGACTCTTGATTCAAAAAGCCGTCCATCTGAGAAAAAGAAGGGACATGACAATGTCCCGCCCCCTCAACAAGATTCAAGCACGCTGATCAACCGCCCATCAACTCCATTTGGCCAGGCTGGCCCTAGTTCAGCCATTGGTGGCGAAGCTCCTCCCCCCTTGCTGAGCTTGTCGGATCCTCACTTCAATGGGCTGGAATTCATGACCCGTACTTTTGACAACCGGATTCACAAGGACATTTCCGGTCAGGGTCCCCCCAACATTGCTTCCATGGCGATCCATCACGCGCTTTCTGCCGCCAGCACTGTGGCGGGAATGGCTCAGTGTGTAAAAGAGTTGATCTCAGCCAAGAACCGTTTTGAGAAGAAGGCAGCTGATTACAAAACAGCCTATGAGCAGGCTAAAACTGATGCTGAGACTGCCAACAACAAGCTGAAATCTGCTGAGGAGAAGTGTGCTAAGTTAACTGAAGACTTGGCTGCTTCGGACCTGCTTCTTCAAAAGACAAAGTCTCTTAAAGAAGCCATAAATGACAAGCACACTGCCATTCAGGCCAAATATCAAAAGTTGGAGAAGAAACATGATCGCCTGAATGCTTCCATCCTAGGGCGTGCTTCTCTCCAATATGCTCAAGGCTTTCTGGCGGCCAAAGAGCAGATCAGTGTAGTTGAGCCGGGCTTTGATCTTTCCCGCATTGGGTGGCTGAAGGAGATCAAGGATGGTCAAGTAGTTGGTGATGATGACATTAGCCTCGATCTCCTTCCCCAATTCAATGATGAGAGTGAGCCTGAAGAAGATGGCGAGGATGGGAATGAGCAGCACAGGAATGAGGATCAAGGGAAGGAAGATCCTCAAGCTGGGACAAGCCAGGGCAACAACTCCAACAACGAGAACCTGGCTTGAATTTGTTTTTATTTTATGAAGTTGAAATTTTTCTTTGGGCATTGCCCTGTTTTATTTTCATTCCAAATCATGTATGGGCATCGCCCCCTTTTTTCTACTTTAAATGGATATCATCTTAAGTTCATTCGTTGTTTTTAGTTGTTCCCAACTTTCGTTGTTATATACCTTAGCCGATTTTTCGACGAGGCTTGGTTTCTAGTGGCCACTAGAATTGCCAAGGCTTTAACTTTTGAAGGCGATACTTTCTTATTCCGAAAGGTTTACTCGCGGTATTGCATACCTTGATACGATTTGCATTGCATGAACTCGTAATAAAACATATATGATTCTGTTGAAATGATCTTTTCATTAATTTTCTTTCGTATGGGAACAATTGTCCCTTCATTACAATTGTCGCCTCATTAAAAACCTTTCCAAAGAAAGGGAAAAAGAGTGCGACTTCGTTCACATTTGTTGTTTCTACTAACTAAAATACTGCTTTAGATGAGAGGCGTTCCATGTTCGTGGAACCTTTTGACCGCTTAGTTGTTCCAACTTATAAGCTCCTCCTCCAACATCGCCAATAATCCTGTAAGGCCCGCCCCAGTTGGGTGAGAGTTTGTTGTGTTTATCGGGCATTGTATTTTTTCGGAGCACTAAGTCTCCTACCCTCATTTTTCTTGGCACCACTTTTGTTGAGAATTTTCTTGCCACCTTCACTTTTCCCGCCTCATTTCTTATGTGGGCCTCTCGTTGTTCCTCGGGCAGCATAATTAGATTTGCTATTAAGTTTTCTCCGTTGTCATTTTCATTAAACCGAGCCACTCGCCAATTTTGGTTTTCAATTTCCACTGGGAGCATGGCGTCAGTTCCATAAGTTAGACGATACGGGGTTTCCTTTGTGCTTGACTGCTCCGTGGTGTTGTATGCCCAAAGAACGCCTGGTAGTTCCTCCGCCCAAAGCCCTTTTGCCTCATCCAGTTTCTTCTTTAAACCCTTCAGGATAACTTTGTTAGCCGATTCAGCCTGCCCATTGGTCTGTGGATGTTCTACAGAGGCAAATCGCATCTCGATTCCCATTTCTGTACAAAATTCTCGGGTAACACTACTTGTGAATTGTGTTCCGTTGTCCATTACTAATGCCCTGGGAACCCCAAATCTACAAATAATCCTTCGCCACAAGAAGCTCCTGACCTTAGCGGCCGTGATAGTTGCTACTGCCTCAGCCTCTATCCACTTAGTGAAGTAATCAACCGCCACGATGATGTACTTCATTTGTGCCTTCGCCACAGGGAATGGTCCTAAGATATCGGTCCCCCACATGGCGAACGGCCAAGGCGCCATCATGGTTGTTAATTCTTCTGGTGGAGCCTTGTGTAGGTCAGAAAAGACTTGACATTTTTCACATTTCTTAACATACTCCAAACAATCCTTCTTCATCGTTGGCCAATAGAATCCTGCTCTTATCACCTTAACTGCCAAGGATCGCCCGCCAATATGACTAGAACACACGCCTTCGTGGACTTCCGCCATTATTCCGAGGGCGTCCTTGATATCGACACATTTGAGCATAGGAGACATGATTCCTCGCCGATACAACTCTCCACCCACCAGTGTGTAAAAACTGGCTTCCCTTCGTTTTGCTCTCGTGTTCAAATCATCCTCCTTTGGTGGGTTCTCTAAGAAGGTTTTAATCGATTCCATCCAAGATATCTCGCCTTCACTGACTGACTTTACAGCTTTCAACTTTATTTCTACCAAATCAATGCTCGGGCGAGGCAGGGTTTCTTGAATGACTGTCTGGTAGTTGCCCAATTTCCCTGTGCTTGCCAACTTCGCCAATACATCAGCCCTCTCATTTTGTCCCCTCGGGACATGTTCTATTTTGATTTCTTTGACCTCCATCATCAATCTGCGCACCACTTCCAAATATTTGGACAGTTGCGGATCCTTCACCTGGTACTCACCTTTCACTTGTTTAACCACTAACTGCGAATCTCCTTTGATAAATAACTTCTGGACTCCCAATTCAATGGCCAACCTTAAGCCGGCAATCAGAGCCTCGTACTCAGATTGATTATTGCTCGCCTTGAACTCGAACTTGAGAGACTGTTCAATGATCATTTTATCTGGACTTTCGATTGTTATTCCCGCCCCACTTCCAGTGTTATTAGAGGATCCATCCACAGACAGGACCCATTCTCCTTGAGTCTTCTCTCCTTCAGTGGGTGTTAATTCCGCCACGAAGTCAATTAAACTCTGGACTGTGACTTGGCCCCTTGGCTCATATTGTAAGTCATACTCTGACAGCTCAACTGACCAGCTAACCAATCGCCCTGATAAATCAGGCTTCTGAAGTACTTGCCTTAAGGGAACATCAGTTTTAATTTTGACTTGGAAACTTTGGAAGTAAGGTCTGAGACGCCTTGCAGTTTTCAGAATCGCCAAAGCCGCCTTTTCAATTTTTTGGTACCGCAATTCTGCCCCCTGTAAAGTATGGCTCACGAAATATATAACTTTCTGCTTTTTTCCTTCTTCCTGGAGCAAAACCGTACTTACCGCCTTGTCAGTAACCGCCAAATAGAGCACTAATGGAACGCCTGGTGTTGGCTTGGAGAGTACCGGTAATGTGGCCAATGTTTCTTTCAATTTGGTAAAAGCTTGTTCGCATTCCTCTGTCCACTGAAACTTTGAATTCTTTTTTAAACATGTGAAGAACGGGGCCGCTTTGTCACCCGCCATTGGCAAGAAACGTGACAAGGCGGCCATTCGCCCTGTCAAACGCTGAACCTCCTTTACACTTGTTGGGCTTTTCATTTCCAAGATCGCCCTTCCCTTATCTGGGTTTACTTCTATTCCTCTTGATGTTAACATAAATCCCAAGAATTTTCCTCCCTGGATCCCAAAAGAACACTTCTCAGGGTTTAACTTCATTTGATATGTTCTTAACTGATCAAACGCTTCTTTAAGGTCGCCGCCATGATCACTAGCCCTGGCGGATTTTACAATCATGTCATCCACATACACCTCCATATTCCTGCCTACTTGCTTTGAAAAAATTTTGTCCATGAGCCGTTGGTACGTAGCTCCTGCATTCTTCAAACCAAAAGGCATTGTCTTGTAACAATAGTTCGCCTGATTGGTCATGAATGCTGTACTTTCCTCATCCGAGGGATGCATCATAATCTGATTATAGCCCGAATAAGCGTCCATGAGACTTAAAAGTTCATTCCCTGAAGCTCCATCCACAAGCTTGTCAACATTGGGAAGTGGGTACGAATCTTTGGGACACACTTTGTTCAGGCTCGTGTAGTCCGTGCACATTCGCCATTTCCCATTGGCCTTCTTGACCATTACAACATTGGCGAGCCACGTTGGGTACTGTACCTCACGGATGAAGCGGGCCTTGATCAATTTTTCAGTCTCTACTTGTACAGCCTTGTTCTTTTCTTCACTCATTCTTCGCCTTGGTTGGATGACCGGGGTCGCCCCTGGTCGTATGGCTAGCTTGTGGGTGATCACCTTGGGATCAATCCCTGGTACATCATTGATGGTCCATGCGAAGAGATCTAGATTATCGCCCAGAAGGGTGATTAGTCTGTCCTCTTGTTCTGTTGTCAACCCACTGCCAATCTTTAGAAACTTGTCCTTGACTTGCACCTGCTTGGTTTCTTCCAGCGGTTGTGGGCGAAAATCATCAGCATCATCTCTTGGGTCCAAGCTAAATCCTTCTTGTGGGAAGATTTCTGTGATTCGGTGGCTCTCCTTGGCGGCCTTCCGCCCATAGAGCGCCACGCTCCTCAAATAGCATTCCCTTGCTGCATTCTGGTCTACACGCAATATCCCGACCTTCCCGTTGCAGGCGGGATATTTAACAGTTAAATGAGCAGTTGAGATGACCGCGCAGACCTTATTGAGGGTGTCTCGCCCCAAGAGTACGTTGTAATTGGCTCTACACGCCAATACTAAGTACTTTACTTGAAACTTCTTGACAAACTCTCCTTCTCCAAAGGCAGTCGGAATTTCGACGTATCCCCGCACACTGACACGGTCTCCTGTGAATCCCACCAAAGTTCCCCTGTATGGTTTCAAATCTGATTCCTTTAGTCCCAGGCGATCAAAGGCGTCTCCATAGATGATGTCTGCCGAAGATCCCTGGTCTAAGAATACTTTCTTTGTCACATAATTGTTAACCCTAATTGTTACCACAATTGGATCGTTGTCATGGGGAATTACATGCGCAAAATCCTGAGGGGTGAATATAATAGGGGAATGATTCACCCAACACTCGCCTTCGTTCGACTCCTGTACTGAGTGTACTGCCGCTACGTAGCGTTTTCTAGCCTTACATGAAATTGCACCCCCGCCAAATCCTCCTGCAATAGATGAGCATTCCCCAGCAGGATCGCCCAACTCTTCAACTATCTCTTTACCTTTACCTTTGTCCCCTTGAGTGATTTTAGCTACCTCCGGCGCTGCTGTGTCTTTGACAAAGTTTGCCAAATGGCCAGCTTTAATCAAGCGATCAATTTCCCGCCTTAAATTCCAGCAATTATCTGTCGTATGCCCCAACGCTCTGTGGTACTCGCACCACCTATTGGTGTCCACGTTAGCTGGCGGCCGCCGTGGGGGTGGTGGGTACTGCACAACGTTGGTCTGTCCAACCGCCCTTAAAATGGTACTTAAGGGTGCATTCAACTTAGTAAGTGGGATTGGCGTTGGCGAAGCACCAGGCTGACCAGCTGTGGCAGCAGCGGGACCTTGTGAATTTCTGTGCCATGTATTTTGAAAGCCAGGTTTAGAGTTGTGGTATGGTCCCGGTCTTGGTACGCGGGGGGTTTGCGCTATCCTGGTTTCCTTCCCCGCCTTAGATTTGTCTTGTGAAACACCGCTAGATTGAGACTGCTTACGTCCTTCCTCTCTTTCTTGTTTCTTCTGGTCATCTTGCTCAATCAATATGAACTCTTGAACACGAGCGCGAAGATCCATCATATCCTTCGCCGGTCGCCTTGTTAAGTCTCTATTCAAATCTCCCGCCCGAAGACCATTTTTGAATGACGCCAAACAGACATCTGGATTTTCATCCTCCAACTGCACCGCCATCTTGCTGAAGCGTGCCATGTAGGTTTTTAATTTCTCGCCTGGTTGCTGATGTATGCTGATAAGATCAAACATTGTTGCTTTTGTGGTTTTATTGGCGGAAAATTGAGTCAGAAACTTAGTGGACAGATCAGTGAAATTATCAATGGAGAAGGGCGGTTGTCGAATGAACCACTGCATCGCCATGCCCTTGAACGTGGAAGGCAATAATCGACATTTTACCGCATCCGACGCCCCGCCGATCACCATTTTAGTATTGAAGTATCTAAGATGCTCCATAGGATCAGATTCGCCCGAAAAGGCGTCTAATGCCATGGTTTGCAGGTGCTTTGGAATGTCCACCCTAGTGATGGCCGGAACAAAAGGTTGGAATTCAACTACATCCTCCGCCTCCAGGCGTTGTTCTTGCTTAAAATTCTGCCGCTGAGTAAGATACTCAACTTGGGCTTGCAACTGCTCGTTTTGGGACTGCACCTTCTGCAAGGTATCTAACATTTGTTGCAAAGCCGCAGGCGTGATACCTGTCACTGCCTCTTGCGCTCTCCGTGGAGCAGTTGTTTTAAGATCTTCCAAGTTCACGTAGTCAGGCGGCGTTGAACGCCGCCGAACACCTGGATCTGATTTAGCGATCAGATCTGAAGGTCTTCCCGGAGCTGCATTCACCAATGACGCCGGCGACGGCGCCACTGAGTGGACCCCCTCCGAGGAAGCTTCCTGCTCTTGGTCGTCCAGTACGGGACGGTTGTTGCTTCGTCCGCCGGCGCGACCACCGTGTCGACCACCACCGCGCCGGCGATGATCGCGCCGACCTACGCCGTATGAACGAGTCTCCATGGCTCGCGATTCCTCCTTCTGTCACCGGAAGAGCTGAGTCTTCCCCACAGACGGCGCCAATGTTCTGTACTAGGGCAAGCTTATGTAAGAGAAAGACAAAAAGTAAACCCTAGCAGAGCACTAAAATAGCAAAACTACCATAAAAGGAATATTCTCATTAATGCTGAAAAAGTTGGTTTCGTACAAGTGGATGACCTCCCCTTTTATAGAGGGGGTGGTCATGATATGGATCTTTCCTATATTTGGGCCTGACAATCAGGGCCCAAATCCCCGTACATATAAGACAAATCCAAAGGAATCTTCCAGCTGGCTTGTGGGTCCATCATCTAAGGGGGGGGCAATGAAGCTCGTCGTGTCGCCTTTCCCGCCATGGCTATCTTCAATGGTTATTTGTTCATTTTGGGCGGGACATAATCTTCTTTATGTCCCGCCCAGTCCAATTTCAAATACCCAATTTATTGGGCGCAATCCAGCATTGTAAATCACTTTTAATTTCAAACCATAGCCTTAACACCATCAATATTTTGTGGAGGTCAAGACCATTAGGCCCACCGACTGAACTACCATAATTGATTTTCCGACAATATTCTTTAAGGAGGGAGACAAGAAGATCACATGATCTCTGCAGATTTCTGTGTTTAGACGTTCAAGATCTATCAGAGGCCAGAACCACCTGCAGTATCTTGCAAGAGAATGATATGCAAAACTTTAATTAGAAACCTTGAGCAACAAAACAAGGAGAAGCAAACGCATAAACTAACTAACTATAGGAGAAGAGCGTTTTTTCTTGTTGGCTTGCAATTTAGTGTCGGTCATATTCTAGAGATGAAAATACTCAAAATAGAGACTAAAAACATACAAAGAATAAAGGTAGTACATGATAAGCTCATATTTACTAATTAACTTAGAGAAAATTTGATCGAGTAAGAGGAAGTATTTAGGGGTTAAATCCTTTTAAATTTGGCTAAATTAAGCTTTTCGTCCCTCGCCGGAGCAAGACGTGGTATTGATCCCTATCTTTTGCCAAAATAATTGGTTTTAGTCCCTCCGGCCGTTTGAGTCAACGTCTGAGCTCCGCCAGCCCATGTGGCCTTGCCACGTGATTGCTACATCATTTAATTAACACAGGTGGTAGTCTTATGGAAAATGTTAGGGACGAAAATGTTAGGGACGAAAAGCTTAATTTAGCCTTTCAATTTATCTTGTTATTTTTTGCATCTCATACACATGATCTTATAAAATGATAATTGAGTGTTACAATTATTAAAGAGTTACCACTAGTTGCTTAATACCTACTTAATCATTCACTAAGAACTAAATGTTTCCACTAACATTAACCACTATAGCTCGTCACTAAGAACATCTCTAATGCAAGGTTTTTAGTTTTTATTTTTGAGTTAAGAACTAAGAACTAAGAACTTTACCATTGGAGGTGCTGACATGGAGCTCTTAGTTCTTAAAAATAAGAACTCAGTTCTTATATAAGAAGTTTTACTTTTTGAGTTCTTAACTTAAAATATTAATTATTTCTCTCATCCAAATTACTTTATAACTTTATTACTTTATGAGTTTTATTTTTTACTTTATGAAAATAAAAAATAAATAATGTGGTTGGTAGGACCAAATGAATAGTGGTAAGAACTAAGAACTCATGGTTGGAGCAAAATTGCTTGAGAGTTGCTTAAGCACATGTGACAATACGGGCCCACATAAATAGTGCTAAGAACTAAGAAATAAAAACTAGCATTGGAGATGCTCTAATAACAATTATATTCCACTAAATATTAGCTCGGCACATTTCTGTTAGTTGCTCTGGTGACCTGCAAAAACCTAATTGCACATCTTCAATTATACTTCGAATGAATTAAGTACTCATGCTTTATGTTAATGTATCTGGCCTGATTATGAAAACATATTCTTTGCCATGACGATTCGATGATTGATTTGTTTTCATCATGAAACTGAAGACTTCTCTCTTTTCTTCTCTCCAATATCTTCTAATATTCTTATCAAGCTAAGTGTTTGCTGTGTTGCCATCGTATCTGTACTTCTTTGAGAACCAAGAAATCACACTCGAGCAAAGGTTGATCAACACTTCCTACCCAACACAAACCTTATTACTTTTTTTACTGCCCCAAGATTTTAATGACTTGGTTTACTCATGAATTCTGAGAGTATAGTATCAGTAAACATCAAATCGAGTCTTGAAGCTGTAAGATAAAATAAGCTTCCAACTAAACTTTTGTACATGCTTATATCTATCAATCTTTAACAATATTCGCTTTTTATATTTTCATTCACTACCAAGCGGATATCAACAGGATACATGCCAAACTTTTTAAAAATATTTTCAGCATACCTCTTTTGAGGTTTTGCCTACCGTGGGTCAGTTTTGAACTGACCCATGGTGGATCATTTTAATCAGGACCGTTGGATATAATCTTAAACTATTCACTGATCTAGATTCAAAACATAAAAATGGTGCAATGGCCAAAACACCCCTGAATTATTCTCTGCATCCTTCCTTACTGGTTTGGCTCTGTTGTGCTCTTCCTCCCTCTCCACCTCAGTTCCGCCGCTGCCGCCACAACCTCCACCCGCCAGTGCCGCCGCCACCACCATGACAGAAGCCACCACTCTTTAACCTCAACCACCACTCCCAAACTCTCCTTCTTCCTTCTTCAGCAATTTTTCAACAGATTTGACCCACCAACATCAATTTTCTCAAATCTGATAAAACACGATGTGCAGATCTTGATGAATCAACCATGATACTATGATCCCACATCCCCACGGATCACCATCATGATCCACTCTCTTCATGTTGCAGATCCTCTTCCCGTCATCCTCTCTCCCTCATCAAACCCCACAAACAAAGGTTGCAGCTTTCCTTCGCCGGTAGCGGAGATGACAGATTTTGTTCAAGGAGAGTTTAATGTGATGATGGTGGTGGTAGATTTGGGGTTTTAGGGATGTTGGTGATGGTGGTGGTACTGGATTTGGGTTTTTAGGGTTTTTTATCTCCAGATCCCCAATTTCCTTATCATTTGACGGCGGAGGCAGCGTTTTGCGGTGATTCGCGAGGTGGTTGACAACGTCGGAGGAGACACAGTAGAAGTGGTGGGACTCGTCGGCGACGGCGCTGTTGCTGTGTTTGGCGGTTCCAGATTTGGGGTTTAGGGTTGCAGATCCCCAATTGTTTTATCCTCAATTCCAAAAAAATAGCAGCAACATCAAACATAACAATCAGTAGAGATGCTTGCGGCACCACGGTGGTGGGGGAGCGGTGGCTTAAAACACCGCTGCCGGAGACAAATGGGGAGAGGTGGTGGAAGAAAAAGAGAAGGATGAAAAGTGAAAAATAAGTATGGACAATTTTGTAATTTAGATGGGTAATAGTAACTGCACCACCGTGGGTCAGTTTCAAACTGACCTATGCTAGGCGCAGCCCTCTTTTGACAAATAAAAACTTCATTTTCATTTTGATAAACTTTTTTTAAGCAAAAGAGATTTATTAGAAATCATTAGAAACATGAAAACAATCCTTTTATGGATAAAAAAAGCAAGCCTACAAAAGACAAATACACTAGGCCAGCAAAAGCAAAAAAGACCACAAAAGCCTAATGCAAAAAAGGGAACCAACTGCATAAAGATGACATTGCAGCACATACACGACCAAAGTTAATAAGCATCAAAGATTAATACCAAGAAAATGATGTAGCAAGCCAAGCTCAGTCATCTTATATTTTATCATCATCTCTATTTTAAAATGTTCAATCATTTTCTCGTTGTTCCCCTATATACCATAATACCATATCATCCACAAAGAGGGCGACAAGAAAAATATCATTCTTACCTTAATGCATTACCTACAACTCTACAAGGTAAGCTTATTGTAACTTCTTTGAAATCCTTGATGAATGATGTAACTATCCATTTCACTACACCTTGCTCTAGGGTACTGTTTCAACTTTCAACCTAAAGAGCTTTCTTAAACTTGTAAACTTTTTCCTTCTTACTCTTTTTCATAAAGTCTTTTTCCTTCTTACTCTTTTTCATAAAGTCTTTAAGGCTGCGCCTACCGTGTGTCAGTTTGAAACTGACACACGGTGCTTCAGTTTTACTATTTGAGGGATAAGACAAAAATAACCTTCCTTGCTCAAATTTTTCCATCTTTCTCCTTCCACCATCACCAACACACTGTTATTGTTGTTCCTCCCTTTCCACCCCAGCTCCTCCGCCGCCGCAACCTCCACCCGCCAGTGCTGCCACCCTCCTCCGCCTTCACCACTCAAGATCGCACACCTATGATACCCAGATCCAGAACCAGTAGCGGCGAAACCGGAGAGGATGGTGGCGTCGAGACAGTTTCTTCATCTCTGATCTGCAAAACCTGAGCCACCGCCAACATCTCTGATCTGTTTGAGGTCGAAATGAAAGGGTCCAAAATCAGATCCGACCCTTGCTCTCTTCTTTCTTCAAAACCCTTCTCTGGTTTTCTCTCTTTGGAGCAACATGCATATAAGATCTATCTGATTGTTTCATCATTCTTGCTTATGTTGGGTTTTTATTCGGTGGCGGTGGTGGAGATGGTCCTTTCAGCAGCGGTGGCGGTTTCGGTGGGAGAGGCGGTGGTTGGAATTTCAACAGATTTGGGGGTGTTGGAAGTTCAATATATTTGCGTTCAAGAGGATTGTTCAGATTGTTACTGATGGATCAGTTGCACCCCTATTTAGCTAAATTGCTCTATCATGCTGGAATTGATGTCATTTTGGTTGCAATTTTGGAACTTGGAAATACCCATTTACGATTACAGAGATTTCTATTCCCTTTTGGTATGAGCAAAGTAGATTTGGAATTGTTGATTTTAATTTTTAGCTGCAACATGATGAATCCCAAATTCAAAATTTTCAGATCTTGCATCAAAATATATTCAACATGAAGAGCAGTGGGAAGGAGAATAAAGGGTAGCCGTGGAGGAAGAAGAAGTGGTGGGTCGCATGAATGGTGGTGGCCGGAGTTAACATGTCACCGGAAATAATAGTGTGGGTGAATAGAAAGAAGTAGGGGTGTTTTAGTAAATTAATATATATTTAACAAATAAATTCTTTTAATGTTAATTAATCTTGGCCATTGAATTAAAAAATATTATATCCATTGGTGAAAAATGAAACTGCAGCACCGTGTGTCAGTTTCAAACTGACACACGGTAGACGAAACCAGTCTTTAAGTATTGCATATAAACCTCTTTTCTTAATTCTCTATTCAAGAAAGCAAACTTTCCATTGAGTTGGTACAAATTTCAACCTTTTTGAGCTGCTAATGCAAGGATTACTCTCACGGTGTCCAAATGTGTTACTGGAGCAAATCTGACTGTAGTAAATTTTGGCCTACTGTGCACAACCTTTGACTATTAATTTTGGTTCCACAACACAATAATTCCACCTTGTATAAATATCACTCAAATATCTTAATTTTATTGGAGTTGAGCTTAGAGATGATGAACTCGAACTTGGTGAACTTGGAGATCTTGAAGAGAATGAAGAGCTTGATGTACATCAGTACATGGGGCTGGTTGCTCATATCAAACTATTGAATTCTGGTGTAAAATAGTTGCAATGATTGTTTTCTTAATTTTTTTTCTTCCTATGAGTTCCAAGAAGCCCTCTCGTCAAACACAACATCCCTGCTAATGATCACCTTGTTTGGCTTCAAGTTGTTAATTCCATTTAGACATTGAACTCTAGACAATGAAGATTATGAAATTACACAGCTGAAGAAGTAAAATAAATCAGGAGCGCAATCAACAACACAAAAATATAACATGGAAACTCCAAAATCGGAGAAAAAACCACGGCTATTGTCAAAACCCACAAATAGAGAATAAACACTATGTGAAAATTGTTACAACACATAGACTTCACTCTCAACCACCCCATGACCCCAGTACACCCACACTCTCCAAAATAAATATTTGAACTACATCTCACAATACTCTAAAACAAGAACATAAGAGAAAAGAAAACACAAATATAAACTTAAAGTGTTTCCAGGTGCTACTACTTGGTGTTTTTGGTGTGTTGAAACAAGGAGCATGAAATCCTTATATATAGTCTTGGACCCTCTCACCCCTCACTAATCTAAGCGATGTGTGACTTCTCCAAGATGCATAATTTGATCTTTTTCCTCCTTCTTTAGCAATGCAGAACTTACATTGCAATCAACCCCAACAATCTCCACCTTGATTGTAATGGTCTTCAGTCTTCATTGTCTACACCGACAATCATTGTCTTTACCGACAAACATAATTTGCATTGTCTATATACCGACAAATTAAATTATCATACTCCACCATAAAGAGTACACTACACTTGGAACTAAACCATCCAAATAATTTTCTTCACTTGGAGCTAAACTATTCCAAGAATTTTCTTCACTTGGAGCTAAATCATCCCAAGAATTTTCACATGCCGAAACCTTGCTGAAAATTTATGTTGCAACTTCCATGTTGACTTTCTCCGGAAGTTCATCAGTCATCGACTTAACCACGTACCTTGCATCAACGCCAACCAATGCCCGCACGCTATCACCACACACCTTGCATCTATATCCACCAATGCCCGTGTGCCACCTGGGCAATTTTATGCCCATAACACCTTGTGTAATCATGATTGCATCAACTCCTCCATCACAGCAACATCGCAGTTGCAGACCATAGTAAACCGTGCACCAGGTTGGTTCTCAGCTAGAACCTCCCAAAACAGCACTTCACAATGTCACACTTCTTCAGCACCTTCGCAATACCACACAATGTGAGATTCATCGAACCGGAAGCTTTGATTCCACTGTTAGGAAATAACATAGCTGAAGAAGTAAAATAAACCAGGAGCGCAATCAACTACACAAGAATATAACATGGAAACTCCAAAATCGGAGAAAAAACCACGACTGTTGTCAAAACCGACAACCAGAGAATAAACACCATGTGAAAATTGTTACAGCACATAGACCTCACTCTCAACCACCCCATGACCCCAGTACACCCACACTCTCCAAAGTACATATTTGAACTACATCTCACAATACTCTAAAACAAGAGCATAAGAGAAAAAAAAAAAAAACACAAATATAAACTTAAAGTATTTTCAGGTGCTACTACTTAGTGTTTTTGGTGTGTTGAAACAAGGAGCCTGAAATCCCTATATATAGTCTTGGATCCTCCCACCCTCACTAATCTAAGCGATGTGGGACTTCTCCAAGATGCATAATTTGATCTTTTTCCTCATTCTTTAGCGATGCGGGACTTACATTGCAATCAACCCCAACAACATCATCCTCGTTTTTTTCATGGTTTTGTCATTTTTTTTAAGGATTATAAGCATAACAAATACACCCAAATTTTTTAAGATGGTTCACCGGATAAATTATGTATATCCAATAAATTAAATTATAGATTGTTATCATCCACTTATGGATAAAGTTTGTCATGAATTGATTGGATCAATATATAAACTAGCTAATGGATTATTTGTATATGAGTTATAGCACTGCTTGTCCTTGTTTGCTATCTTATATGCAATTATTTCTTTGGCTTTTAAAAATAATACAGCAACATACATATCTACTATTATTAGTCCTCAACTTTAGCCTACGATCACGAGGAAAGGTTGGAGTTAACTTGTGATATTACCTACGTAAACCACAAAAGAAAAGACACTTTTGTCATACAATACAACAGGTATCGAAGTTCACGGTATATTTCCCTCAACTTTAGTTCTTTATTCTTCGTTTCAGGTAAACATCAATCTAAGGATACGATCCTTCTCGGAAGCTGGTGAAAGTTGTCTTTTTGAAAGGAAAGTTTCATTCTTTTGATTTTCTTGTTGTGTTTCTGAGAAAGATATATGATGATCATGAACACTATGCATACATATGGCCCCGCCGTGGGTGTAACATTAAAGAATGAGACTTACCCCACCAAAACCAGAGCGTTCATCCGACAAATCAATGTGTTCATCAATTAGCCAGTCAAAACTTGATCATATCCAAATCCTCAATCATACTTGTTGTCATCTCATAGGCCAGTTTCATTGAATGACCGGATAAATATATATATTTTGAGAATTCAACTGCGGAGTTCGAGTCACATATTAATTAAGTATGAGTGAAGAGAAGATTAAGAGATGTAACGCATAAACTTAATGCGTTAAGGTTTTTAGTAGTGTCGATATTTCTTGGTGTCTCCTCAGCCCAAGGGCTCCCCTGACAAAAATCTTCACGAATTTTGTGGCAGTTTTAAATTATATATAACCTTTTTTTTTACTTCAAGTGTAGTTCGCGGTAAAAAACCACCACAAATTATATATGTCGATTGTAGGTTGAAAAGTTATATGCCTATGATGACTGAAAATATAAATATATCATGTGATGAGTTCAATTTTATAATCACATGATGTGGCGTAGTGCTCACTCACCTCGTTCTTTAATTGTAAGGTTAAAGATTCGAATATCATATATCTCTGAAGTGTAACCCATTTTGTGATTAATTATCTACTACTTTATGAGCATCTCTCATGAAGAATTATCCATTGTCATTGGTAGTGGACAATCCTAGCTCATCCCAAAAAAATCATTTTTATTTAATTACACAAAAAGAAAGTGGAGCCTCAAGATATTTTATTTGACATGAATGTTAGATAAATTATTAGCTGAAAGTTATATGTAGTCAAGATTTAAACATATAATATCTCTTGTAAAAAAAAATTATAATAGTGAATTATATTTTAAAAAGATGCTGAATATAAGCTTTTAGATACATCATGACGCATCTTCTGCAACAAAAATGTTGTTTTTCTCCCCTTAACTTTGAGGCTCCGTACTTTCAAAAAAAAAAAAAACTTTGAGGCTCCGTGCATACCAAACAATAATTACAAACTAAACTAGTGGCTCAAATTAATTAAAGAAAAAGAAAAACTTTAAATTAAATAACTCCGTATAAAGTACTTCCACAATCAGCAGTGCTGAGATTAATATCGTTGAAGTTCAAAAATTACATTAAATGATTAAGACTCTTCCAACAAATCATTTTTCATAGACATCACTTAAAATGAAGTGGTAATTATCTACCACTATGTGTTAGTTAATATTGATGCTTCTCGTTTGGGCATTAATCACCATATTATTATGTTGAAACCATTGATATATGTGATAAATACACATGTCATTACCCATTAACTTACCAATATTATTATCTTGAGACTGAGTCAACACTCTCACCACAAGAAAAGCGCTTATGAGTGTTAGCAAAAGACCGACGCTACCGACGAATTAGCATTGACTTAACGTCAGCGCCAAGTGGACATTAAAAGAGCCGAAGCTAACTTGTTGAGACTGCAGATTGGCTGAGGCAAAATTTTATTCTCAGTCAAACCGACTCTAAGCCAAAGCTAGTTGTTTAGGCCGATGACTGACGTTGTCATTCTACAATTACATTGGTCGTATAGACCGACTCTAAACTTTTCGACGTGGCGTCCGCCGTGGCTGACACACCTTAAACCCTAAAATCGACCATAAACCCTAAATTATACCAAAACCCCTAAATCCGACCTAAACCTTAAAATAAATTGTCTAACCCGCTTGAATTCGTGCCGACCAGCTCGGCCTGACGTCGACCAGATCGACATCGACTTTAATTTCCCGACTCGACACACCTTGAACATTAAAATCGACCCTAAACCCTAAAATCGGTGCAAAACCCGACATGAACCCTACAATTGGTGCAAAACCCGACATGAACCCTATATCTAACTTGCCCATTTTTCCTACCCAACTTGGCGCCTATATGCTCGACGCGCCATGTTGAAATGATATCAATTAAGTTTTAAAAGGAATGTTCTTTTATGTTATAAAAGTTATCATTATTTTATTAAAATAAAAAAATAATTAGATGAAGGCTTTTCAATTAGATCATATGACAAAATTAGGGGTTTTTGGTCCCTCTAATACACCCTTATTTTGAAAATAATATGGAGGGATATGCCCCTGCCGTTACCTTTACCTAACGGACGCTGATGTGACATATTTTAGAGGGACCTAACCAAGGAGCCATGATTTTAGAGGGACCTAAAAATCCATATTTATCATGTCTTAGGTCCCTCTAAAATCATGGTTCTTTGGTTTAGATCTCTCTAAACGATGTAAAGTTATGACAAGGGCTAAAATATCAGTATTATTTTGCATTTAGGTGTGTGTACAAAAAATATATTTAAAGGGGCCTAAACTTAAAGACTCTAATTTTAGAGGGACCAAAGAAATATTTAACAAACAATAAAATTTAAATTCTAGGCAATTCAATTGAATTCTCTCACTTTTAAAATCCCATGAATTTCAAAATTGTCTCATCCAAACATACACTATGACGAGTTGCTGATTGATATTTGCTATTTGGAGCGCCTAAGGATGAACTTATTATTTTGGCTGTTGGGTTTGGTTAGGAAAGTGGATTATTGATGAGGTCTGATACGGGTTGCTGATTGGTTTTTTTTTTTTTTTATAAGCAATGAAGGGTTGCTGATTGGTATTTGCTATTTGGAGTGCCTATGGTCTTCAAATCTTTTTATTCCTTTTTACTTCTTGGCTCTGTCCTTAATTAAGTTGCTCTTTGTTTTAGCTTGGTTTTCATTGCCTATGTCTTGCTGATTTGCTTGCACAGCTCTGTTTCTAAATTGTAATGGGTTAGGAAACTTTGTACTCCACATAAATTAATTTTGCTTTTAAAAAAATTAAAATAGTTCTATATCCCCATGTCAACATATATATGCTCTGCCGATTAATGTTAATTCCTATTTGGGTTAATGATATTTTTTGTTGACAAGAGGCAGCCAAGATGAAAACAGTGTGTGGCAAACAAAAGTATAAGGATGTCTATGATCCATGCATGATGCTTTTCAAGTTTGAAAAGTAGTTTTCAAAGGTGGTTCGTGTGGGTAAGCTTGCTCATGATCATGAGTGCCCTTACCTGCGGCTTTCTTTAGCTTTTGTTTATTTTATATCACAAATAGGAATTCACCAAAGAAACCTACTTGATTACATCCACGTTCTAAATCAAAAGTATTATAATAGCTATCTGATTCGATGGGCATGAACTTCAAACCCAACCTTTAACACTCCTCACCTTGAGCCAAAAGGAAAAGAACCTCTTCAAAATTCTTCCTCATGATGAAAATTCATTCGCACGTCAAATTTACTCACGCCCAAATAGAGATAAAATTTGAATTAAGAGAAATAAGAGATATAATGCATAATGTAGCTTATAAAAAAATTCATAATATAATTTTAAAAAATCACTATATAATTTATAATGTTCCTTTTATATGTAATGCTTTGTTTTTTCCTTTTCTTCTATCCTTTTGTATTAAGGGTGCGAGCACCCTTGTGCTCGCTTAATATAATTCTTTAACTTATAAAAAAAATATAATTAAAATATAAATGAAAAGAGAAAATAAATAAAATTGTGATGCGAGAGAATCTGAGATGTGAATGAATTAAAATTGTTCTTCCTCACATGCACATACATATCAGGTGATCACTGCTTGTGTGTCCTTTGTCGAAGCATGGTCTCTTACTTCAACTTGAAGTGTTTTTCTCCATATTCCCCAAACATAACATACCCAACACCCACAACTTGGAGAATCTCTAAGCATCAAATTGTGAAAAGAAAATGACCAAAGCAACCAAGCATATGTCATATGGATAGAGATGATTGAGAGGGAAAAAATAGTAGAATTAAAGGAAAGTCATTTTTCTCTTGGGTACAATATTTCAAAAGAAAGATTTATTTATTTTTTGGAGTTTCCATTTGATTTATATGTATTTGAATAAATGCATTTTTATATATACATGTATATTATATATAGTAAACAATTTTATTTTTCTTTCCAAAGTTATCACGATTATGGGTCAAAATTATTTTTCCCCTTTTCCCTTTTCCTTTTATTGATTGGGGCCTCACTAACAAAGTTGTCTCATCTACTTTGAGGAGGATCAAAAGTACCTCAAATTAGCCTTGTTAGAGTGGTCCATTTATTTAAACGATCATATATTTTGTTCCTACTCCAAGACATGGTAATCATTTCATTTAAAAACAAAACATGCAGATGTAGTTTTTGTGGATTATGACGTTCATGCATTACCTTTTGATCTTATTCTAATTGGCTGCATATCTAAAGGAATCAAGAATGCGAAGTTACACATAAGTCATATTTTTATTTAAGAAAATAAAAGATCATATAGTACTATACATTTTGCTAAATGTTATCCCGAAGTTTTTCCATCTCTAGTGTCACATTTGATATGTGTAGGTGAAGCTAATCCATCAAATGCATATCTTATATAAGTAGAAAGGAATAGCCATGGTTTTGCAATTTAGCAATGATCTGAATTTCTGAAGGGATCTATCTTTTAAGGCTATGCCTGCAAGTTTTTTTTTTTTTGAACGTGCTATGCCTGCAAGTTTGCTTTTGAAGAAATGTGCTTTCAACCCCAACTCTAGCTCAAAGCATTTAAGAACACATTTGATTGCCACCACATTTTGCAGGGATGTATTGCCAATGAAATTATATCATCCGCATACTGGAGCATGGCGTCAGGATTATTTCCACCGCATTCAACTCCCAATGTGAGCCCTAAAATTTATTTAGAGTTATTGCTTGTTTCAGCAGCCCGTTGAGACCTTTAGCCACCACAAGGAATAAAAAAAGGGCCACCGGATCCCCTTGACGAAGCTCCCTTCTCATTATGAATCCTCAGTTGGGCTCCCCTTCACCAACACTGCTAGTGAGCAAGATTCTAAATGGCTTTTGATCCAACAAATCTATTTTTTGACAGAAATTCATTTGCCTCAGCATGTATAGGAGAAAGTCTCATCGCACTGAATCATACTATATCATAGTCAATATTGAAGATTAAAGTTGAGATTTTCTTACATTTTTCTTCATGAAGAACATCATTGAAAATGACAACACTATCCAACATATTCCTACCTCCAAAAAATACAAACTGGTTTTCATCTATAACTTTCAAAAAATCACCTTGATCCTCTTTGCAAGAAGTTTGGATACAATCTTATTAATGAGTGAAATGAGTATAAATTCATTGAGGCTTTGAGGAGAGTCAACCTTCGGGATCAAAGCAATGAAGGAAGAATTGCTCCCCTTCGGTCAAGTTCCATTTAAATGAAATTCATTTAACACTTTTTTGATGTCATCCTTCATCAAGTGCCAGAATGATTTAATGAATTTAAAATTAAACTCGTCTAGCCCCGGACGTATATCTCCACCACATTCCCAAACTGTGTCCGATCTCCTCCAAGCTAAAGTTTGCAGTTAAGAGTTTGTTATACCCAAAAGACAATTGCTTAATAGGAACTCCATCCAGTTTTGGAATAGGCTCACCATCATTATGAAATTTTCTCTCAATAAACTTCTTTGTGCCTCACTTTACAGCTAATGGATCATCAACCCTCTCTCTATTAATAGAAAACTCTGGTAGAGAGTTCACACTTCATCGCTAATTAACTGAAGGTATGAAAAACACTAGAAAGGGGGAGGGGGTTTGAATAGGGTTTTGCAATAAAAACGTTTCCTTTAAGATTTCACGCAAATCTCTCGATATCAAAGAATAAAGGTGCAAAGGATAAAGAGAGAAGGACACAGTGATTTTATCCTGGTTCACTTTAACAAATACTCAAGCTACCTCCAGTCCATCCGTTAAGGCGATTTCTTCCTTCGTTGAATGAATGTAATCCACTAATCAAAAGTTGTTACAACTGCACTAGCACAACTTGCTGCGTGACTAACACACCTAAGAACTAGCAAACACAAAGACACACAAGTCTTAGTCTTCTCAAGGATCCTGACCTAACCGGTCCCTTAATGAAATACAAACAATATAATCAAAGTTTGAGTTTACAAATAGTGCTTCTAAAACAAGCAAGGTGTAAACAGATTTAGAACAATGAAGAAAATGATTGCTAAGGTATTCGCTGAAAGTATTTTGATTGCAATAAGTTTCTTAGTCATTTCTTCCTTTCTTCAGCCTTTATATACTCCAAGCCTTGAGTGATATTTCCATTGTGAAATTCTTTCCGTTGGAGGGTAATTCTGGAAATTCCATATCGTACAATGGTTGATCCTCGTTAGGTGGCGATCAGGATAGTACACTACGCTTGTACTATTTGATAGTGACCATTTCCTTTTGCATTTGAATTCTGATCTTCAGAGGTTATTCATATTGGAACTTGTGAAGCTTCTAATATGAGTCACGAGGTTGCTTGGATCTTCAGATCTTCAAGTCTTCAGCATCTGGATCGTTCACTTCAGAACTTATGGTCTTCAAAGTAGAAGCACTTGGTCTTCAGAACCAGCTTTCTTTGGGTCTTCAGAATCTTCAAGTCTTCAGAGTCTTTGACATTTCACTCAGAACTTCTGGTCTTCAGAGTCTTCAGCACTTGATCTTGAGAACTTGAAGGAATATTCTACCGTTCATCAGAAAGTAGTGAGTGCATAAGCGGATTATTGGTCAATCTTTGGTATTTGACTTCTGATGAATTCGACTTTCAATCAGAATCAGAATCTGTTTGTCAAACAAATAAAAGACACGTTAGAGTACCAAAGTTATTCATCCACAAAATATATACATATTATCATCAAAACCTAAAGATGTACAACCGAACCAAATCTTGGTCTTACATTAACAACTACAAGAAAATATTTGGTATTAGAATCCCATCTTTTAGCCACCTTGACCTCGATATTTGGTAAAAGAGTGATTCATGCATCCTTTCCACCTTCCAGAATTCAGATTGCAATTTTCCTATTCTTCTAGCCTCATTGGATTTCCTCATCACCCCAGACCTGTTTACACACTCTCACATCCACTTCTTCTAACTTTGTTTCCTGAATGCAAATCTAATCAACCTTGGTAATGTTCAATTACCTATTCCAACTGATTTATTTTTTCCTTGCCCCAAACACCCTTCCTTCTACTCCAATCCTTAATCTTCGCTTTTAATCCCATTAGTTTCTGTTGAAGCACATATCCCGAGCAACCTACACCAGAGTTTGAATTCCGCCATTTCGTTACAAGTTGATGGAAATCTTCCTCTAAAAGCCAGTAATTAAGAAACTTGAAAGGCGTAGGGCAGAAATCAGTTGAATTAAATGTCAGAGAGACCGGTCAGTGGTCCGACACGCCTCAACCCATAGCTGGTTGAACAACCATTCATACCAACGAAAAAAATCTTCACATAGTAACTAGTGATCGATTATGGTTCATATATCATCATGTCTTCAATTGAACCAAGTATAATTACTGTAAAAAACAGTGTTATAAAATTCGGACCGGACCGGCCGATTCGACCGGTTGAACCAAGAACCGGACCCTTGACCGGTCCGAGCCATTAAATGGATCAGCCATGCAATTCAACCAGTTTGGACCGGTCGGTTCAGGGAATAAACCGGCGACTCGGCTGGTTTTAATGGACCGGTCCTTTTTTTTTGTTCTGTTTTTGCCTTTTTTTTTTCAAAACTGTTTTTAATGTTCAAAACACAGGACCTAGAGGGAGGAAAGCTAATCCAAATTGCCACTACGCCACTTTGCTTCTTGTTAAGAATAATGCATATTATTTTATATATATGATATACTAAGGTTATATTTTAAATTATTATAATTTTTTAATATAAACCGAGTCAAGCAATCGAACCAATGACCCAGTGGTTGAACCATTGACTCATTGACCCAATGTCTCGACCGAGTCGATCACCGATCCGAGTCTGATAACACTGGTAAAAAATGATTCATATACACCAGTTTTTTATGACACTTACAACACTTGCAATTTATGACGGTTATTGCAAGTGTTGCTAAAAAACCGTGTGAATCACCAACGATTTACCTTTTCTTAGAGATAAGTAAAACTTAGGAGTTTTTTCTGTGATAGTCAAACTTAGGAGTTTATTTCTATTAATTGTCCACATTATTTTATGCAACTTTTTCAACCTAGCGACTAGGAGAGAATTTGTATTGTGTTCTCACTTCATATTCTAGAGTTGTGATGTTTTAACTTTTAACCTTGGAAAACAAGTTCGGTTGTCAGATTGCATCTTACATTGGTCAAAAAAAATTCTTTTAAGGCAATGGTTTATCCTCCAACACAATTACCATAATACCATTAATCCTTCTTTATTCCTAACAATACACCCATATAAATAAAAAGAGCTAGTTTGTTATTCGAGCCAAGGGAGACAAGGCTGTCCCTACTGTATTGGAATATGAATGCAAAAGGAGAATACAACATATTCTTGAGTGTTGGGTTGTTTGGTCTCCTTTACATGGTCATAGTGGCACGGTATATCATCGAGGTTACAAATTAAACTAGCTGCAAACCATGTTCATATTGAACTAATTAATTATTATTGATTTTAATATTAATTTCATTGGTAGAAGAGATGGATATATAACAAATAGAAGAATCTTGGGATTACAACCTATATCTAGTCGCAGTCCATTCAACTAAGGTCAAGATCATGAATTCTCCAAGTTGTGATTGCTTTCATGGATCCAAAATGACGCATGAACATGCATGGATTTATACATACGTTACGTACTTATTGTCTTTTTAGTCTTTTTTTAGCTAGTGTTAACCTTATATATATATATATCCTTCTTTTCAAAAATAAATTTTAAGACATCGTAATTATTGTCAATTGCGCGTATTTAAACTTTGTGTGTACAATCAAATTAGATTCTTTTCATATGAAAATTTTCTCATATTGAAATATCGTATTTATATTTATCTAATGTATATATGTGACAAACAAAATAAACACTAAATTCAATATAAAGTAATAAAAAAATCAATATAAAAAAAAAATAAAAAAAATTACATGAGAAAATTTTAATCCGTGTACAATCACACTAGCAAGGAATATTGGGGGGCATGGTGAGTGCCTGAGTGGTTTTAGGATAGAGACTTCCCATAAAAGCAGAAATGCCACACAATAGAAAAAGATGATAGTGAGAGACACGCACAAAACACACTCTAGGGAGGGGAGAGAGAGTGTGTAGGAGTAGGAGAGTCCCAAGAGAGGTCAATATAGTGGTAGGGCTGGTCTCCACAACAAAGGGGTGGGATATTGATTGTCAATAAATGCTTTGGTTAGCTGTTGTGTTCACCTCATTGTCATTGCTAGCATTCCTCAGTCATAAAAGGAATTGGTAATCCCACACATGCCCCTCATCTAACATATACGGGCAGTAATTTAGAGAAATATCACTCCATTTAAGAAAGATTATTGTTTTAGTCACTCTTAATTTTTGTTAATGACTTACTAGTTACTACAACTCTCATCTTTCTTATTGACTTACCACATTCTCTTTTATTTAATTTAAAGGTAGAATTAATGTAATAGTTACATTTACATGTTACTAGTAAAATTAAATAAAAATATTTCATTAACAATATACTATTAATAATGATAATTTTACTCTTTCTACCACGACCTTATAAAACAACAATTTTTCTAAGGAAGGGAGTATGTGATTTTCATTAAATTCATGTTATTACATGACACGTTTTTAATCAAAATCTACACTATTAATTTATCACAAGAACAAATGCTAATGATAAAGTGCACATTTTCTCGGTGAACGTGTTATTGGTGCAACTGTTATCACGGGAGCAAATTAATGCTAATGACAAAGTGCACATTTCAATAATGGACTTAGTTCATTTTAATTTCAAATTTTCAATTAAATTCAGAAGAAGACAGTTTTCAATTGCAGTATGTTTTGCGATGACCATAAACAAAAGCCAAGGACAAACGCTATCGCTCTGAGGGTCGTCTTCACTTATGGTCAGTTATATATAGCTCTCTTTAGAGTACGCTCAAAAAATTGTCTTAAACTTTGTATACTGGATGAGTCGGACAAACAACAAATCAGTACTATAAATGTAGTGTTTAAGGAAGATTTTGGAAATGTTTGATGTATATTTCATTTATTTATTTTATTTTTATTTTCATATATTATTACACGGTCAACTTATACACGATTGACTTATTTATAATTCAAAATTACATATACATGCAAACTAATTTATTTATTAAAAAATTTTAACCTAAAATTACGTGTAACACACGGGTTATAACACTAATATAATATATAAATAAGAAATATTGAGAAATAATCCTTTCACCATAGATATTGTGACCTAACCCCAAAACACCGGACAAATTTACACTATTAATTTTATCTTGACTTTATACATTTTCTTCCGTCACTACGTACCCTCCTTATTTTCCGCAAAACCACATGTGAATTCTTAACACTTTCAGCTTGTCCGTGTGCTATATTTAACTTCTTGGGCGTAAGCTATCAGTTATTTCTTGGAGTTGCACTCTTTCTGTATTAAGGGCCAGAACACCTTTTGTATACTTTATTTATTTATTTTTGACTTAACAGAAAAAAAAATTGAATTAACGGAAAATTGTAAAAAAAAATTCAACAAACATGTTATTTTTATAAAATTTACTTTAAAAAATCATACTTCTAGAAACCGGATCCGCTGATTCGACTGATTGAACCAGAAACCAGTTCATTTTCAAGAATTTTTTTTTTTAGAATTGATGAGAACCAGTCGAATCAGGTCAAAACCGGTAAAATATGTGCTAATGAACCGATGATACTTTTAAAATTTTAAAAATAAAAAAAAATGCTTTTTTATTTTAAATTTAATAAGACTAATATAGAGTTACAATACCATCCTACATGAATTATTATTATTATCTTATTATTATTGTTTTTTATCTTATAAACTATAAATAATGATCGATGATTTTAGGTCAACTTAAAATTTATTTTGAATTAATCTTTCAATATTTTTATATTTTATGTTAATAAATTATTTAACATATGTAACCAAAAAAAATTATTTAACATATTATATAATATTTACAATATATATTTAATTATTTTTTTGGAAGGCAAAAAATGTATATATATATATATATGTGTGTGTGTGTGTTAAAGTTGCAACCCTAGAAAAAAAAAAATCAAAGTGATACAATAAGGGAAAAAAAACCGAAACAGATATTGGAACAAATAGGTCCAAGCTGTATCCGAACAGAGGAAAACGCACGGGGTAGTACCAAATTATGCATGAAATTGCTGCTTACTTATTCTCTGTGGATTCAAATTGATAATATTACATGAAATTTTATATTTTTATTTATTTCTAAATGAAATATTCACAAATTCCACAAATTTAATTAATATAAATATACATAAGAAAAGATTAAATATGAAACAAATTATTCACATGTACTCCGACCATACCATATGGATTGAAGGCTACAACTCTCAATTAATTATAATATATAGAGCAGAGAAAAAGTGAGAGATGGTGAAGAATTGTTGAAAGGACGTTTCAGTATCTACAGTTTATCCATCAGAAGGAAGAGGGGTGTGTGTGTAATGCATACACTGCAGGAGGCATCAGTATAGTAGTATATGATACCAGCAACACAACTTGGGCTCCACAGTCTTCATCTCTTCCTATACTTTTGCCCATCCTCTCTCTCTCTCTCTCTCTCTTTTCAAATTAACAAAGCTGCAAATGAGATCCAATTCACTCATTCACTGCAGAAGAAGCAGCTGCATACCCTCTCAGACCTTGCAAACTTGAGGTTGGGACCATTATGATATCACCGTTCCTACCTCCATATCTTTTGATATCCTCGATCTCTTATAATATTATGCATTTTTTTCTCTTAAAAATAAAAAAGCTAATCATTTGCTTTGAATTTTCCAACCAACTAAGGCTGAATCTGATCAAATGGTATATGTTCCGTCTATCAACAAATTAAACACACTCTTCTCCACTATCCAAAGCAAAAGGGTATCATACCATATGCACCCAACAAAAAGCTGACGTGTGTTTCTCAGGAGATGAAAAGGCTAGCTATACTCCGATAATGACCTACAAATTAGCCATAATGTACTCTCCACCGCTTCCTCGTGTGTGTGTAAGAGAGTTATGGCGCTTACATACACATCTTAATTAAGCCCTCACTCTTTTGTCATCATTATGTTCATAGTTAATTAGTGTCGACATATTTGGATCACTTTCCTTTTTTCTCACAATTTATAGCAATACTCAACCTACTCATATAAATTCCATAATTAATTCTATTTTTGGAGTCAATTATAGTGTATATAGAAGAGATCCTTTTGTTTATGCCTCGGTTTGAGACGGGTAAGAATTTTATGAACGCCAAATTATACATAACTGTATTTACAGAGACTCAAACTCTTACAAAATTAAAGGAGTTTCTAAATATGAATCGAACAAACTCTAGAATCAATTATAAAAAAATTTCTTTTGATTTGAAGTATCCTCCTTGGATTAAGAAACTTAGTTCAAATCGTATAAAACTTCTATAAACGATAAAATTCTTTCTATCAAATATTTAACGCTGATGAGTTTTTAAAAATGCAATAAGCTTCACCGGTTCACCTTATTTACCTTCATTACGTGATGATGATAAAAATTGTGGATTAATTGGCTTGAGAGAAGAAAGGTCCATGAAATGCCCCCCCACAGGTATTTGTTCATGCTCATGCATCATTATCATCGATCCCTCAAAGTTTGAAGAGGCCTAAAGATCTGGATTTGAGAGCTACAGAAAGGAAATAAAGGTCTTTGATTTCTTCATCCCTTGACCGCTTTTCCTGTTGGAAAACAGGATCATAAAGCTCACTTTCTTCAAGTATTCGTTTTTTGTGTAGACTTTCTTCCAGCATATATACATACATATATACATAAATAAATAATAATAAAAAGTTCAATATACATGCATAATAATAAATTGATAAAAGAAATATACGAGACTACCCATTGTGTACTACAAATTAAATTAAATAACACAATATGTGTAAATATATATATATTTAGTGAATCTAGCTGTCGATAGCTTGTTAAAATGAACCCACCCAACATATTGTATGAAAAAACATGAAATAAGTAATTAATTTAAATAGAAATAAAGCTACTTCATCATTAGGCATTAATCAATCAACTAGAACTTTGCTTTGGCCAAAGATAGAAATAAATTAAGAACATTACTAATTTCGAAAAAGAACAATACTAATTCATATACAATATTGTCTTAATTAAGCAATTAATAAGAGAAGGGGGAAAAAGAGGTCTGATACATGAGAACAAACAACAAATTCAAGTCAACGAAGTTGGATATATATCTAGCTTTTCCAGCTAAGTGTTTTGTATCCAGGTCAGTCTCCTAGCTAATATTCCAACAGAAGGAAGAAAAAAGGATCAAAAGCTTGGCTTTCCATTTAAACTTAGTGCATATATATAGTTTTGAAATAGGAAGCCATTGCCATATACTAAAACCCCACTAATAATTTCACAAAATAATTAAGATAATTCACATATAGTATAATTTAACCCCATGTCTTCTGGTTTCCGCAATGGTTTGTTGGTTTAGAGAATTTCATCCACCAACACTGAAAAAACCGTTGTCATTACTGGGTGGAATCATTATCTTGCTCTACTTCAGAAGCTGGCTCATCCTCTTCTTCAAAGCCATCAATCCCATAAGCTGCATGACCACTTCCAAAAGCTTTGATGTGATCCTTAAGAGACCTCTTGTGCTTGAAATCAGACCCACAGATGCAATACCAAAGCTTCCCACAATTCTTCTCATGGGTTCTCCAATCTCCCCTCACAGCAAAAGCCTTGCCACACTTTCTGCACATGAAGGGTTTGATCCCATGCTTCCTCTTGTAATGTGTTTGGAGGGTTCTGAAATCTTTAAGAGGCTTTGCTCTTGGGTGATCAATGTTGTTCCTGCACCCTGGAGCACAACAGTAGCATGGAAGTCTCAGCATTCCTGTTGGTTGGCTTCCCCTCAATGATTCAGGCCCTTTTCTATACTGTGATCCATGCCCCCACATATGCATCTGAAAACCGCAAAAAATTAAACAAAAATCCCAAAATGAAGTCACTAGTAGAAGCAAAATAATCAAAAGATGACAATGAAAAAAAAAATGACAGTTTAAGCTTAAAAGTAAAAAATAAAAACCTAGCACAATAACAGCGTGTTTGGATCAGCTTCTCTTTTCTTATAATCAATTCTGAAACACAAGGTCTACTCACATAAGTTACTAGCCAAAATTAATTTTTGTTTTGAAATCAGTTGTAGAAGGATTTCTAATCATGCACTCAATAAGTCTTAAGGAATCATAGTGCATGTTTGGAAACCCTTTTAAAATTGATTCTAAAGCTAAAATTAATTCTAAGTAAATGATTTTGTCCCTAGTTACTGAGTTCCAAAATCAATTATAATGAAAGAGAAGTTAAGCAGAATATGCTATAGTGAATTTGTAACATGATGTTAATGTGTAATCACTAAGGTGCAATGATTTAATTTGTGAGTGTAGGAGTAGGAGTGTAGCTGGTACTATAGCTGGTGAAACTGAGAAGCTGCTTTTAAGGAACAAAAAGGAAATGGAGTTTAGATGAGTGCTTGTTCTTTTTCCTACTTTGTTTGCAATGTTTTCAATGGAAAAAAGGCTAATTTGGAAGAGGTAGCTATGCCTATAGGGACTTTCAGGTTGTGAACATGTTTGGATTAAGACCCAAAGGAACACACAGAGAAACTAAAAATTATGGTGTAGGCTTTCTATCATTATCTGTGCAATCTGGAAGAAACACTGCAAGATTTTCAGTTCCATAGAGCTGCCAAAGCGTGTAAGAAGCACAGACTTCAATGTAGTAAAGGCATAAGGAACATTGGTTGAGTAGTTTAATCAACGAAAAGGAAAGGTAGTAGCAAGGTACTGAAATCCCAGTACTCTCTCACAGGCTGAATCAGAAAAAGTGTTGGTTGATTATTTAACCAAATATAAACCATGCTTATAGCATGCAGAAAACAATTTAAACAAAATTATAACTTGAAGATAGATCACCTTGGGAAAAGAACTTCAAATAAAAATATAAGGAGATGAAGAAAAAAAAAAGGAGAAGAAGAAGAAGAAGAGAAAGAGAACAAGTAGCATAAATTAACAACAAAACTTTTCTTTTCCTCTTTCTTTTCACTCAAGCATCAGAGAACCGTTAATGGTTCAAATCAGCGAAGAAAGTTGTGGACAGAAAGTGGAAGCTAGCAGAAGCAAAGGAATTTTTTAATTTTTTTTTCTTTTGACCCTTGAATTGGAAAGGAAAGTGGAAGAAGAAGAACAAAAGAGAAGAGAAGAGAAGGAGGCATAAGCTAAGGCCTTGTTTGTTTTCGAGAAGGCGCAGAAGCCAGTACATCAGAATGAATCAAAGGCAACAAACTGGGAGTAACCTCTTCCATACCTGCATGTTGTTGTATCTGTTGAATGTTTTGCAGCAAACAGGGCAAGAAAACTGGGTAGGACCAATGAGAATCTGAGAAGGTGTAGGGATCCAGTACTGGCCCTTGTTGAGCCTGTTGGTACTCATGAGCCCAGAATCATCCTCACCATCCATAACATGATCTTTATGATTATCAGAGATCTCTGAAGAATTTGAGGACATCACAGAGGCAATTTCAGCAGCACTAGGGCTTGGTAAACCTATGTGGAGTGCAACAGTGACAGTTCCATCTTCTTGATCTTCTTCTTCCAGCTCCTCCTCTTTGGAAAGGTGATCTTCTTGTTGTTCTTGCTCTTCATTATATTCTTCTTGCTTTGCTGGACTTAGGCCCAAGAGGGGGAGCTCCACTCTTAGAGGAGGAGAAGGAGGTGAAGAGGAAGAAGAAGAAGCATTAGCAGTGGTTATCTGGTGGTGGTGGTGGAAAAAGTTGTGGACATGAGGGTGGTGTGGAGATGGGTTTGGAGATGGGAAATGGTGGTGGTGGTGGTGGATGGGGTTGAAGTGGAAGAAACCAGGTGATGAGAAGAAATTGGAGTAGGGATCAGCCATGGCTAGCTGGGTGAGAATGAAAAAGGTAAGATGATGAGAGAGTGGGAACAGTTTATGGCTAGTTGAGTTTGCTTTTATAGAGAGATGGAGAGAGTACAAGATGGCTGAAGGGAGTGGACGGTGGAGAGAGAGAAAGAGAGAGTGAAAGAGATTGCGGTATCAGACAGACATGGGGAAAGTAGTAAAGGAAAGGAAAGTCGGAGATAACAAATTAACAATACTACTAACTAATAATTTTAATATAAAACAAGACCACTTTAATTAACCTTTGATAATTAGCTAGGATGTAATCAATTCAAAGTATGGAGGAATCCAATCACATTATTTTTCATTCCCACTCAAAATACACTCACGCCTAGCTAGAGGTATATGGGAAAAAATAAAGAAATTAATTAAGAAATACGATGAGTAATGTTAGGTAGTCCATCGGTCAGTTTTGGTCGGACTCGGACATAAATAGTCGGTTTTATCCTTGAAACGTGTCCAAACACCAAACCCGCCACCGTTCAATTAGTAGTTATGAGTTTTTCGAGTTCGGTTTACACGATCACGATTTTGTCAGGTGGGTTCATACGAGATGTGAATCCAAAAAAAAATCACAAAGAACGATGATGCACTATCAAGTTGGCTCTGCCTTAACGATGCATGACGGTGACATAGAATGAAACTCTACTTAGATAGATCTCACTCAGCTGAATGAAGGAACTCCTAGACAAAATCTCACTAGCATTGAATGACTCATTCAGATTTATAATTGCTAAAGAGAAGAGAAAAGTTTAAGGGAGGAGACAAGTCAGGCAACAAAGTTAGTAGTGGGGGTAATGTAAAGTTGTGAACCATATAGATGAGTTTGAGGAAGAGATGTCAATCGGTCGGTTTCGGTCGGACTCGAGTCAAAATAGTCGGTTTTGTCGGGTGAAAAACATCAAACACCAAGACCTGCCACCGACCGATTAGTGGCTACAGATTATTCAGTTTCTTTGGTGACTGTTTTATCGGATAAATCGGATTTCGGTCGGTAATGATTTTTTGTACAGTCCTAAATAATGTGATAAGGCCTATATAGAAGTAGAAGTAAGAGATAGAAAAAAAAAGTAAAAAGGTGTAAAGCAAATAAAAGATAAGGATTTTGATTCATATTATCACATCGCTTTCTCTTTCATTTCATTTCACTCATTTTCTTCTTATCTCTATTCTATTCTTATTATCATCTACTATATGATTATTTTCTCTATTCTCTTCATGTAGGTAAATTAATGTAAGTGTGCTTATAGTGTTAACATTATTCCAAAGATATACTGAGGTGTGGATGAGTTAAAATCCACCCGTCTTATATCTTTTGTTGGGTAGCAAGAGGATAAAACTGATGAATCATCACATTGGGTTAATAAGAGCACACCACAAGTGGATTGGACACCACATCTTTTACTCAAAACTTAAGACATTGGGTGTATGGGTCCTCTCACTTATAAAGTGTTCAACACTCACCTAATCATCCAATGTGAGACTTCTTACTCACACCTGACATCCCAACAATCTCCGCCTCAGGTGTGAGTCCATCTCAAGCGGAAGCCTTCAACTACTTGCACCGTCGTTGGATCAACATCAACGGGTCACACCGCCTAGCCACCATTGCTAGGAAGACTTGCGACACAAGGAGCCTTCATGATGATAGCACTAACCATTAGCTCTGATACCACTCAGGGACCCCTCGTTATGGATAGGTCTGGAAGAACATGGGAAAGAAACTTCATCTTGGGCCGCAAGAGGATAAAATCGGGGGATTATCACATTGGGCTAACAAGAGCACACCACATCTTTTACCCAAAACATTAAGGGTTATGTGTACGCGTCCTCTCACTTTTAAAATGCTCAACACTCACCTATTTATTACATCCGAACATCTTGTAAGAGAAAATTCATTACATTCAGTTTGTATTTTCGTTTTCAAGATTATTAGCAAGTGTAACCCAAAAAAATAATCATTTTCCAAAGGCTTTTGGTTGATGTATATAATTTAATTTATATGTTACAAGAAAATATGTTATTATTGTCAGCTTTATTCTGACGGCTTGAAAATTACCGTAAAATCTTGTTATTACAGACAATTATTAACTCATCGGTAACATATCTTCTATACAATAGAATAAAAACAAGATATGTTACCGAAGGCATGTTGGTAATTTAGCGGTAAGCAATCCTTTAGTGAAATTAATTATCGCCAACTTATTGACAGACCAAACAATCGATATGAAAAAATGACTGCAATATTATTGATGGCCTTGGTCGTGAGTAACTTGATGGATCGAAAAAAAAAAAGATGGTCGGGCACCTATTACTTCAAAGTCGTCAGTAATTTTAAATTAAAATAATTAAATTTACAATGAATTGACGGTTAGTAATCTATAAGTTTCTTGAAAAAACTTTTCACCACTTGTAAACATTTGTAGTATTTTATGAACTGTCAGTAATCTATAAGTATCTTTACATTATCTCGAAAAAATTGTCAACACTTATAAATAGTGATAGTTTTCATGTGTGCAAGATATACTCACCATTGTGTGGTTAAGAATGTCAACTTTATGAATGAAACTATCATGAAAGTGATAATTAATTTGGTCATTGTGGTCGAACTCTATTATGGATTTATGACCACATTATCCACATGACCCTCTTATTTATTCCTTCTTTAAGCTCACGTTATGGAAGAAGGGATAGAGAAGAAAATATCAGCAACAATTGAGATTGTTACGCGCGTGACAACTCATTTTTATTCGCAACAAAAGAGTTTGTTAGACGATATGAACGAAAATATCGAAAAAAAACTTTCCAATTCAAATATGATTATCTACCGTAGAGAGAATTTTTGAAAATCTTCGCTTGGAGATTCACTCGTCCGCTATATACAATGTAGGGCTTTATCAATCGTGGACCAAGAAAAATATGTTCACTTAAAGCGTCTGTAGATTAATTTTATCACATAAAAACATATTGTGAAACGTATACTAAATATTAGAATTGTGAAAATATTATTCGTCGAAAGTTAATTAATTTTTATATGATCCACCAAAATTGCCCACGATATAAATATTGACTTGGACATTATTGTCTCTAATCTAGTAGATATTTAAAAATCTTTTGCTCAAAGAGTTAATTTCATTTGGATACTCAAATTAAATTTTTGTGGAAAATACATATCATCGCATATAAAAACTGTGTATTCTTTTTTTTTTTTGAAATAAAAAAAAAACTGTGTATTCGGTTTCTATACATTTATAAAAGAAGACCAGAAAAGAAAGTCATTTTCTTGTAATAACAACATGTTAATTGGTTTTATAGTACTGTAGGTTGATCAAAGACATAAAAGATCATTGTGAGTAGTGTACTGTTATCGGGCTTACAACTTTTGTATTATGTGGGCTTACCGAATTTGTACTATTGGGCCAGGCGACCCATGACCCGAACGGGTCAAAACACCATAATATATAAGGAGGACACCGCCCATGCGGTGGGGGATCCAATACTTTTTACTCATTTTGTTACTTTGCCCTGTTCTACTTTTATTGCCTAATTGCTTAGCCCTAACCGGGGATTTAGACCGGAACCTTGGCGCCCACCGTGGGGCCGAGGAATTCAATCCTAGGCTTCAAACTCACTAAAAAATGGTGAATCGATCTGGAGCAAACAGAAGGGACAATCATGTTAACCATGAAAATGTTCCGCCCGACATTTTGCAACAGATCATGGCGGATCTAACTGATCTCCGTCAACACAATCAACAACTGCAAACTCAACTTGCTGAGATCAACCAAGATCGGGGCTTGCATGAGGGCGATCGTAGAATGGCAGAGATGGTGGTAGATTTCCAACCGTTCACAGAGGACATTGCAAACACAACCGTTCCAGATAACTTGAAGACTTTGGTTCTTGATTCTTATTACGGAGATTCTGACCCTAAGGATCATTTGGTGTATTTCAACACCAAAATGGTTATCGTGGGCGCTTCAGATGCTCTGAAGTGTAAAATGCTTCCTTCAACTCTTAAGAAGTCAGCAATGACTTGGTTTACAACGCTCCCACCGCGTTCAATTGCAGGGTTCATGGATTTATCGGCGAAATTCTTGTCCCAATTTTCAACTAGTCGCGCCCAGAAAGTGACTCCAGCAGCCTTGTTTAATTTGCAACAGAGGCATAATGAAAGCCTTCAATCCTTTATGGGGCGTTTCAATCAATTGTCAGTGCATTTGGAGGATAAAATGCCTGAAATTTGCATTGCGGCTTTTGAGTTAGGTCTTCAATCAGGAAGTTTGAACAGCAGTTTGAGTCGTAAGCCCGTGGAGACAATGGCGGAGTTGCGAAGCAGGGTACATGGTTTCATTCGGGAGGAGCAAAGTGATCGCATAAAGAGAAACCGTAAGAGTGCGGCGGTAACTGGCCAACAACAGCAGTCAGATTCGAAAAAGGCGGTGGTTAACGATCAGCGTTCGGGCGGATCGGTTACAAAAGGAGAGAGAGGTTACAATAATTCAAGTCGTTTTGATAACCGCTCTAATTTTCGAAATCGTGCTCAACCTTATGGAAATCGTGGTTATGGATCGATGACGTGGACCAGAAACCAACAAGATAAGTCGACCCCACTCGCGGTTAATTTAACTGAAGCATTGCACATGTGTTTGGAGGCGAACACAATTCGTTTTCCTAAACAACCAAAACGCCCACCAGGCAACGTGGACAGGAGTAAGTGGTATGAGTACCACCGAATCGCGGGACACAATACAGATGATTGTTTTACCCTAAAGAAAGAGATTGAGGCATTAATAAAAGCAGGCTACATGCGTCAACTGGATGGGCGAAAGGAGTCAGAGGGAGCTGGAACCTCAACGAAGCGTGATGATACAGGGAAGGAGATTGAAGAGTCTGAACCAAAGAAGCAAGCTGGAGGAGAAACTAAAGGGCGCATTCATTCTATATTTGGAGGATTTCGAGGAGGAGGTATGACTAATTCTTCAAGGAAAAGGTATGTTCATTCCATTAATGCTGTCTATACAAACGATTGGGGAAGCTGGGGAATCAATCAGCCCGATATTACATTTACTGTTAGAGATTTTGAGGGAGTACAGCCTCATGAAGATGATCCCATTGTGGTGATGTTAAAAGTTGCTGATTACGAAATTGAGAGGGTACTGTTAGATCAAGGGAGTTCTGCAGATTTGATATATGGCGATGCATTTGAAAAGTTAGGGCTTACGGAAACTGATCTGTTACCGTATGATGGGGCGTTAGTCGGTTTTTCAGGTGAGAAGGTATTTGTTAGAGGATATGTGGAGCTAAATACTGTGTTTGGTGAAGGTAAAAATGAGAAAGCCTTTGCCATTAAGTTTCTCGTGGTACAGTGTACATCGCCGTATAATGTGCTTATTGGAAGACCATCGCTCAACAAGCTTGGGGCGATTATTTCAACAAGACATTTAACAGTTAAGTATCCATTGGATAAGGGCGGAGTTGGAACTTTGAAGGCTGATCAGGTGGTTGCTAGGAAGTGTTATTCTGACAGTTTCAAACAGTATGGTCACATGGGAAAAAGAGCAGTGAAGGAGGGACATAGAGTTTTTGGAGTTGATGTTGATCAAGATGAGGTTAGTTTGAACCCAAGAGAGGGCTTTTCAGATTTTAAGGTGACTCCAGAAGAGGAAACAAAGACAGTGAAGGTGGGCGAAAGGAATTTGAAGGTTGGGGTAAACTTAACTCCAATTCAGGAAAGCAGACTGGTGCAATTGTTAGCTGAGAACATGGACTTGTTTGCTTGGAGCGCCCAAGATCTTCCAGGAATTGATCCAGAGTTCATTTGCCACAAATTGGCATTGAACCCTGGAGTGAAGCCGATCGCCCAGTTGAAGCGTAAAATGGGCGAAGAGAAAGCATTGGCGGTGAAAACAGAGACTAATAAGTTAATTGATGCAGGTTTTATAAGGGAAGTGAAGTATCCTACTTGGTTGGCTAACGTTGTCATGGTCAAGAAGAGTAATGGAAAATGGCGAATGTGCACAGATTATACGGATTTAAACAAGCATTGTCCAAATGATTCATATCCATTGCCGAACATAGATAAGTTGGTGGATCGGGCTTCGGGATTTGGAATGTTGAGTTTGATGGACGCGTACTCGGGCTATCATCAAATTCGAATGTATGCGCCAGATGAAGAGAAAACAGCATTTATGACGAACCAAGCGAATTATTGTTATCAAACCATGCCGTTTGGGCTTAAGAATGCAGGAGCAACTTATCAGCGATTGATGGACAGAGTCTTTGAAAAGCAAGTGGGGCGTAACATGGAAATTTATGTGGATGATATGGTGGTCAAGTCAGAGGAAATGGGCGGTCATTGTACGGATTTGGCTGAGGCTTTTGGAGAAGTCAGGAAGCATAACATGCGTTTGAATCCGGAAAAATGCTCTTTTGGAATTCAGAGTGGAAAATTTTTAGGCTTTATGATTACTCGGAGGGGAATTGAAGTTAATCCGGATAAGTGCAAAGCAATTCTAGAAATGCAGAGCCCAACATCGGTGAAAGAAGTACAGAAGTTAACAGGAAGGATTGCGGCCTTATCACGATTTTTACCATGCTCAGGGAGTAAGGCGGCTCCATTCTTTCAGTGTTTGAGGAAGAACAAAGCTTTTCAATTGACAGATGAGTGCGAGCGGGCTTTCCAAACTCTAAATGAGCATCTAGCTAAGCCTCCCATATTGTCAAAACCAATTCCAGGTATTCCGCTGTCAATTTTCATTTCCATATCAGATAATGCTGTGAGTTCTGTCTTATTGCAAGAATGTAAAGAGGAGTTAAGAATTATATATTTTGTGAGCCATGCTTTACAAGGGGCTGAGATAAGGTATCAAAAAATAGAAAAAGCTGCACTAGCTTTGATTATCACCGCCCGAAAGTTGAGGCCTTATTTTCAAGGTTTTCAAATCAAAGTCAAAACTGACTTTCCCTTACGCCAAGTACTTCAAAAGCCTGATTTAGCAGGGCGTATGGTTTCTTGGGCTGTCGAATTGTCAGAATTTGGTATAGTATTTGAAAAGAAGGGACAAATAAAAGCGCAGGGCTTGATAGATTTTGTGAATGAGATGTCTCCGGAAGAAAAAGTACCAGAAGAAATGGATTGGTTCTTATCTGTTGATGGGTCATCAAATCTGAAAGGAAGTGGAGCTGGTATAGTTTTGGAGGGACCAGGTGGAGTAATTATAGAGCAATCTCTTAAGTTTGACTTCAAGGCGAGCAACAATCAGGCAGAATATGAAGCAATAATAGCTGGGGTGAGGCTTTCTTTGGAGATGAATGTACGTTGTATTGTAATAAAAACTGATTCTCAGCTTGTGGCGAATCAGATAAAGGGAGATTATCAGGCGAAGGATGTTCAGTTGGCTAAGTATTTAGTAAAGGTTCAAGAATTGTTGAAGCAGATGGACAAATTTCAGGTAAATCATGTTCCGAGGGAAGAAAATACAAGGGCTGACATATTATCCAAACTTGCAAGCACGAAGAAACCAGGTAACAACAAGTCTGTAATTCAAGAGACTTTGAAGGGTCCAAGTGTGAAGGAGGATGATGTTATGGTGGTTACGGGCGGAGCAACATTAGATTGGATGGATAGAATTCGAATGTGCCTGGAAGCGGATGGGTCAGATTTAGCTCTGTTTTCAAAGGACCAAATGCGAGAGGCGAGTCGTTATACTATGATGGGCGGACAGCTTTACAGGAGGGGCGTAGGAATACCGTTGTTAAGGTGTGTTAGCAAAGAGGATGCAGAAAGGATTATGTTTGAGGTGCACGAGGGGGTCTGTGCCAGTCATGTAGGAGGAAGATCTTTGGCTTCGAAGGTGTTGAGGGCAGGATTTTATTGGCCAACTTTAAAGGGCGATTGTATGGAGTATGTTAAGAAATGTGAAAAGTGCCAAGTTTTTGCTGATCTTCACAAGGCACCTCCTGAAGTTTTAAGTTCAATGAGTTCTTCATGGCCATTTGCAATGTGGGGCGTAGATATTCTGGGTCCATTCACTCCAGCAGGGGCGCAAGTCAAGTTTGTTTTGGTGGCGGTGGATTATTTCACAAAGTGGATTGAAGCAGAGTCAATGGCGAAGATTACAGCTGAGAAGGTTAAAAAATTTTATTGGAAGAAGATAATCTGCAGGTTTGGAGTGCCAGCAACCATTGTTTCTGATAATGGAACGCAGTTTACAAGCAGGAAGGTCAGAGATTTTTGTGCAGAGATGGGAATTGAAAACAGGTTCGCTTCAGTTGAACACCCGCAATCTAATGGGCAGGTTGAAGCAGCAAACAAGGTGATTTTGAATGGCGTGAAGAAGAGATTGGGCGAAGCAAAAGGATTATGGGCGGATGAATTGATCACAGTGGTTTGGGCTTACAACACAACACCCCAATCCACTACTGGAGAAACACCTTTCAAGCTTGCTTACGGAGTTGATGCAATGATTCCAGTGGAGATACAAGACATGACTTTTCGAGTGACTACATATGAAGAAAACCAGAATCGGGAAAATGTTCTAGTGGACTTGAACTTGGCAGATGAGGTAAAAGCAGAAGTCCGTTTAAGGGAGGCTGCAGTCAAACAAAGGTCAGAAAGGCGTTATAATACACGAGTGGTGCCTAGGAGTATGAAAGTGGGCGATTTGGTATTGCGAAGAAAGGCAAAAAGTCCAACCGATTCAAAGCTGACACCTAACTGGGAAGGTCCCTATAGAATTCTGAGAGATTTGGGGCAGGGGGCTTACCACTTGGAGGAGTTATCTGGGCGCAGGGTTCCAAGGGCATGGAATGCACAACACTTGCGTTATTACTACAGTTGAAGTTGTGTTCTGTTTGTTTCGTTTCAGTGTGTTTTATTCTGTTCAAAGACTACGTCGTGTTTGTTGTTTGTGGTTTCTGTATTTGTTTAAGTGTCAAGACTACATGTGGTTTGTCTATTAAGACTTGGTAGCATGCACTCTTTTCTCTACCCATTAGGGAGAGTTTTTAACGAGGCATGACGTTAATTGTTAATGAAAAAACAGGTATGCACTCTTTTCTCTACCCCAGGCGGGAGAGTTTTTAACGAGGCATAACCTTTAAAAATTTCTTGAGTGCTTTGTTAGCATTTAAGTTACTTTTCAACTCAGGTCTATCAATTGGGCGATTCCAGACAATTGAGAAAGAGTAAGTCTCTTAAAACTAGAGCGTTTGGCCACGAATTCATAAGCATAGCCTTAACTTGGATTAAGCTTGTCCAACTTAAGCACAAAGTCTCCAAGCGAGCAAATTTCTATATCAGAACAAATTGCGCTTCTGATCTTTTTATTTTTGATTCACTTCAAAATGCAAAGGCCTTATGAATTCAAAGAATAGTTGTTAAAGAAAAATCAATTTTTTCTTGAAACAGAAAATTTTGAATAAGCCCAGGGCTTCGAGTTTTGTAGGAATTTGTCAAAGCCTTCTTCATAAGGTAGACAACTTGTTAAGATCAACGCCTTTGTGGATAAACGAATCCAGAAGAAAGGTATTTTCGCAGTACATTATTTTCATATTCTTATACTGTTAGAGCAGTACTTTAAGTTTAGAGAACACAATAACTTTCGAGTTAGATTACTGAGTTATTACCTTTTAAGAAGGAATAGGAGATTTTAGAGGAAGATAAGTGATTTTAAAGCATAGTATAGGGGTGATTCTTAGATTTTGAACTTAAACTTTGTTGCATTAATATTAGAGGGGGGCGATACATTTAATTAAAAACGGGAGATGCAGGAAATAAAAAGCAGGAAACTAAGTCAACCGTTTGGTATAAGACCAACGGGAACAAAACATCATTTCAACTTTTCTCAGGAAGGGTCAATTGCTTTCCCCTTCGCCCTCTTTGTTGTTGTTGTTGTTGTTGTCTTGGTCTTCTTCTTCTTCTTCTTCTTCTTGTTCTTGTTCTTCTTCTTCCTCATCAAAGTTGGGCGTGATTAACTTTCCTTCAATGATCCTAGCATAAGGATCAGCGCCTTCAGTCTTGATAGGCACGTCGGGATTTAGGAACAAGATTTGCTCTTTAGCTTTGTTAAAGCCAGCTTCAAGTTGGGAAAGAATGGAGGTTTTCAAAGATGCCGCTTCGGCAGAGAGATCATCAACAGTCTTGTTCAAAATTTGTTTTTCTGAGGCCAAGGAGTTCGCCTCTTCCTTCATTTTTTGTGTTTCTTCTTCTTTCGCCTTCAGTAAGGCTTCACCTTCTTCCAGAGTCTTTTTCAATTTTTCAAGTTCTAAAGCCAGATCTGCGGCTTTCTTCTCGTTGGCCTTGTTGGATTTTTCTAACAGCTTCATGGTGGACTTCAATTTCTCATTCTCTTTTTCTTTGTCTTCAAGTTTTTTAGCGCTAGAAAGTCCATCAAAGCCGTTGGACTCAATTTCTATCATTTTGGAAATTGCAGCAATTTCCAAGCTCTTGGTCATGACAGCTTGACATGCCTCCTGAAGCCCAATTTTTCTTATCTTTTCCTTATCAGCTTCAAACACAAGGTTTGTTTCCACAAGGGAGTTGAAGTTGATTCGGGAATCCCATAAGGAAGTAACTTCCTCAGAAGTCATGTCTTCAAATTCTTTCAGTTCGTACTTCCACGAGGGCGGCGGAGTGCTGGAAGAACCATACTGATTCGCCCCTTTGGTGGCGAATTTTTCCAGTGAAGTTTGTATGGCGATTTTCTCGGCAGACTTCTCAGAATTCTGATTTCTTTTTCTTCTTTTTTGGGCTGGATTCTTCTCAGTTTCAGAGTGACTTCCTTCAGGTTCGGTCAGGGACTTAGCAGGGGATTGCTTCTTCTTCAACGCCTGTTGCTCGCGGCGGAAGCGGAGAATGTCATCTTCGGAAAGGCGAGACATCTTGGCTGAAGAATACAGAAGGAAAAAAATCAGTTAGGATTTTGCATAAACTTTTGGGTAAGTCAAGTTAAGAAGAAAAAATGTTCTTACCAACAAAACGGGCTAAGTTTCTTTTCTTGAATGCTTCATAGAAATCATAAAGGTTCAAGTGAATCGTGGACAAGAAATCAACTTCATATTTTTCATCAGGGCTAAGAGAGGATTCGGGAACATTGTGGATAAGTTGGGGCTTATCAGTCCAATAGAAAGGGAATCGTGGGGTTCCATCATCAAAGTAGAAAACATCTTTACTTTCTTCGGATTCCTTTAATTTGAAAAATTTAGATTTCCAGTGTTTAAAATTACTCCTAAAGAGAGTGAATACCCCACGCCCCCTGGCAGAGGATAGTGAAATATATTCGCCCTTTACCTTCATGCCGGAAGTTTCGAAAAAGAAGAAAAACTTCTTGCAGGTTGGTATTATGCCTAGGCAGACGCATAATAATTCAAAGGCTCGAAGGTAAGCCCAACCATTAGCAGAAAGTTGGGTAGGGGCAATGTTCATTAAGGTTAAGCTGGAACAGGTAAAGTCAGGAAAGGGGAGTTTGTATTCAAGGTCTTGGAACAGGGTTTTAAAGAGGTAAGTGTGATTTTTACCATTAGGGTCAGGTTTACCGAAGCAACAGGGTTCATCAGGGGCGCAGGCGACTATGTCTAAATGTGCGTCATTACCATCAGCCCTAAAATTATATTGGGTTATCAAATCCATCACTTTGGGAATAGTGCAGAAGTCGCTGTATCTAGTAGCAATTGATCGTGAGATCCATAGGGAGTCGGCAACAGGAAGTTCTTTACGTTTCTTAGGTGATTTACGAGGATTTTTTGCAACCATTTTTGAGAGCGAAGCTTCCTGAAAATTAAGAGGAAATGGGGTTTGTCAGGTAGGAGTTTTCTGTGAGTAAGTGGTGAAGTAGGTTGGGTAAACAGGCTCTAAGTTTAAGGAAAATTATTTATCTTTATAGAAGTGATAGAGTGATTTTAAGTTTAAACAGGGAAAAGGCTTAAAAGAAATGGGGGTGGACAGGATAGAGAAATAGAAAAGATGAATAAAAGTTGAAGGGAGGAAGAGATTACCAGGGAGAGGGATGACAAGACCTGGAAGGAGTTGGGAAGTGTTTCTGGCGAAATTCCCAGAAATTCTTCAAGCACTTGAGGCAGAGCAGCGAATGTTTTTTAGAGAAAGTTACTGAGAAATAAGAAGAATGGAGAATGGTAGAAAAAAAAGGCTTTTAGGGTCAAGCTTTATAGTGGGGTGAAGAGCAGGCGCGTCGATTCGCCCTGTAATGGAGGATGTAAGTTCCAAGACGTGTCTCTTGATGGTCCATCAATTTTTACCTGTGAAACGTTTCCTGAAAATGAATGGGTGTGAAGGGTTCGAGTTAGATAATTATTACTTTTGTACCGTTTGATACAGAAATGTCAGTGGGAATTAAATGCTGAGTGGATATGGGTTTTGGGAAACTGTCAGGCGCCGTTTCATCATGAGGTATAATGGATAGTTTCAAGTTTCAAAATATTTGCATATCTTGTTTGTGATTATGACAGGAGTATGGTGGTGAAGTGACGGGAAAAGATCTCAATCAGAGTCTTAAAAAAGAGAGCAAGTGAAGTAACTTCAATAATCGACAAGGGCGAAGCTTCTTTGTGCTTATTGAAAAAGGCAAAGCGTCTTTTACTTGTTACAAGGGCGAAGCTTATGTCGTTTCTTTTTTTTATGTGTTATCTTTTGCATGTAACAGTTATCTAAGTTTAGCGTTATTGACTTTATATGTTAAGGGGCTTTGAGTATTGTATTGTGGGCTTACTTAAAAGACACACTGCACCTTAAAATGGCTTTTAAGATTAGGTGTCTTGTGGGCTTGTGTACTGTTATCGGGCTTACAACTTTTGTATTATGTGGGCTTACCGAATTTGTACTATTGGGCCAGGCGACCCATGACCCGAACGGGTCAAAACACCATAATATATAAGGAGGACACCGCCCATGCGGTGGGGGATCCAATACTTTTTACTCATTTTGTTACTTTGCCCTGTTCTACTTTTATTGCCTAATTGCTTAGCCCTAACCGGGGATTTAGACCGGAACAAGTAGAATTTTCTTACCATTATTTAAAGGTCAAAAGCATCGCACTAATAAATCCAAAAGTTAGTTTTAATAATCCAAAAACATAGTAATAAAAAAAATGCGATTGAAAAAAAAAATTATATTTGCTGTTTTGAAACTTTAATTAATCAATGTCCGAACACTGCTTAACATTTGTCCCTTCTTAATTCTATCAGAATTTCTGTACAACAACGTTATTGGGCGTTTGTGGTTGTAGACTATCATCCCATTCATTTTCATTAATTTCATTTCCAACATGTCTGATATGTCTCTCTCCCCAGACTGTCACGTACGAGATTCAAATCCACGATTTGGATCACTTATTCAATGAAGTGCTCCTTACTAGGTTAAAAATTACTAAATTGAAATAAGTTTTTTATTTTACAAAATAGCGAATTATTATTTTTTGTCAATTAAAATAATTTCTTTGAAACATATCCTTTAAATTTGGGGGTGAATTTCAAAAGAAAAAAATTTGAAGGACCAAAATCATTAATTTAATATTTTGTAGGAACCACAAATTAAATATATTTAACCCAAAACTATGTCTTATAACAATAATCTTCTCTTAATGTGGGGAGGTTTGTAGTGTTTTCATTCATTAGCGTATGAGGTCAGGGTGTCGATGGCATTTTGGTTTTGATCGTATGTTATCGAAAATCAATACTTCCATGGTAGAGAAAATCTCGACTGTATGAGGCTCAGAGGCAACTGGTTGCCTATTACATTAGAAAAGTCCCACTAGAAAATGGTGTTAATCCAATACAAGAAAAGAAACAGTTAGGGGCGGACATTTTGCGGCGGTTACGCATAAATTGCCGCAAAGTGTAATATTTAGGAGCTTTGTGAGGCGGTTTCAGTGTTGAACGTGAATCGTGAAACGCGAAGAGGAGAGTGGTAAATGAGTTAGGGTTCGCATATCCCTTTTACTTTTTAAAAATTATTAACCCATTCTGCGGAGGCTGTTTTAACCGTCGCAAATGTCTTAAAACCCCACCAGTTGAATAAAACCGCCGCTAATTGTAAGAAAACCGCAGCGGCTGGATAAACAGCCTCACAAAACGCCTCAATATTACATTTTGCGGCGGTTACACATAAACTGCCACAAAATGTCCGCCCCTAACTGTTTCTTTTCTTATAGTGCCTTGTTGGTTGCATAGATATTTCCAAGGTGTCGCCTACTTGCAAAGGCGTCGCCTCCCCGAAGCATACATTTCTTCGACCTTTCCACAATACTGAGGCACTTGCAAGGACCAAATTCCAATGTTTTGCAATCAAGACCCTTCATCATAGGCTTTCCTTGTTATTTAACATCCTCTACTTGTTAAGATCGAAGGGCCTTATTGATCTTCCCCAATTCTTCATTCCTAAACAACCCTCCTTCTTCGGCCAACACACCTTGTCTCAACTTACCCAAATTTTATCATCAACCCCCACTCCTCCCAACAATATAAGTGATATAATGGGCAAGTTATCATTGGCTTGGTTTTTTTTGTATTTGTTGGACTGGGAAGTCCACAAGGCCCAAAACTTGGCTATGGATAAAAATAATGGGTTTGTATGAGTTGGAATGGTACTCTACCCAAAATGTTTTAAGCCAATTGTGAATACAACACTCCGACATATATATTACATATCACATTTTTGTGTCAAACTTTTATGTCAAACCTGAGACTTTTATCTTCTTCTTTTTAGGTACACCTTGTACTTATTCTACAATTATCAATAAAATTTCTTGACTTAAAAAATAAATACAAGCTTTATTTCTGTGAGATATATACAGCACGTGAAAAGGGATTAGAACCAAAGAACCATCAAGAATTCATATCATGGGTGAAGAAATGAAGATAACTTGTTCTGTAGAATCTCAACTTCTTTTATGTCATGAAGAGTCCTAGAATAGTATTAACCTTTTCCCGACAGAATTGATCCCATAAATCAAACATACGCGTCTTCTTTCTTAGAGAAGCAGCTCGCCACCAATCCATTCAAGTAATTTGATTTAAACAGATAAAACACTAGTGGTACATGATAACATTGATAACAATGACAAGATTGTTTATAACCAAAGAAAAAATGTCAAGAATATTTACCCAAAAATAGCCCATCCTTCTGAGAATAAAACGCTGTATTCTGGCGCAAGTTTACATCTTCACTCTCCTCCCATCTTTTGAAATTCTCTAACCATATTCTTATACTTCTTTTATCATCACCCTAAGTACTATAACTAGTATATTTCCCTGGCTCATTTCACAGCTCATTGGCAGCTATTTACAGCTGATTCAATTCAATGTGTACTGTAAATCTGATATGTAAGGTGCACGATTATATTGCTTGATTAAGAAAAAATTTTGAAAATGTTAGGATATTTGTGTTACAACTTAGAAGTAGACATTGGCTAGACATATAATTAAGAATACAATCCTCACGTCTAAGCTAGGTTTTGAGATAATTAGAGATAAGTCTCTCAAATTTTGATGTAGTATCAGAGTTTATCCTAGATTCATTTATTAAGGAGACCTCTCATATTTGAGCCACCTTACATGCAGATGTCCAATCCTGTAAATTTCACGTCTCAGATGTCAAGTCCTGAGCGCAAGAGGTGTTAGAAGTCTCATATTACCTTGAGATTTGATCATGATAGACCTTATATATGAGAAGACAATATTCACATCTACGCTAGTTTTTGAGGAAGAGTTAAACTTCTCAAATTCTAATAGTTAAAGGACAAAAGAATGTCATCTCTAATTTCTAGCTAATCCTAAAAAAATTCTTAGCTATGATTACACCCCATATATTAATGTATGCTAGAATCTCCCATTAATGTAAAATTAAAAGAGCTTATAAAAAAAATGAAAAAGTAAATATATAACAAGTATATATAAGCTGGCAAACTTTATTTTAAAGGGATATTGGATTTCACATGAAAAAACAAATCTTGAACAGTATCAGTGATCCCACCTGCAGCATAAACCAGGGATATCACTCATTAGTTATGACTTTTCTCTGCTCTAATTTCCTGCACACATCTTTCTTTCACTGTGTATTCTGCACATTTATATATGAATTGTGAACTGTAATGTCGTAATTAATCCACGACCCCAGCTCTTCCTTTCCATCTGTTGCATTTTGCTTCTCCTCCTACAACTGGTTTAAGAATGTTAACTGCACCTGTTGGCCCACTCCTAAATGCAGTGGCTGGAGATCCAAAAGCATATATACTCTAAAAGTACCACTTAGTGGTAATTTGAACAGAAAATATTTATAAACTGGCAAATGCCCAAAGAGTCTTCTTTTCACATGCTTCTCAATAATGTCTTTTGTCCTTCAGAGCAGAATATAAAATTGCCAAGTAAATTTAGTTTGGTGATTAAAATATTCTGTACGTAGAACAGTACTCACTGAGCTAGCTGCTTGTCCAAATCAACCTTATACCCTTCTTTACATCCTCTTGCACCACCACAAACATTTGAATTAAAAGGCTTTGGAGCAACCAAATTAAATGTAGCCATGTACACCATGTAATTTATTATTGTGTATCTTACTATTGTTAGTTTATTTGGTAAGCCAAATGAATTGATAGTGGGCACAAGGTACCCCATTAATCCATTACAAACGAAATTAATTTACATAAAGTCAAAGAAACAAGGCCCATCATAGGTTTAAAGCCAGAAACAGAGATTATTTAGTGTATTTTCTAATAAATAAACTCCAATAACCTCAGAATTGAAAGTGAGTATTAATTTAATCAGAGTGACTGTGCGCATCCCAATCCCAGCCAAGACAAGAGCATTATAGGATAGAACATGTATCTTAGATGATACAAATCTTGTGAACTTATTAGAATTGCAGGGACAAGAAACAAAGAGTCCCAATACATAATCGCCCAACACTTCCATTGGTGTCCGTGTACGCACCCTGGTCGGCTAAGCAACCTATGAACTCATATAGATATCTATTGTCCTGTCAAATCTCCCCTATACCTCATTATGTAATTTTAAGTATATCATTTCGTTCAACAATGATATCAAAATTGATGGTTAGTTTGACCATGATGACGGCTTCTTGTGTCTTCCTAACAATGTTATACTCCATCTGTTCCTAAATATAAGACATATTCCAAAAAATTGCGCTTATTAAGAAAGCACTTAATGTGACTAATTAGTGTATTGGTTTTTTAAAAATGCATACATTCTTCCCTATTTACCCTTTATCATTTTCTCTCACTAATAATCATTGCATTTATAGTTAGTTTGAATAGTAGTAATTAATGGTAGGTGGTAACTTTGGAATTGAAAACATATAATTAATGTGAGGGGTGAATATGGAAGAGTACAAAACCTTTTTCTAGATTTTTGTAAGAGGTCTTATATTTAGGAATATGAAAATTTTGAAACTAGATCTTATAATTAGGAACGGAGGGAGTATATAACTAAATGTAGTGTCCCGTTGGAGAAGAGTCAATTCAACGGTGGTGCAAGTATTTGAATAAGCTTCCGCTTAAGATGGACTCACACTTTGGAGGAGGTTGTTCGTATACCAAATATGAGTAAATCTTTGGAAGAAAAATAAATTGTTGAGTAAAGCACTTATAAGTAAGAGGTAGGGTCAAAGATGTGGTGTCCATTCATTTTTAATTTGCTCTTTTAGTTCAATATAAAGATGGTGATAGTTTTAAGCATTTGCTTTGATGTCATAATTATGGTAGGAACCATGTAGAATTAAAATATCCTACGTTAATATCACACGAAATTCTTTTTCCATGGAAAATTTAGTATAAGACTCATCCTTTTATGGTCCGACTTTTGTTTAAGTCACGTTTCATCTGGTTTTTTCGAGTCTAGGAAATCATCGATTCGGGTTTCAAAACTGATTCGATTAAAATTAATGGCTGAGGGAAAGATAACCAAATTGAAATGAGTTTAATTAAATAGAGAGGGGATACTTACTTAATTTCACACACAAATACCCACAGATATGTTCTCTCTCTGCCTGATCTCTCTGAAATGTCTATGCACACTTGGACCTGTTATTGCATGTTGACGTTGTCATCACAGTTTAATAGTGTAACAGATGTTTGTTGTTTGTCCTGTGCAGAAGAGTAAAAAGCAGACCGTCCTGCAGTGTTAACTTCAAGTTTAGGTCTGAATGTTGAAAGGCATTTAATGGCATGCATGCTGTTCACTCGTTGACCCCCCTACTATGACAGATAGAAGGTGCCAAAGAATAATGTGTTGGCCCGTATAAATACAGTGGTCTAAGAGTAGCATCCAAGAGGGAGGGAAGAAGAAGATCCAAAGAAAGTAGGGTACACTGCTCAGTTATCTGTACCATTTTACAAAGACAAATTACATCAAGGTTTGAATAACTGTACTGCAAATATTACTAGCATTGGCTCCCACTTCCCACCCTACCCACAGCTCTGGCTGAAACGTGTGAAAGAGAATGATTATTATTATTATTATTATCAAACATTTGCAAGTATCATCCACATGAGACAATTATGTTCGATCGAGTTAATTATTCGTCCAGAAAGTACAAGGGATATACCTCAAGCCAATGTATGACAAGGCATGGTGGTGAAAGAGCCGGAGAAAAGCTCGGCAAGTATCAATGGTGGTAGAGGTACCTCCAAATGGATCTAACTCTCATGCATGAAAGCACTTAGAGAATTCCCTAATGATGGAATTGAAGTACTAAATTTGTGCGATAATGATTAATGCTTTTACTTACATATATAGTGATCAAACTTGTATTTGTAGTGATTGAACTGTGTAGAAGTACGAGAACTCAACATTTGCAAGGTTGTCTCATTTCTCACTTTCAATTTAACTCATTTTGGTGCGGAAAAATGTCACTATCCATAGCAAAATAAGAAGTGTGAGTATGAGGGAAAACAAATCCTCATAGGTTACCGACAGCTTTTATAAGCATATTTATAGGGTTCCAACAGTTTCAGCTTCTGAGCGCCCACGATAACATTTTCAAAAGTCCACTAAATTATCAACAGTCGAAATTTTCAATTTTTTAAATTACAGACGGCTTAGGTCATCGGTAACTAATTTCCAAACTTTTTTAAAGTCTACCAACTTATCTTCTCGCGGTGTTTTGAATTTCTCGAAACGCCTTGGGCCATTGGAAACAATTTTTTTTTGATTTATTTTAGGAAGCACGTTACAATGAAATTTTACGAATGGTTTAAGGTCGTCAGTAATTGCGTGTTTTCTTGCAGTGTTTTCAATGTTTCTTAAGGATGTTAGACGAATTTTCGTTCTCTAACAAACCTATCAGCAATTAATTGAATTGATGTGAGTATGAATTGTGTTAAATTCAAACGCTGAATACATCGTTTACCATATTTTGAATTATAACAATTTTTAAGAATATAAGTGTAAGGCTTAAATGGTACAAATGCCCCTGAGATTACAAAGGGAATCAGTTCCAGGACCTAGAAAATTATTTCATCAAATTGGGTCCCTAAATTTTTTTTTTAATTCAATTAAGGCCAAATGTTGCCACAGCTCAATTTTGTCCTAGTCACCGTTACTACGTGGCTTTTTATTTTTATTTTTTTAATTAGAAAAATTAATTAAAATTAAAATTAAAATTCCAAGTCAGTTACATAAGCAGAAAAAAAACTTAATAAAATCCTAATCTAAATATAAATCCCTAATCTAAACAATAACCTAAACTAAACAAAATCAAATCCATATGAATGAAATTGAAAAACCCTAAATTTATCACCAACACAGAACCCACCACCATCACCAACCACTCTCTAAGCCACCACCAATTCAGAACCCACCACCACCAACTAGAACACAGAACCCACTCCAACCCACCCACAACCATCACCAACCTCTCCACGACACCCCCAACTCAGAACCCATCACCCAGAACCCACCTTCAACCCACCCACAACCATCACCAACCTTTTCACGCCATCTCCAACCCACACACCACCATCACCCAATTATTTATTCCACTTTATCAATAACAAGGAAGCACAGATCTTGTAAAGAAAAGGGGGTGATTGTGGGTTCCAGAGGAAGGGGAGAAGGAAAGGAGGCTTCGATTTTGTGGTTGGATGTCTCAGATCGGGTAAAGAACGGTGGTTGCAGTGGGTTTCAGAGGAAGAGGAGATGATGACGGCGGCGCACGACTTCGAAGAGGTGGCGGCAGCCGTGATTTGGATCAGGAGCGAGGCTCGGGTTTCAGATGATGAAGAAAGTGGTGATGGAGATGGTGGCGCGCTGCGGTGAAGGTATGCTCTCGTCGCCGTGAAGAGAGCTACCGCGAGGAGGCAAGATCTGGTGGCTTTGTTGAAGGATAAAGAGAACCTTCTCCAGAGTTTCAGAAAGAGAGAGAGAGATGGAAGATGAATGTTCATGGTGATGTTGTTGTATGTGAGTAGGGGTTGTTGTTATATGTGAGTAGATGCTAGATCTCTAGTTTCTCTGGGTTGGAAGAAGATGAATGTTCATGGTGAATGTTTTTTTTTTTACCTTTTGTTAATGTTAATCTGGGTTTAGGTGTTTAAAAAAAATATGGGTTGAATTTTTTTTAGATTAGGTTAGATTTGGAGCTAAATTGATTAGATTAGGTTTTTATTTTGATTAGAGATTTTATTAAGTTTTTATTTTTTTATTTATGCTTTAATATATGAGTTGGAAATAAAAAAATAAAGTTTTATAATTTTTCTATTAAAAATAAAATAAAAAAGCCACGTGGTAAAGGTGACTAGGACAAAATTGAGCTGTGGCAACATTTGGCCTTAATTGAATTAAAAAAAAAATTAGGGACCCAATTTGATGAAATAATTTTCTAGGTCCTGGATTTGATTCCCTTTGTAATCTCAGGGATCTTTGGACCCTTTAAGCCTAAGTGTAATGGATAAAATTTCATATGAATTATATTTCAGGAAACAACACTTATGACACACATCTCTCATCGTCTGATGTCCAAGGTACAAGACTGTGCATAGAAGACGTTCAATTTCAGAGAAGAAAGGTCAAAGCTACAAAGCATATTGTACAAGCAAAGAATTGTCAAATCTACCAAATCGTCTTACAGAAGAGAAGGCTATACTTAATGAAGATAATGTCTAGAGAAAGAGCGTCATGTTCAAATTGAAGATATCTCTGAGATTCTTGAGGAGAAAGTCAGGTGCAAAGAATCACGTGATATTCTACAAAGCACATTAATCAATGAAACAAGCACAACATTGTCAAAATCAAGTTTCCTATTTCTCTCACTAAAGGACTGGAACGATATGTTGCATATGCTCCCAACCAACTGAAAAATACACTTTGTAGTATTTTGTCTCAGCAAAAGGACATAGTGCATTTAATGCACCTGAAGAAAAGATTGTTTGATTCAACGACTAGAACTCAAGATGCTTTACACGCCCCAACGGCTATCAACAAACCCTAGAAGCTCTTTAGCTATAAAAGGAGGACTTGAAGATTTTCAGAAGTATGAAATCAAGTTTGAACGTCAATTAACTTCTATTCTTCATCAAGCAATCAAGAAAGAGATGTCCTTAATTACTTAGTCTCAGAGAAATACCCAAGAGTCAAATCCTCAAATCTCTCTAGATTTCTGAACTCAAAGTATACACAAGAGTCAAATCCTCTCAAACACTTTGTAGTTCTTGTGCTTAGCATTTTCAATCGTCCCTCTTGTGAGAATAGAACCTTGTAGAGCCAAACGATCTTGAAAAAGATCTTAGGAGAAGTCCTGAACAATATTTTGTAAAGGAGAAGTTCTTAGAATACTTGGTTGAGAGTAGTCCTATCGAACACTTGTTTAGGAGAAGTCCTGCAGAATACTTGGTTGGGAGAAGTCTTGTCTAATACTTGGTGTAGGAGAAGTCCTTGATACTTGTTTAGTGAAGTCTTGGTTAAACTAAAGACTTGACGTAGCCTCATCGTTTACGGGTGAACCATGATATATTGCTTGTGTTATTTTATTTATTTCTTTACGCACTTATCCGCTGCACCAAACGAATGTGAAAACGTTTTGAAAATTAATAATTGTTTAAAAACTCAAGTTTTAAAATAACACAATTCAAACTCCCCATTTCTTGTGTTATATTATTGTTTCTCAAATTGTTCCTTCTACAGAGTCACCTTCCTCGCTATCTGGTGGGGAAGAACTTTTATCCTTCCTTTGCTTCTTTGACTCATTCTTCTTTCTCGGCGGATCGGTCGACCGATTAGTTTGACCGGTTGAAGCGAGAACTGGTCAAGAGACCGATCCTTTTGAAGAAAAGATTGTTAGATCTCATAAGCGGTCAAGAACCAACAATGATATATACACACCTCATTTTTTAAACACTTCATTTTCACCTATTTTTGTTTCTATCTCTCTCTCTTATCATCTATCACATCTCATATTTTCTCTCTTACTTTTTATTTTTTTTCTATCTCTCTCCTCATTCCACCTCTTCAACCTCAAAATGAGGTGTGTAAGTAACATTTTTGCTAAAATTCTGTAATTCCTAGCAACAACATCAATCAAGATAAAGGGAAAGAGCCCCAAAACTATTGCTCATCAATTATGTTACAGGTGTACTAATTAATGATTATTTGTACTGAAATACTGCTATTAATTACTCCCTTTTTTATGTGACACTTTAACGTTTATAAATTTAAGAAATGGACTTGGATAGACAAAATTAAAATTAGATGAAATAAATGACATATAATTGATAAACTAATCATTGATGTCATCTTAAATTTTGAAAGTGATAAATAAATAGAAACTAAAACTTCATGAAAAATAACATTTAGATAGAAAATAGAAAAGTAGCAAGGAAAGTTTAAATTTTTGTTAAATTCAATGTGAATTCACGTTAAAAAAATAGAATTTATTAGATAAAAGATCACGGGGACAAGGTTCCCCCACGTGAACCCAGCAAAGAAGATAAAAATAAAAATAAAAAAAGAAAACAGAGAAAAGAAAAAACAGAAATGTTTAAGTGTCAAAATTTTATTTTTCTAATATATGTTAAACTCAATATGTTAAATACTCAACATTTTAACTTCTAATATATGTAAAATCACGTTTATTTTGACTTTAATATTAAAACAAACGTGGCTTCACGATGCTCTAAGCTCTAGAAAATTAAGTTCGCCACTAGAAAAACATTTTGAAATGGGAAACATGCATGCAGCGGTTTTTGGAGCAAATACATCGCCGTAAGCACAATTTTCTTACATGGAGAACATGGAGTGGGGGAAGCACTATATGCATAGGTCTGCCATTCAACGTAAACAATGTAAATACTTGAGAAGAGAGGTGATTTTTTATTGACTCTAGCGTGGTTTGGATGCATTTAACAAAAAGATAGAAGTAAAATTTGTGCAGGTAAAAGGGGACATAATCAAACAATTTTAGCAAAATAAGAGTATTTGTGTTGACCGGGAAGAGATCCCATGCTTATTTCAATCTTTATATTTCCAAGACAGCTCGAGTGAGTTTACATTGTAAAATGAGAATCATTAATTAACGAAAAACATCATTCTTTGTCTCTGTCCCCATGTCTTCTGAAAACTTCCAAATATCACTGCCCCGAAACTCCGAAAGGCTGCAATTGCCAATCCCCATAATCATTATGAAGAATAAATGAGATCTCTATGATTAAAAATGTATTGCTTAGAGAATGAGGGGAAATGATATAATGAGCTTAATAGATAAGATTAGAATAGTGATCTAACATCACACATCTTATTTTAATTTTTTTTTGAACGATAAAAAAAATAAGTTGAAATAAGATATGTGATGTTAGATCATTATTTCAACTTTAAGACAAAAGATTATGAGTCTTTACATTTATGTTGTTTTTTATTAACCTGTTATTAAACGTCATGAGAATTATTATTCACACTTGAAATTTTCAATATATACTCCTTCATTTTCTATTTACTGAAAATCATTTTTACACAAATCTCTTAAATTAAGAAAAATAGTATTTGAGGAGAACCATTAAATGGCGCGTGAGGCTTGGTGCATAATCTGTCATAATCATGATGAGTACATGTTATTTCTAGATTCCCATATTAATTTCTAAGATATTTCTAAGGCCGGAAGCGTGATGATGAAATGCAAGTGGAACTGTCCTCCAATTAGCATAGTAGTAAAGTTGAATGTTGATGGGAGTTTCCAAGAGCGTGAGACTTCCATGGGGGTGGCCTGGCTTGTGATGACAGTGGTCATTAGATGTTTGAGTTTGATTCTCATGATGTTATTAATAACTTCTTGCTTGTCGAAACTAAGGCTATATATGTGGGATGGTCTTGCTCTTGCTTGGAGACAAGACCTTAGGGGAGATCACTTGTGAGGCAGACTATGCTGACCTCTTAACTTCTTTGTTGGATGATGAGTTTGGGAGGTTCTTCCCAGTGAGTAATGAAATCAAGGAGCTTGCTGTAAAGGATTGGGTGGTGAATATTAATTGTATGCGGAGGGATATCAATGGTCATGTTAATTGTCTTATACTCCCTCCGTCCCTAATTATAAGCTAAAGTTGTAAAAATCACACTTATTAAGAAAGCCTTAATTGATGCATTGGTTTTCAAAAAAAATGTACAACTTTCTATGTTTACCCCTATTTATGATAACACTTTTTCATCATTGTACTCCCTCCGTTCCTAAATAACTGATACTAATTTGGTTCTTTTTTTTGTTCCTATTTAACTGATACTTTTACAATTTCAAGAGAGCATTAATGCTACTTTATCAATTGTGCCCTTCATTTATTGTTGGTAGGAAAATTGAAAAGTTAGAATTGATAAGAGAGATAAAGGGTATAATAGGAAGTTAGATAGTAATTTTAGTAAAACAAGAATATTAATTGCTACTTCTTAATATTTGTGCCACAACCTTAAAGTATCAGTTATATAGGAACGGAGGGAGTACTACTAATGGTGGTGCTCCACTACCAATAAATGCAAGGGTGAATATGGAAAGAAATATTAACTTTTGCAAGGTTAGCTTATATTTAGTGACACAAAAAAAGTCTCAATGTTAGCTTATAATTAGGGACGGAGGGAGTATGACATTGAGTACTTTTTTTTTGTCTTCATTGTGTGTTCGTTGTTTGGAGGCCGGCTCTCCATTTTGATTAAGAGACTCGTTGTCTCCTCCTTAATTTTATGTTTTGCATAATATATTATTTTCCGAACCATCAAAAATAAATTTGTAAAGTGATTTATTATCTTTTATAGATTACTCTTATTAATTTGTCTTTGAATTTTTCTCTTTAAATTAATATTTCAAAATTTCATTATTTCTCTCGTACCTTATTAATAATTGTCCATTTATAGAAAAATTTGTTTCTGTTTATCTGCTCATTTAGAATTTCAAAAGACCATTAGTTGCATTTATTAATGTGTGTTTTTTCTCTATCTGAAAGAGTAAAATGTGAAAATATATTATTTACGAGTTAATAAAATTAATTACATTTCTTAATATATGTGTTTCTTCTCTTTCTTAAAAAGAAACTGAGTAAATATTAAATATGAGTGTAGTTTTGAGAAAAAAAATATTAAACGCATTAGTATTGTAAAGCGACTTAAATATAAGGGGAAATTTTCATATGACATTGTGAAATAAAATGTTTATCACATACTTTTTGTAAAACCAAAGTATATTGATATAATAGTATTGAGAAATAATTTCTCTCGTCCTTCAAAGATAGTTAAAGCGGTAAGAGCTTGTGGACATACAAGTTGGGAAAGAAAAAGTCCAGAAATCAACTCTAAAGATCTACTATAATTATCTTTTCAATATAAAAAACAATCACTTTCAATATAAGTACAATATATTTATTGGTTTATTGAGCATCCAAACTCAGGGTATCAAAACTCAAGTGCATGAGAACGCATTTACCAATCGAAAAAGGAAGCTTCATAGTAATACTAACGTAGTGGGTCTAAATTAAGACGGTTGGTGAGGCTTAATCTAGGAAGAGAGAGATGGCAGTTAAATGGAAGCATGATGATTGAGAGACACTGTTTTTACAAACTAGTGACATCATTTTCTCCCTCTCTATCTCTAGGTTTAATTGAATACACTGTCCATCATGAGACAAAGATACAGAGCTCAAATCCATCTAAGGCTTTGTTTGTAGCAACACAATTAAAGACGCCAAATATACTGGGGCCTGCTTCAAGATTGAACTTGAACATCAACATGATTGTCTTTTGTCCCTGAGCAAACAAATATATACATTATAATTTTTCTGTTCATAGAAGGAATTATCGCTGAACTGATGTTTAATTTGGCAAGTTCAAGATAAAAAACCAATTAGTGTTTACTAATTATGGTGAATTTCCATTCCATCCAAGGATAAATCAACTGAAATTTATGAAACTTATTCAATAAAGTTCGATAATGTACGACATCTAATTGACATACTTGTTAAGCGACCATTTTCTACCTTCACTAAACATAAAGTGTAAATAAAAAAAATGTTTAGTAGGAGTTTTCAACTTCTGCAAATAAAATACGTAAATTTTGATGAGATCTAAAATCCTGCTAATTAAATGTATTACATTTTTTTTACTTCATATTTAGCGGCTCTTAAAAACCACCATTAAATGCGTCTCACTTGAATGTGCGTTTACTGGTAAAAAAAAACAATTTTCCAATCATAATTATCACTTGACATAGCTTTTGATCAGTATATTAAAATACTTCCATCTTTATCCAAATTTAACTTAGTAAATCACAACCCACTAATTAGTCACATATTTAGTTCTTAGGCTGTTTGCAGATATTTAGCAGCTAAAACACTCGACCTAAAAAAAAAAGTAGTTACTATGAGAGGGAGGGTAAGAGCATCTCCAATGCAATGTTCTTAGTTCTTATTTTAGAGTTAAGAACTAAGAACTTTACCATTGGAGGTGCTGACATGGACTCCTTAGTTCTTAAAAATAAGAACTCAGTTCTTATATAAGAAGTTTTGCTTTTTGCGTTTTTAGCTTAAAATATTAATTATTTCTCTCTCATCCAAATTACTTTATTACTTTATGAGTTTTGTTTTATTACTTTATAAAAATAAAAAGTATAAATAATGTGGTTGGTGGGACCAAATGAACAGTGTAAAGAACTAAGAACTCATGGTTGGAACAAAATTGTTTGAGAGTTGCTTAAACACATGTGGCAATACGGCCTCACATGAATAGTGCTAAGAACTAAGAAATAAGAACTAGCATTGGAAATGCTCTAAAAGTTGGATTTTGAGTCATCATTGTCCCCCCTAAAATGTCCAAAAATAAGTCATTTTCACAGCAACTTTAAGCTTTTGACAGGCCACAAATTAACCCCATACATGCATTTCTGAGATCATAATTGAGATGTTGTCCGCTTTGTGTTGTGTTCTTTAAATACTTTTGCAGCTAGTGTAACGTGCACATAAAAAAAGCCATGTTTCAATGCATTCATTTTCCTATGCTGATTTGGGGATTGATAAGAATTTGTATTTTTTTTGGACAATAAGAATTTCTTGGATAAGGATTGAATTAGTAGCAAGTGGGCCTACGACCAAAAACCTAATGTAGGAGAAAAACTTCCGCACTACCGTTGTACCGAAGATTTAGTATTCCATAGCACAAAACTAGTGTCAATTGTCCATTTTGGAAAATTTATAAATTAAGAATAGCTAAACATACATGAGTAGGTGACATGATTTAGTATCTAGAACTGATATTGACTTAATGTAAACAGTATCCACAAACTTAATGTAATCAGTACCCTCTCAATGGTAGAAAACTTAACCATGTCAAGTTTCATCATCTCACCATTAATTTAACTCATTTATTTCTTATTAAACACATAATAATCAATGGTGATTAGTGAGATGGTGAAACTTAATATGATCAACTTTTTTTACAATTGAGAGGATCCAAATCCAATTTTCACCCTCGTCTCCTAAAAAATTGAAGCTCTCCGTAAGTGTTTATTTATCATTAATACCTAACAAAAGAAAAAATTATGAATCTTAAAAGTGTTAAATACTTTGGCTCTTAACAACTTTAGTTTTCTAGATTCCTTACACTCAAGACAAACGTTACCAAAACTCATGTACACTAGGGAGAAAAAAAACACTGGAATTATGTGCACTAGGAATTTAAGTAAAAAATCGCCAATAACATCAAGAACCGTAATCCAGAACCCTGGAATCCATTGGTAGCATCACATTATCAGGTTTTGCCCTCAAGTCAAGGTACCTCACTGCCATCTTCAATGAAAAAAACTAAGCAAACTCACCCGTGTAGATCATAAAACCAGTAGTAAGTGGAATCTAGAAGAGCCAAATAATTTCAATGAAAAATAAGAGATGCAGCAGAATTTTTTTACAGGCCATCCAAGATCGTGGATACAAAGTTATCATAATTAATTTTTTTCTTCAGGTCCAATCCTAATTAAGTTGAAATCAGCGAATAGATAAGTATACAAGACACCGCATTGAAGAATTTAAGACATACCACGGTGAAGATTTCGAAGAAAATCATGAATAATATTACCTGAGTCACTAAACAGACATAAATGACAACACCAACTAAAGTTGTAGATCAAGTCCCAATCTATGTATGGAAGATCTGGATTTGGGAACCAAGTATGTAATCTACTGTTGTTTGTCATTCGTACCATCTAGTTGTTGTTCCCCGTTGTTCTTTGGCTTTGCAGGGGCCACCTTGGCTGGGGTTGAACGCTCTGACTGCGAGAATAGGATCAAGACGTGCATGAGGCCAGTAACAACAGCCAAACATAAAGTTGAAAATGCAACACCCTTCCACGACGATAGCAGTGAAGACCATTGTAGGAACTTCACAGACCCTGCGATAACCAGACCAGCCCAAGATAGAGCAACCTGCACCAAACACAAAATAGATGGGTCTTATTGGGAAAACATCATCAATACAAAAAAGTTTCTAGACAAGGATAACTGATAAATAAGAATGCTGGGCTGAAGAGCCAAACTCTGAGAAAGTATCTCACCACAAGAGACTTCATTGGTCGACCAGTATCTTGCAGCTCTTGATCGCTAAAAGTGTCGTCAGCTATGTGTTTGTCTAGCAACGCATCCTGGTGTCACAACAGCGAAAATGAACAACATTACCAAGAAATATAGAGAAAAAATCAAAGCACAAATAAATAGAATGCACAATCAAGCTATCTCTGAATATACTTTCTTCGACCCTATGAAAAAAATATAACAGGCAAAAAGTTCAATCTGCACAAACCTTGGCCACAAATATATCTCGACACCATTGAGAAACAGCTTCATCTGATTCCGGCAAGTCCTTCATCAAATGTCGCTTGATATGAACTTGCAACTGAGGTGGTAAACATTAAGTAAAATTTTAATTAAGAACAATGAAGAATAGTATGTAAAACAATTTGTGCATTTTTGCATAATAGGTATAATCACAAAGGAATCTCTTGTTTTTCTCTCTCTTCCCACACAATTATACCAATTGAAATCCCACATCAACTAGAAACATGGCCAAAGTAGAGCTTATAATCTTCAGCAATTCTCACCTGGCATGTTAGTTTTTTGGGATTGAGTTGGGCCTAGTTGAAATGCAAAGTAGTACAAGAGCCTATCTTAGATCCAATATTAGGCCACCTAATATTGTTGAAAAATCAACGTGCCTTGTGGTGGTACAATCAACCTGGCCCCGTGACTTATCTCCCCCCCCCCCCCAAAAAAAACAAGAGTCCTATGCTCTCCACGCTGAATAGGTGTCCAGTCCTAGGATTGGGCAATCCTACCTGATGAACTAGCTTTTGGAGTTGAGTTTGGCCTACCCCAAATTCAAGAACACCATTCGTCTTGTACCAAATAGTAAGGCTCTTAAATTAAACAAACCAACAACAAAAAATTGTGACTTGAAAGGAAGATTGCACTTCTGTCTTCCTATGAGAAGATTAGCTCTTTTATATAACCAATGGGATAACAGAGAAGTCGATGCATAATAATATGAGACAGAGACCAGAGAAAGAATTGAGAGTTCAGATGCAGTTATTTCTAAACGTTAACTTAAATTGGCTTACCACTGAAGGTTGCCCCTTGAAGAGTCTTAACATTGTGGGAGCAGGTGAACTCTTGGGGATAGCCACTGTTACATCATAAATGGCAGGAACGAATGATCGCATATGACTTACAGCTGAAACAAACCCCTGCAAGCAAATAAAAAATGGGTAAAAATGTCAGATCAAATGACAGAAAAGTATAAAAAGGGAGGGCCTAATATAAATCATCATTATCTAGAATATACAGAAAGGCATAGCAACGAATTAAATTTGGAGAAGAAACAAAAAAGTGAAAAACAGTGGGTCATTTTCACTATGTAGTTAGGATAGGAACTCAGGGAAGATAAATGAGAAACTAATACATATTACCTACAAAAGAAATGAACTGTTTTATTAAAAACTGAGAATATGAAAAACCTTTCATTTAAACTTCATAACTTTCTGAAGAATCCTTCCATTATGAACCCATATTTCTAAACCATATCCCCTCTCAATACTAAATTCTCAATCTGTACCTAATCGACATACCATAGGACTAATTCCTCTAACTGCCTCCTTCCCCTCTATCCTAATAGATCAAAATGCTTCAAATTTAAACAACTTATGTTTAGCTACTCCTCTTGAATCATTTCGTTTCAGACCTCAAAAAATTGCATCAATCGATTCACTGTGACCATATGAACCTAGCTAGCATGTGATTCATGAATGTATTATCCACAAAACCACCAAACTGAATTGAACTTTTAGCTAACCTTGCCCGCTAGAGTGAAATCAACCTAATCACAAGCAGAACAATAGTAACAGTTTCATAGACAATGCGGCTATGATTGGCAAGTGATAGATGATATGTATAGAACAGTTAAGCCTGGTAGCTATATCAGATCAAAATAGTATAGCTTCAAATCTACAAAACGTATAAAAAAGATATGCAAGGGAAGTTTAAAGACAAATTAAGTGGAAAAAATAGTTATACATCACCTTAGTTCTAGGAATCAAAACATTTCTGGGAACAGGCAATCCAGTGGAGGTTGCATATTCTTGTGCAGCTAAGAGTTTGGCCTGTGTAAAGCGTGTTCCTTCTACAAATAGAGCCAACCAAAATGGAAGAGGGAAATCACTCAACCGCTGGAGGCCTGACTGCAGATAGAATAATGAAACACTTAAATTCAAAAATACAAACTAAAAGCTTATTCGGGGGTTCCTAGTCATTTCATATATATTGCTGCATATGTAAGAAGAAAATAATATGGCAAGCACAAGTAAGTATCTTTATGATAAAAAAGGGTATAGCTTATAATTATAATTTAGAAACCAGTACCTTCAATGTGCTTTCATCCTTGGCCCAACTTCTCTCCAAAAAAAGATACTCAGAAAACCACATTGACCAGCCAATTACCTGCATATATAGAATTTAGCACAAATACCAATATTGAGAGAAATAACTGACATATCATACTTCTAATGCTTTACTAATTCTAATTACAAGCCAAAATTATTCCTGTGATCAGAAAAACAAGAAATAATCTTCAAGGCAGGTAAATTGCACATAGTACCGAAAGTGAAACATTCAAAAAAGAATTAAATGTTATTATTTCCAAGGACTAAATCAAAATACTCTAGAGTGCAGGGTACACTTTTGGTGATATCTTCTTAATCATAGAACAAAAAGACATCCAATCTTTTCATTTCGAAAGTAGAAGTCAAACAAAGCATACCGGAAGAAACTTTGATGATTTCTTCATCACAGCTAGAGTACTGCCAAGGCAACCTGAACGCTGTTGGATAATGTTAAATAAACTGTCAGCAGATGAAGGACAAATCAAATAAAAAATACCAAATTTAATTATACAATAGCATACACACAAGTAAGGCATAAATATTTGGCATATCATGATAGCATCAAACAATGAACACTTTAAAGCTGCCAGTGCAAACACAAATGAATTTTGTGTTAAATTTCTTGCACTGAAGAAGGTCATACCAAATAAAACAATCACCTGAGCTAAAACCCAACCAACAAGCCAATCAATATCACTTCTGTGATTGCATATGACAAGTGCATGCTCTTTACCTAAAAATCCACAACACAATCAGATACTTAAATAAGCAAATGTTGAACAAAGGTATTCACCCTTTCATTTTCCAGAAGCCATGTATAAAAGCACAACACAAGAAGAAAGAATGAAGAGGGGATAAAAGTACCAATTAACAAGTGCATAGGTTAATAAAAGACTTACCCATCAACCGAAAGGTTTCATGATCTGTATATACTTCAATCTGCAGACAGAAAGTTCCAAATGAAAGAATTGATTATTCCAAAATAACAGAATAAACTCTTCAATTACTATGCATAAGACATGCCTTTTAAATAACCATTTTTCTTTCTTTGAAGAACTTAACAATAGAAGATAAATGAAAATACCAAAAGAACATAATTTCTTTGAGTTCCATCCATGTGTTATGGCTATAATCAACCAACTATGTAAATGATTAGCATTGAAAAGTAAACAATTTCAAAAGAAGCTCTTCAAAAGATTGCCCGATGGCGTAGATACAAAAATTGGAGAAAGGAATTATCCTCTTCAGTTAAGATTTTATTTCTGAAGATAACTCTAACCAAAGCTTTCATTTAACAAGAAGAAGTTCTGGTTTGTAAACAGAAAATGAAAAACAAAAGCTTTACCAAAAAGAGAGAAAAAAGAAAATCTATGAATATATTGAATCATGCCTTGTGAGTACCAATATGCACTCTATCTCTAAATCTCTATCATTTTTGCATCCATTATGTATTTAAATTTACCCATGAGGGAGGGAAAAGATGAGAATAAGAATAAGATAATAAATCCACCTAATCTCTCCAGTCATATGAATTATACCACTATATATACATAGCATGTCAACGCATGCTTTTCCTTCAACTTTAATGCCAAAACTGCAAGTTATCCTAGAGTTTCAGTGCATAGTGTTGCTAATTGTGGAATGAAATAAACACCCTATACCATCACTACCAACTACCAAGCCCATGGAAATGAGAAATAGTCAAATGGGCACAAATACCAAAACTGCCATAATTTAAAATTCAGTTAATTGCTGCCAAAGGAATCATGGAGAAGTGGCGATAGTGTTCCCTTTGTTCAGATAACTTTAAAAAATAAGTACCGGCTAGATAGCATTAGCTTTTAGAGCTGGGAAGGTTTATTTCTCAATGAAACAACCTTCACATCTAATTGGACAACATAAACTAAAGGTCATAATATGTTCCTCCTTGTAGGTCACAAATTGGACAACATAAACTAAAGGTCATAATATGTTCCTCCTTGTAGGTCACAAATGCCTAAGGTAGCCAGATTACACAGGTCATATCTTACCATACCACCCTTTTGTGGAGAAGGTAGAAACGGTCAGGCCCAAAAGTTGTCCAATCCTTACAGGTTTGTAGCAAACAAATACTTTTTATGTATAACATTTAGAACTGATTTCATAACTTCTAGAATAACACATAGAGTAAGGCAAAGGGAAAACAAACTATGCACCCAGTGAACAATTAACTAAGGTAGAAAACGGAAATGGTGCTAAAAATGATTGGGAAAACTTGACGCTGGTTATATACCTTAACTCCAGCCCACCAATCAATAAGCCATACAAGTTCCAGCCACAACAGTTCTGCTATTTCCCGGTTGATCCGCCTGTACAAATTCTTTGACAGTGGCCTTACAACGACATAGCATGTTGCCTGTAACAAGAAATCATAAGGTCAAACTAAGTGATTGATGTAATTCAAGATGTTTCTTAAATTTTATTTTTAGCTTTTGCTTCACATTTCATTTGTCTTGCACACACACACATGCTTTCATAGTTTCATGCATATACATAACTAATTTTCTGCGCTCTGGATCTGTATCCATGATAAAACAAATTAACATACTTGAGGAATAGTGTTTAGCTCTTTCAGACCACCAGTTGAAAATTCCTTGGTGTCATATGACAAATTAATGCTACACACAATCAAACAGTTCGCCAGAGCACATGTAGCTCAGGGAAATGATTGTGGAACCTCCCTTCCGAATTTTTTTAATACATTCGAACACCAACACGACCAGATGGTTCCTCTGAACTACTCAAGCTACTCACAAATTGTTCCCTAAACATTGGGCAAATAAAATAAGCCCAGATATAAGGTAAAGCCCCCAATATTATCTTCTAATTAACAAAGGAATAACAGCACTGAGCCCATGCCGTATGATGAGGCCGCCATAATGGCTGAATCATATGAATGGCAATGGCAATACTATGAAATTTTGAAGTAACCCCAATGATCAGAGCTGAGATCCCTGGCCAGATTTGAATTATTAAACATCATTTCCCCTATTTAGCAGCAAAAACAAGTGCCCTATCATGACATACTCCCATTTTCATAACTACCCAACAACCAATAAACCAAAATCTAGTTGGGGTTAGAGATTTTCACACAAAGACCTTGGCTTTTGCATATAACAAAGTTCAAGAGACACCATATGCAAAGAGTAAATAAAACACAAGACAAGATTTGCATGTCCATACCCAGTTGTTAAAAAATTGAAAAAAAAAAAATCTTCTGGTGAATAAATCCTTGTTCATACAACACCACAATCAGAGAAGAAAATGGGTTACCTGAATGAGATTAACGATGAGGCCTGAAGCGAAGAACAGCAAACCCAATGGAACAACGACAGCTGCTGCTGCAATAGCCATACCCACTCTCTCTCTTTCTTTCTCTTCCCCTCCGACACAAACAACAACAACGGAAACTCCGAAAGGGAAAGGAACACAACACAGAGAGAGGGTGGGAATGAATGGTTTTTTGGATTGGATTAGGTTAGATGTTTGGATACGATGAAAGGGATTGTTGTGCTGATTCAGATTTGGGGATTTTTGAGGAATGAGGATAGTGTTTGAATCGAATTGAATTTTCGTGAACAGAGCCTTCAATTCAATTCAATTCAAACATTGATTTGGGATTGGTTTCATTTCATTACCGAGGAAGCGAATGAAATGAAACGCCACAAACTGGTTTGAGGCCTCAATTTTTTCTACTAATAACTTCAAGCCTGCACTCCATTATTATTTTTCCTAACTAATTAATTAACCGATATTTGTTATGAGTAAATAGTTGATCTCCTTAAGCATTTAATTCAGGTTCGATGTATATTTAAGCGGTGTGGACTGTGCTTGGAGTTTGATTTGTTGAGAGATTCGAGTGGATTAATCTCATAGATACCAAAGTTTGTTGCACGTTACTTCCTCCGTTCCTATTTAACTGTTCACTTTAGGGGAGACACACATATTAAGGGTGTAATTAATTTTGTTGATTTTTATAAAAAGTGAGGATTGTTTTCCTAGTTTACCCTTTAAAGTGTGTGTTATCTCTCCTCATTTATTGTTCTGTTAAAAACATTATATGTAAAAACATCATTTAATGCTCTCTTAAAATGCTAAATGAACAGTTATATAGGAACACATTTTTTTCTTCAAAGTGGACAATTAAATAGGAACGGATGGAGTATTACTTATTAGTACTAAACTAGTGTCCCCGAATGATAGCTCAAGTGGTAAGGGTTGGGTGAGATGAAGGGTGAAGGGTCTCGGGTTTGAATCCAAATGAGAGATTAATATACTAACATTTTTTTATGGATAGTTGGGTGAGTTCGGCTTCTTCTGCGAGACTGCGACCACTGCGGGATAAACCATGTCTATGAGATCATATGTGGCAAAAGTATTTAAATATCATGCACTAGCATAACTCTCACATTAACAACGAAAGTCGAACACACAACATTTTAAAAGAAAGTGACTCGTTGTTACCCGATCAACGCATTATTTATTTGTAATATTATAGAAAAATCTTTAATCATCCATTCACAAAATATTCACAATGATTTGATTTTTTATTTAAAAATATCCATAACTATTAAACTAAACATATGTATCCAAATTTAGGTCATGATAGGTATAGCGAACTTGGTTAAATTCTACCAAGTTGTTTGCTGGACATTTGAATGCTCTCTTCCTATTCATGTTGGAGAAATGAATTCAAACTTTTGGTAAATGGTTATTAGATGAATTTAATTGGTAAACTTTTGGTAGTTAGGTTGGCCAACTAATTTTTCTTCTTCATCTGCAGGTCTGTCACTCAAGCATTGTGGGAAATTAATGCCAACCTCCACCGACCCTTTCATTTATGTAATGAATAATGATGGATCATGGATGGAATGGAACCTCCGTATCTGTAGACCTGTGTTTCCTCCTCTTTGAGATGAGGTTAACACTAGAAAGTAGAGACAAGCAAGATGGAGTATATTTGAAGAAGAGTCTTTTTAACTTTAATGGCTTCCAAATTGATCAATACTATGTTCTTGTAAGAAAGAGTCCAAAAAAAAGGAGAGATCATTAGATTTGGCACCCCAATCATTAGAAATGTCACCCCACTTACGGAAACTCAGTTTCCGAAATATTTCGGAAATAAGGTTTCCGAAGCAGTTTTTTACTCAAAAGTATGGTTTTTTACTCAAAAGTGTGGTGTTAGATGTATTTTGAACTAAAAATCACGAATTAATTTCGGAATCTAAGATTCCGAAATAATTCGGAACTTGAAAATCCGAAAATTGGGGGTGTGAAATCTAATGGTTGGGGTGGCAAATCTAGCTCTCAAAAAAAAAGGGCTATTCGTGTTCCCTATGTTTACTTCCGCGAATTAGCTGCAACTACTTACTGCCTTGGTTGTTGTTTGTTGGAAGTATATTTTTGTTTGTTTGTTGCAAGTATAATGACCTTTATTAAACATTTTGAATTTTTAAGATAATTGGTTGTTTGAAAGAGTTCTATGTGACTAAACGGTATAGAGTTAGATAATTGTCACTCTAATTCTTCTAATAAAAAGTCAAATATCAACACATAGTATGTGAGCATCTGCATTGTCCATGTTTCAAGCTCAAACAGGCAAGTTCAAGCAGGCTTGTGAGTGTGTGTGTTTTTAGATACGTTGATTAATGATTACTTGAAGACAACTTTCGGCGATGACTTAATTGTTAGATGATTTGTTTTTGGCTTAATACATCAGAAGGCCCTTGAAATTATAAAGGGAATCAGTTCCAGGGCCTGTAAAATTTTCGCATCAAATTGGGTCCCTAAGAATTTTTTTTTAATTCAATTAAGACCAAATCTCAATTTTGTCCTAGTCATCAGTGACACCTGGCTTTTATAATTTTTTTTTAATTAAAAAATATTAAAAAAATAATTTTTAATTCCAAGTCAACAAAATCATCAGAAAAAAAATTTAAAAAACTTAATAAAAACCTAATCTAATAATCCTAAACTAAACAACCTAATAATCTAATAAACCTAATTTAAAAATCTAATCTTCAACACCATCATCTTCATCCTTCTCATCTTCAACACCCAACACCTTCATCTTCTAAACCCAGCAACATCCACCCCACCTGCAACCTCAACATCCACCTCTCTTTTTCCACAAAACTCTTTCTCTTTCGCTGAAACCGCTACCACCTCTCCGATCTGAAGACTTGAAGCGAAGGTGAGGATTCGATTTCCCCTTTCTCCCAGAAACCGCTACCACCTCTGAGATCTGAAGCTTCACGTTATGGTGATGGAGATTACATGAAGGTGATGAAGATCTGAAGCTTCGCAAATGTTCTCTCTGTTTCTCCACTGCAATTTCGTTTCTGGTTCTGGAATTCTCATCCCAACGTCACTTGAATTGTGGAATCTGAAATTTTCAGTTTCGTTTTGTTGAAAAATTCTTCAGAGAATCAGAGATAGAAATTGCAAGAGAGATAATAGGGTTTTTGTGCAGAAGAGAGAAAGGGGCATTTCCATTTCAATGTGATTTTAGCTGCATACTCTTGGTTGGGGTGGTGGTTGGGTTGAAGCTGCAGGTTGGTGGAGGGTTAGGGTTGAAGGTGGTGTCGGGTTGAGTTTCTTGGTGGGGTGGGGGTTGGGTTTTTTTTGTTAATTTATGATTTGGGATAAAAAATTTAAGTTTTCAAAATTTTCAATTAAAAAAAATTAGAAATGTCACGTGGAAAAGCTGAGTAGGCTAAAGTTCGAGCCACATCATCTGTTGGACCACTTTGTCCTTAATTGAATTAAAAAAAAAATTTTAGGGACCCAATTTGATGCGAAAATTTTTCAGGCCCTGGAATTGATTCCCTTTACAATTTCAGGGGCCTTCTGATGTATTAAGCCTTTGTTTTTTTACAAAGATTAGATTTTTTTTCGAGGATAACTTTTTGGATAAGTTGAATCCTCAATGATATATTTTAAGTGTTAGACTTCACATTTTTTATGGGGACCTGTGGCTACTTGTGTGGAGGTGGGGGTTGGGGATGAGGCGAAAATTCACCCCGCCACGAGGATGGGACAGGGAAGGGATGCAGGGACAGGGTGTGCGAAAATTCACTTTGGTTTGGTTTTTTCTCTCATTAGTGAGAGTTTTCTTTTTATCAATTTTATTTTACTTTGTTCTTATCTTTAGTTCTCACATTCTTCTTCCTCCAACCTCCACCAATTTTCAGGACCTTTTCACCACCGCCCTCTTCCCCTATACTTCCCCTCTCATTGCCAATAACCACTTGTTTTCGGTGAGGTGCGGATGAGCCGCCCTTTCTCCTAGCCAGAGGTGTAGCTGCAGCTCAAAGTGGGCAAACAATTAAAACATTGAAGTAGCAAAATGGAAACATGAAAAATAAGACATCTTTCAAGTAGTAAAATGAAGACATGAAAAATGAAACTACTTTTATTCAAGCAATGATAAATCTTTGGGTTTATAATGTGGGCTTTTCACTTTATTTTTGTTTTTCTGTTGTTCTTTGTTTGAGCATTGAGCAAGCATGCTATGAGTCTTAGGTAGCGTTTGGTGACGGAACGGAACAAGACAGAACATAACGGAACGGAACAGAACAAGATGGAATAGGAAAATAAAATAATGTTCTATGTGTTGTGTTCAGTGTTGTTAAATAGCGGCGATAGCAACCGCTACCCGCTATAGCGTAGCGGGAATTTGCTTCACCGCAATCGTTATGCCGCTACATAGCGGCCACCGCGATAATCGCGATCGCGGCCGCGAACGCCATAGCGGCGTTATGCCAGAAACGGAAATAAAGGATTTCATGGAATTCAAACGTTTTTCTGGCTAGTTTTTAGGGTTTTAAAAACATAATATAATGGGCCACCTCCTATTAACGCTAATTCCCATTAATTACCCTAATTCCCTAATAACTATTCCCTATATTAACGCTTCAACTCTCCTCTCCTCTCTTTCAAATTCTCTCTGGTTCTCACTTCTCAGAGACTACACTCTACAGCACGGTTGCAACTTGCAAGCAAACCTTCTCAGAGTTTCTGCTTTCTGGTGAGTAGATCATACTCTTTTCCGCATCCTCTCATTCCTCTGTTTTTTGTTGAAAACCTATACTCTGTTCTTCAATGTTTCTTCTTCCTTTACCCTGTTTCACAGTTTTCTTCTCTGTTTTTCAATGTTTATTCTTCCTTTAACAGTCATCTTCTCTTCTCTTTTTCTTTTATTTTTGTTCAAAACTCATGATCTGTTTTCCATTGTTTCTTCTTCCTTTACTAAACTTATAATATCTTGTTTCACGGTTTTCTTCTCTGTTCAAAACTCATGTTCTGTTTTCCATTGTTTCTTCTTCCTTTTCTCTTAACTTATCTCTTACGTATTCTTATCTCTTTAAATTGTGCTCTTTTGAGACTTGCATTAACATTATGTTGTTTTAAGTACTTTTGTTATCTGTTTTGAGCTGTTGGACAGCCTTGAATTATGTTGTTTTGAGACTTTGAGTTAAAATTATGTTGTTTTTAGCTGTTTTTTGTATAATATTGTACTTATTTTAACTGCTATTGATAAGTGCAATTTTAACGTGTTTTTCATTATCATTATAGGCACTTATTTGACCAGTATGCTTGCATTGTTGATCATTTTATCCCCAAAGTAGCTTGCTTAGAAAATATTTAGTTTTAGCATAAAAATAATGTAAATATTATGCTTTTAATATTTAATGTCTTAATTTTGATGTAGGAGTAAGATGATCACTTGAAGAAGGCTTGAATCTTGAGCAAGAAAATAAAGTGAGGAAAGTTGGCTCAAATTTAGCTTGAGCGGACTGGAAACAGAGCTGAAAAATAAGCAAAGGAAAGAGTTCACTCAAAAGTTGGCTCAAGCCACCACTTTACAGTAGATTTTCAGCATAGTTCGCTTGAGCCAACTTGAGTTAGCTTGAGCGGACTGAAGGCGGTCTTAACTACTTCAGCATGAAGAAAGGTTCGCTCGAGCCAACTTAGCTTGGCTTGAGCTAACTAGGGTCGGCCAAAAATTCTATAAAAGGCAGATCACGAAATCTCTTCCAATCTCTTCCATTTTTTTCCTCCCTAAAACATTCATAGGAGGCTGGGCTTCATGGAGGAAGGGTCCCTGGGTCTAGGATTGAAAGATTGAAGCTCCGGAGCGTGGTGGCGACCGCCGAAGGACCGTGACAACCTCTCGGAGGCGATGGAAAGCTTGGGAAAGCTTCCATCGCCGTAGATCCTTCGTCGTTCTTCTGGGTTTCATCTCTTCTTCCTTATCCCTTGTACATGTTGTTTCTATTTTTGTATTTAGATTATTGAAACTTGATTCTTTGATTTGTTATAAACTCTTTTCATGAATGTAAATGATAATCTTTCATGTATGGTGTTTCTTTCTATGCTTCATGCTTCTAACCAATCAATTGATAATCAAAAGAGTTCACTAATTTATAAATAGATCGGAAGGTTGATATGAATTAGTGTATGCTTAGTTCAATGAAGGTAGAACACCTATGTCTTAGGTCACAATTTGTGTGTTAAAGTTTTGCTTTATGTGCTTCAAGTATCAGTGATTTGCGTTAGATTTCCGAGGACTAGCATGAGATCGGGAGATAAATGCAGGTTCGGTTCAAGAGAGAAACCACTCACTGAACCAATTGTCTTAAGGTGAGAATATCTTAGGTAAGAGCAATAGTGGATTTCCACGTGATAGGTGGGGTTCTGAGTTCTAACAGGAGTTTCCGGGTGAGAACGGAGATTCGCAAGCCTAGGATACCTTGTATTAGGATAGATTGGTCATTGGGAATGTCTTTGAGAGAGAACTTGAGTTATATTATTCCTTTTGGGTTTTCTAGATGGTAAGGGATTACGTCTAGGAATTCCAACTTATAGATTCACCTAGGCTAGGGATAGTTAGGTGGATAGCTCTCGGCATCATAAGTGAAATGAACCATTACATAAGTGTTTGAGTTGAAAACAATCAAAGGACTAGGTGACGACATATCTAAATACATTTTCTTCTTTGTTACCTCAGTAAACCTTCTTTTACTGTTTTCTTTTATATTCAAAATCACAAAAACAATTTATCAAACATCTTTGTATCCGCTCAGATCAATGTTTAACTGGTAGAACTAATGTTCACACAATCCCTGAGGACGATAAACCTGTATCTGCTTTGCTATGATTGAATCATAAGGGTTTAGTTCCAAAGCAGTACTAACAAGGAAAAAACCTTTATCAAATTTGGCGCCGTTGCCGGGGATTGTGTTTTGAAATGTTGGTGAAACTAGTGGAATGTTGATTTGAGTTGTATATAGTGTACATATTCTATGTTTCATTCTTATGTGTCAATTTCATTGATTTGATCTTGTTCTTAATGCTTGTTGTAGCTTGATCACCTATAACATGATATGAGATTTGGAACTCTGTAAATCAGACCTAGAATGAATCAACTATTGAATCTAATCTCATTTAGGTTCATTAGTCATGAAATGACGATTTTGATACATAGGTTTGTTGTATATATGTTAATTGTGCATAGTTGTTGTTTTCTTATTCTTGTTTTCTTGTTTTTGTTTTTAAATTCCCTAAGGATTCCTCACTTTCGGTTCTTGAGCGATCTTTTGCAAGTTTTCACGATGAATGTCCTCTTTTGAGTTATTTGAATCGCTATATAACCATAAGTTTTGGAAATCATGAGTTTTTGTGTGTTTTAGAACCAGGGTAGTGATTTTGTGAAGTTATGCTGAAATCTGAGTTTTTATGAGCTTCACAAGTTTTATTTATCATATTGAGATTGTTCAATGAGTTTGGAACTAAGAAATGTGATTAAATCAAATTTTGGGGGTGTGACATGTTGAATTTGCATGTGGAATGGAATGTGAATTGGATCATGTGTTTTTGATGCTAACAATCTTCAATTGAGACTTTACACAAGTCCAAAATAGTGTTTTTCATACATAGGGATGAATGGAAAGCAAGGATGGTAAGTATTGTAAAATTTGAGGTATGAGGTTGTGTTAAAATGGAACAAATCCATGCCCCTAAGTGAATTTGCTGCATAATTATGCAGGTTGCTCTCCAAGACCTTTGAGTTTTCTTATGTTGGTGTTAGTTTAGTATATTTATGTATTATATTTTGTGTATTGTTGTTTTGGTTTGTTCAATTTCAAGTTTAGTGTGTTTTAGCACTTTTTGAGTTCATAAGTTGAGTTTTGTCTCTTAGACTTTAGATTTTGCTTTTGTGGAAAGTGAGCTTAATTGTGCATTTCTAGATGTTCCACAAGGTTCTCATGATCCATATAGAGGTTTGAATGAGTTTTGGGGAAAGAAACTTGAGTAAATCAAAATTTGGGGTAGTGAGTTGTGAAAAAGTGGCAAATAGCATGTGAATTGAACTTGAAGTGGATCTTGTGTTTTTGAAGCTAACAAATTGAAATTAAGATTTGTCACAAGTCCAAAATAGTATTTGAAATGCTTCTTGATCATTGATTAGCTTGAATTATGCTTGGAATGAAATTTGAGGGTTAAACTTGTGAAAGATCGGAAAATTCCCCTGCACCCTACTATTTTTCTGCATAATTCTGTTTTTCTCTGCATAATTCGCTCAAGCGAGGATAGTTTTGCTCAAGCGAGTTCCTCTGTGTGAAAATATAGCTCAAATCTGTAAAGTTCTCGCTCGAGCCAATCTCAAGCGAGTTATGAGCAAGCAGTCTCGCTCAAGCGAGAGCTAGCTTTGCTCAAGCGAAATTCTTGTTTGAAAAAATAGTTTTTCCTCTGGAGAGTCATGCCTTGAGCAACCATCGAGCCAGAATCTCGCTCAAGCGAGAGTGAATTTAGCTCAAGCGAAATGCTAACCCTGAAAATGAATTTGTTACTGGAAAAGGTTGGCTCAAGCGATGCTTAAGCGAAATACATACTCAAAAACATTGTTTTGAGTTTTGAAGTGCTAAAAAGGGTGTTGTTTGAAATTTTATTATGCTTAAGCTCATAATTTGATTATTCTTACCTCTCTTTTGTGTTCTAACATGGTTTTAAGTGACTTGAAGGCAGGTTTATGATGATATTTACATTTGGCTTGAGGACAGTCCATATCTCTTGAAGGGGGTGAGAGCTTTGATGAGCAACCTTGGATCAAATGCAAAGCAATATGAGGGAGTACCTTTTGTTCTTCTTTCTTTTATTTTTAATATCTTATTAGCATTTTGGTATATATATAAATTAACACTTTGTGTAGTCATTAATATCTGATTGATTTCATAGGGCATGGTTGATGAAATATCAATTAAATTGCATGATATGTGTTAAAATGTGAATTAAATTGTTTGATTCTCTGATTTAATTCGTGTTTGCACTCAGAGATAGCATGATTTGATATGATTGTATGATTCACATGGAATTCATAGGCATAACATGAAATTTTTTGAAAATCAGGGAATGCTTTGAATCCAAACCAATGTGAGGGAGTGTTCCTATACACTTGTGAGCTGAGAGACTCCTCATTGTGTTGCATGATTGGTTTTGTTTGAGTCTTCGATTATCATTGTTGTATGCAATTTCCTGGAAATGATCAAGGCATATTTTGTTCGGTATATACAGCCACTTAGCCATATAGCCTACCATTTACATGTTAATTCCATTGTTAGCCCTTTTAAGCCTGGAAAAGAATATTTTTCTGATTTGTTCTTGTTTTTAACCTTGAGCCTTAAAAGAAAAACAATGATCTCACCAAAGCTGAATGGGTTAAGAGAGCACTTGTTCATGATATGGTTGTATTCAAGTTGGGGGGAGAAGAATAAGTGTGCTATTTTTGTGTGGTTTGTGTATCAATCTGTTTGTACGTACTTGAAAGTAAAAAAAAAAAAAGAGAAAAAAATGAAAAAGGAGAAAAAGAGAATTAAAAAAAAAAGATAGATTGATGAAAAGGGTGAAAAGAAAAGAAAAGAGTGGTGAGTGAGAGAGTTGGTAAAAGCACTAGAGTAATTTATCATTTATGGTTGGTTTGAACTATGATTGCTCTCTTAGCTTGTTGAGTACCTTGCATATCCAGAAAAACCAATTTTCTTTGAAGCCTCACCAAATTACAACCCTCAAAGACCTTATAGATCCTTGATTGAACATGCAGCCTTGATAACTGCGGAGACAGATAACAAAATTGATTTCTGTGATTCAGTGAGTGAACTGAGTGAAACACTCACCTTAGTTTGAACATAATGAACTGATGAGTGAATGAGTATTCTTTGGTTAGATAGGAATGCATTGTATGCCTATTGATTTTCAGTGTGGATGTGCATTAGTATCGTTGTTGTGTTTTTCTTTTGTGGGCATCACATTTCTGATTTTGGATCCTTCAATTTGAAACTCTTAAAAAATCTTGCAATTTGAGCTTTAAATAATTCAAAGACCATGCCTGTTGAATGAAAGTCATGACCTTTTGTTTGAGGACAAACAAAGTGTTGAGTTGGGGGGAGTTGATAAGTGCAATTTTAACGTGTTTTTCATTATCATTATAGGCACTTATTTGACCAGTATGCTTGCATTGTTGATCATTTTATCCCCAAAGTAGCTTGTTTAGAAAATATTTAGTTTTAGCATAAAAATAATGTAAATATTATGCTTTTAATATTTAATGTCTTAATTTTGATGTAGGAGTAAGATGATCACTTGAAGAAGGCTTGAATCTTGAGCAAGAAAATAAAGTGAGGAAAGTTGGCTCAAATTTAGCTTGAGCGGACTGGAAACAGAGCTGAAAAATAAGCAAAGGAAAGAGTTCGCTCAAAAGTTGGCTCAAGCCACCACTTTACAGTAGATTTTCAGCATAGTTCGCTTGAGCCAACTTGAGTTAGCTTGAGCGGACTGAAGGCGGTCTTAACTACTTCAGCATGAAGAAAGGTTCGCTCGAGCCAACTTAGCTTGGCTTGAGCTAACTAGGGTCGGCCAGAAATTATATAAAAGGCAGATCACGAAATCTCTTCCTTTTTTTTCCTCCCTAAAACATTCATAGGAGGCTGGGCTTCATGGAGGAAGGGTCCCTGGGTCTAGGATTGAAAGATTGAAGCTCCGGAGCGTGGTGGCGACCGCCGAAGGACCGTGACAACCTCTCGGAGGCGATGGAAAGCTTGGGAAAGCTTCCATCGCCGTAGATCCTTCGTCGTTCTTCTGGGTTTCATCTCTTCTTCCTTATCCCTTGTACATGTTGTTTCTATTTTTGTATTTAGATTATTGAAACTTGATTCTTTGATTTGTTATAAACTCTTTTCATGAATGTAAATGATAATCTTTCATGTATGGTGTTTCTTTCTATGCTTCATGCTTCTAACCAATCAATTGATAATCAAAAGAGTTCACTAATTTATAAATAGATCGGAAGGTTGATATGAATTCGTGTATGCTTAGTTCAATGAAGGTAGAACACCTATGTCTTAGGTCACAATTTGTGTGTTAAAGTTTTGCTTTATGTGCTTCAAGTATCAGTGATTTGCGTTAGATTTCCGAGGACTAGCATGAGATCGGGAGATAAATGCAGGTTCGGTTCAAGAGAGAAACCACTCATTGAACCAATTGTCTTAAGGTGAGAATATCTTAGGTAAGAGCAATAGTGGATTTCCACGTGATAGGTGGGGTTCTGAGTTCTAACAGGAGTTTCCGGGTGAGAACGGAGATTCGCAAGCCTAGGATACCTTGTATTAGGATAGATTGGTCATTGGGAATGTCTTTGAGAGAGAACTTGAGTTATATTATTCCTTTTGGGTTTTCTAGATGGTAAGGGATTACGTCTAGGAATTCCAACTTATAGATTCACTTAGGCTAGGGATAGTTAGGTGGATAGCTCTCGGCATCATAAGTGAAATGAACCATTACATAAGTGTTTGAGTTGAAAACAATCAAAGGACTAGGTGACGACATATCTAAATACATTTTCTTCTTTGTTACCTCAGTAAACCTTCTTTTACTGTTTTCTTTTATATTCAAAATCACAAAAACAATTTATCAAACATCTTTGTATCCGCTCAGATCAATGTTTAACTGGTGGAACTAATGTTCACACAATCCCTGAGGACGATAAACCCGTATCTGCTTTGCTATGATTGAATCATAAGGGTTTAGTTCCAAAGCAGTACTAACAAGGAAAAAACCTTTATCAGCTATGCGGTAACCGCTATTTGCCCGCGACGCGATCCGCTAAACGAAATAGCGGATTTTTGCCTCGCGATTTTCCGCGATCGCGATTTGACAACACCAGTTGTGTTTGGTAACTCCAAGTCAATAGAATAGAACCATGATTTTAATTACATATATAACCCTGCATGTTTAATATTTGATTTAGGAAAACAAATTGAACTCAATTGATCATTTTGCATAGAAACCGTTTGTTATTGCTTATTTCATGAAATAATCACTTATTTCTTTAACTTATATATTGTTTAAGTTGTTTCAGTATACTATTGAAAAAAGCAGAAACCTAATTATCTATTTAAGCTATTTTAAGTGCGTTTATTTAGATTAAAAATATTGATTTTTAACTATAATTTTTTTAAGAGATTTTGAGAAAAGCATAAATTGATTCCTGTTCGACTACTCTAATTAAAATCACTTTTTTTTATCTCCCATCATCTATCATCATAGATTTTCATTATAAGCTAAAGTAATTGTTTCAAATAATTTGTTTTCAGCTTCAGCTGAAACAAACACAAAAAGTGATTTTTCCAAAATAAGTTGAATTAAACGCATTCTAATTGGCTCGTTTATCATTGCTTACAAAAACTGATTTAAATTTTGAAAAAATAATTGATTTTATTTTAATTAAGTTGATTCGTGTTTGATTACTCTAATTAAAATTACTTTTTTTTTATCTCCTCTCATCTATCATCATAGGTTTTCATGATAAGCTAAAGTAACTATTTCATATAATCAAATAATCTGTTTTCAGCTTCAGCTGAAACAAACACAAAAAGTGATAATTGATTAAAAAAGTGATTTTTCCCAAATAAGTTGAATCAAACGCACTCTAATTGGTTTGTTTATCATTGCTTACAAAAAGTGATTTTACTTTTGAAAAAAATAATTGATTTTATTTTAAGTGATTTTTTTGAAAAAGTAGATTTTTATTTAACTTTGTCTACAAATATAATAATTGTTTTCAATTTTATAAGTGATTTTAAACTGTTTAGATACATAAAATTTCAAATATACATTAGGGGTATTTTTGAACTTGCAAAAGTTTTAAGAGGGTGTTTCGTTCCGTTCCACCCTTTTCCAGGGAACCAAAGTGTCCCATTCCTGGAGCCTTTTGTCCCTTTCCGTTCCATCTTAAAAACACGACAAATACAGAACGAAACCCATGTGTCATGTTTCGTTCCCTTCCACCTGTCTACCAAACGCTACCTTATTGTTGCATTTTATGCATTGTAATATTTCTCTTTTATGAATTACTATTTATTTTATGTAAGTGTCATTGGGCTACCTTAAGACTTCAAATATGATCTACTTTGAAGAAAATAAACAATGAGTCAACGCTTGACCAAAAAAAGTGAACAAACAGTCAAGGTCAGGGTGTATTCATTTTATTATATTAAAAATAAAAATAAAAATTAAGAAAAAATAAACGTTTCAACAAAGTTGCCCCAACGGTCGAATTTGTGATAAACATCCACCGTGAATGCAATGCTCCAAACGTTACACAATCCTATGTTGTCTACTTCACTGCATATACAGTTGAAACCACAACACAGAACCTTCATTTCTTCATTCCAATCTCTTCTTCTACCTTCTAAGCTTCTTCTGCTTGTTCCTCTTGGAAACCATTCACCATTGCAGCAACTCTCACTCTCAGTTTTTCCTTTCAATTTTCATCCTCCAATTTTCATCTCTAATTCTCTGTTTATCTTGAACTTTTTCAGATGGAACCGGAAAACATAGACTGGGACACCATCGAATCAACGTTCGTTGAAGATGATACATATGAGGACTTTGATGCACCAAAATGGGTTGATCTCTCTGCTTTGGATGATGAGCTTCTTGTTGATGATGATGATGAAGCCTGGTTCTGCATTCACGGTAAGACCTTCTTCCTTCTCCTACATTGAAATTCCTTTCTGGGTTCACTTTCTTTTTGCTGAGATTCACTGATTTCACTTGCAGATTGCAAGCATCCCAAAACAGCTGAAGATTTTCTTAAACCCACAACCACAAGAAACCCCAAGGTTGGTACCTCAATTTTGGTTTTCTTGGTTAATTCTCACTTGATCTAATGAAAAAATAGGCATTGAATCCAATTTTTCCTCTTCATTTCATCTTGCAGGCAAAGCTATTGAGATTTGGAAGCTTCTCTGAAATTCTTCCCTTTAGGGACAGACTCAGAAGGTATGTTATGTTCAATCTCTATGCAAAAATGAAGAAAATTTGGGAGAAAAATCAATTAGGAATGCTTAATTGCTTATGCTTGGCCTTGGTTTCTTTGTTTATTTCAGGCAAAATTCCTCAGCTGTAGCAAGTTCCAATTTCAAGACTTGTGAGAAATCAAGAAGACCCAGTTGTTCAGGAAGCTTGAATGAAGAATCTGAGAATAGAAATCCAAACTTTTCTGCTGTGAAAGACAATGGTGGTACCAAGAAGATGAAGAAGCCATTGATTCCAAATGGGGGCAATCCAAAACAGTTGAATGGCTCAACTACAAAGGAGTGTCCTGCAAGGAGTGATCGAAAGCCGAAGCTGAGGAGTACTTTCTCGGCGCAAAATTTGTTGGGTGGCAGAGAGATTCTGAGCCAGATCACAGGGTTCTGCTCTGAGTTGAAGAGGCTAGCAAGAAAGGGTTCCAAGAAAGGGACAAGTGAGAATGCTCCGAGACCAAATGGGGTGTCAGAAGAAGAACAGAAGGAGAAGGATGAGGAAAAGAGGGAAAGGGTGCCCCTGCTTGTGCTCAAGAAAGGGACAACCTTGAAGAGTTGAATGTAATCAAGCCATGAAGTTGAGTGGATTTGATTCGGTTACTTAGGATTTTGATAGCTGAAATGGTGCTATAATCATATATTTCATTTGATTTTCTTGATTGGAATAACTAAGAAGATCTTGTCCAGAATGATTTGGACTTGTTTTTCCTTATTGTTGTGTAAGAAGGGGGTGAAAGCAAACCTCACCATTTTTGATAATTGACAAGAAATAAAATGTTCAATTCAGAATCTGTTTGTGTTTGTATTGGCTTTCTGAGCCAAAATATCTTCAGAATCGACAAAACAGATTAGAGTAGAAAGAACTATTTGTTCAATTGATATCATATTGATTGAGATATCAATTGCACTTTAGCTAGAATCGGTTTCCTTGGCATAGGCAACTTTAGCTACTCTAGCAGCGATATAATCCACTTCACTTCAGCTAGAGGGGGCCAAAGGCTAAAGGAAGTTCTATATACAAATCAATTTGTTTTTGAATATCATACAAACCAGTTGAATAAGGGAAACAAAACAAGGGAGTTATTATATGCTTGAAAGGCTCACTACATGCTTCCAAGTTCCAAGATCCTATTTAACAAAGAAAAAACATTGCGGTTGTCTAAATCACACAGTATTGGAGCAACATAGGTCCTCTTGAGCTTAAACTCCCTTTTGTTAATATATCTCATATTAATTAAAAACTTGGAGACTTAATATATAGTTAATGGTAGTTGGAATTTAAACTTGATTAGTACTTGGCTGCCTCAGGAATTCACAACGCTCTTTAACTCAATTGCGCCTATCTCCATTAGGATGTTGATGATGATTGGGTATGGAATAACAACAATATGAGCATCTATAAAGTGAGGGATGCGTACCTCTCGCTAGCTAGCTAGAATCATGATCTGAACACTTCTGAAGATTGGTAGATGTTGTGGAGGAGACATATTTGAGAGGTTTGTTACCATATTAAGTTTTTTATATAACGTTTGCATGATGCTCTACACATTAATACGAACAAATATAAATGTCAATTAGTTGCTTTCTAGACATGCTCGCGATGTTCATCTCCAATGAAATACGCTCTGGAGTTATGGATGAAAATGAGAGCTCTTGCTTGGCCTAGTTTCATGTACAAGAATTTCAGGCTTTGGGTTTATGAGCAAGTCGGTTCTTCTAACAGTAGGAAGTTATTAAGACTTTGGGGAGCTTGAAAATAGAGGAATAACATTATCTTGGATGAGGACCACTGGAATGTAATAGGAGCTTGGAGATTTACGTGTCGTGATCATGATGAGATTACTAAGTTCTTGGATCCTCATCTCCTTGAGGCTGGCTTGAGTTGCAGATGAAGGCCTCCGCTGAAGAACCATGTTAAGCTGAATGTCAGTGGGAGCCACTGCGATGATGGAGTATCCTGCATGGGTTTTGGCTGCATTGTGAGAGATGAGACTTGCACCGGGATGTTTGGTTTGGTTGGGCATGAGATATAGGGAGATCCCTCTATGGTGGAGGTGCTGGCCCTACTATGTGGCCTTTCCCAAACGTGGAGCTGTGGATTCAAGCAGGTGGTGTGCGAGTCAGATCGCAAAGACTTGGTAGATGCTGTGGAGGAGACATATTTTGAGAGGTTCGTTACCATAGTAAGAGACATCAAGTTCTCCTTAGGCGAGATTGATTGGCCACTTCACTGGATTCCAAGAAAGTGTAACCAAGCTACTAACTTGTTGGCTAAAACTAACGCTAAACTTACTAGTTCTTGTAGTACCGTAGTAGATGTTCCTAATTTTGGGTTGGAAACTCTCTTGCTGAGAGATTCATGTTCATTCCATAGTTGAGTCTTTGCTTGAACCTTTCTCCGGTGAATAAAAAAAAGCGTTTGTTTCGGTTTTTCATAAAAAAAATCGATTTCTTTAATTAAAAAAAAGACTTAAGGATTTGTCCTTGAACCCTCATCCCAAATTCATATATCAATCATCTCTTACCACTAAAGTTATCATTTCGAAATAATAATCGGCTAATCCTCACAAGCGAAGACATGCATTAAAAAGAAAAATAAAATAAAATTAGGGGATGTGGAAACAATGAAACGATGCGCAGCCATTGTGCCCTTTTTATGTCTATGTTTGTGTCTGTGTAGTTTCTTACTCTAACTCTTCTTGTCTCTCTCTGTTTGTGTGTCACTGTTAGCAATGAGTATCTCTTCACTGGCGCTGGATTCTCACGCAATATGCAACCCTAAACCTCAACGCCCCTTCTCCACCTTCAACCATTACCGCACCACCCGGAACTTCGTCGTTTGCTCCGCGAAGCCCGTCGCTCCTCCTGCCTCCAAGCTCACCGCCGCCGACTCCTCCGCCTCTCGCATCGGGTCGCTCAGCCAGGTCTCCGGCGTCCTGGGTTGCCAGTGGGGCGATGAGGGCAAAGGGAAGCTCGTTGACATCTTAGCTCAGCACTTTGATATCGTTGCTCGCTGTCAGGTTCTGCTACTTTTCCCCTTTATGACTCTTTCTAGCACGTTTTGAATCGTGGGTAGTTCTTGGAAATCGTTGAAATGACTGTGGTTGAAATGGGTCGTGTGTTGTATTAGGGTTTGAATTGGTTTCTGCTCATTGGTTAGTATGGAGTGTGGAGGATACTGTGTAATTTGTTTTTGGGGCTAGTATTGATTTATGATCTGTTGTTATCATTGGTTTTGTTAGAAATGTAGTATACAATACAACCATTAATGCTTCTTCACACAACAGTTTGTTTTGATATTGCTCTTGATGCTCTTAATCTTCTAAGAAAAAGTTTAATTTCAGCACTAGGTATATGAGCATGTGCAATGTCCTTACATCAAGCCCAAAGGATCTTGCTGAGAGAGCATCTTAGAAATATGATATAGCACTATTCACACTTACTCACTTGATAACTTGTGTTTTTGGATAGTTGCTTCTTGAGAGACTTCACTTGGTTTGGTCTTTGGTGGGCGATTTTTGTTCTTTCCCCTTATCCTTGCCAATTTGTCTCTAGCTTTTCTCTCCTTTGTTATTTTGTACTAGTGAGTTGATTATTATATGTCATCAGGGCGGAGCTAATGCTGGGCATACCATTTATAATGCGGAAGGGAAAAAGTTCGCCCTTCATCTTGTTCCATCCGGTATCCTCAATGAGGATACTCTTTGTGTTATAGGAAATGGAGTGGTGGTGCACCTGCCTGGCTTGTTTGAAGAAATTGATCGCCTCGAATCAAATGGGGTTTCTTGCAAAGGAAGGATATTGATTTCTGATCGTGCTCACCTTTTGTTCGACTTGCACCAAGAAGTGGATGGGCTGAGGGAAGCTGAGCTTGCTAAATCTTTTATTGGTACTACCAAGAGAGGCATTGGACCGTGCTACGCCAGCAAGGTTAACCGTAATGGCCTTAGAGTAAGCGATTTGAGGTACATGGATACTTTTCCTCAGAAGCTCGAGGTTTTGTTATCAGATGCTGCAGAAAGGTTCAAAAAATTTAACTATGGTCCGAACGTGCTTAAGGAAGAAGTTGAAAAATACAAGAGATATGCTGAGAGATTGGAACCCTTTATTGCTGATACAGTGCATGTCATGAACGAAGCTATAACCCAAAAGAAGAAGATTTTGGTTGAGGGAGGACAAGCAACCATGTTGGACATTGATTTTGGAACTTATCCCTTTGTTACTTCATCTAGCCCATCGGCAGGTGGGATCTGCATTGGTCTTGGTATAGCCCCAAGAGTAGTTGGTGATTTAATAGGAGTGGTATGTCGATATTTATTATTTCTTTATTGTTTTATGGAGTTATTGGTGATCTATGCTTCTTATAAGCTATTTTTCCTTACTGCAAAGTGCAAAAAGTAACTTTAGCTCAGGAACTTCAACAAATTTGAGCATATTTGACCCTGGTGAATGGTTTATTTTGGCTTTGCAGGTGAAAGCATACACCACTAGAGTTGGTTCAGGTCCTTTTCCAACAGAAAATTTGGGTTCAGGAGGTGATCTCCTCAGATTTACTGGGCAGGAGTTTGGCACAACTACTGGCCGTCCTCGACGGTGCGGTTGGCTTGATATAGTTGCATTAAGATACTCTTGTCAGATTAACGGTTTTTCATCATTGAATCTGACCAAGCTGGATGTTTTATCGGAACTTGACGAGATCCAGTTGGGTGTCTCATACAAACATGTTGATGGGACCCCAATCCAATCATTCCCTTCAGATCTCAGTCTTCTTGAGCAATTGAAGGTAAACTTTCCTCTTTTTCCCTTCCACACCATTCTTTCCATCTTTACTTAGTTCTGGGTCACATAACTGCATGCTTTTATATGATTGTACTAATATGCCAAAATGCGAAGTAATGAGGATTTTCAAGAATGACCAATGCCCTTATTGCTTGGGAATTTTGCGTTGTATTTTCTTATGACTTCTTATTTTCATGTTTTAGGTGGAATATGAAGTACTTCCTGGATGGAAGTCTGATATTTCTTCCATCAGAAACTATTCTGACCTTCCAAAAGCTGCGCAGCAGTATGTGGAAAGGATAGAAGAACTTGTTGGTGTCCCTATCCACTACATTGGTGTCGGGCCTGGACGTGATGCTCTCATATTCAAATGAGTCTGGACTTTCGTGCCTCCATTGGCAAGTTGTGTTTTTTTGCATAGAAGTATTAATTCCAACTAACTTTCGAAGATTTGGAATGAAAAGCTTAGTGACTAGTGAGGATTACCTACTTGATGTACTATGTTGTTATCCATCTTTAATGGCATTTTGGATTCTGCAGAAATTTGATATTGGTGTTTTTTTACCTTTAAATTTGCTGTGATTGCCGTGAGGCTGAGCATGACTCTAATACATGAATTAGATACATGATCATATAACATCTGTTTTTACTGTTATTCATATAACAGAAAATAATGTGCTTGCAGTCATTGTTAGGCTGTTACATGCGATCTTTTATCCTCACTTATTATTATCACCAATTTCACTTGCCTCTACTTGTATTCATTGGTGTTCTATGATTGAGATTCAGAATGATTTGTAACTTGCTCTCTTTTTTGTATGGTAAGCTTCAAAGAACACTGTTAACATAACCAGCACCAACAAGGGGAGGAGTTTTGCTAACGAATCAAAGCAATGGCAAGTGAAAAATCCTTCAGAGTACGTGTGGAAACACCTCTATTTGCCCCACCCCACAAGCCAATTTATTAGCATTGCTCCTGATCCAAGTTGAGTAGGCTTGCTCCAGGTCCAGGTTATTGTCTAGGTTCATGCAACAGCAACCTTGAAGACTTTCAATAGCTGCCCATTCTCCGCAAATAAATTCGTTACCACAACTTGATGTCAAGATTTTCAGAAACATAGCAACATTAAAGAACCCACCCGCCACTGAAACAAATGAAGAGGCCAAGACCATCCTCACCTCATCCTCTGAGAAGGGGATTGGTGAGATCCTGCCTCATCCCCAACTTAACCACGCCACCAGAACCAAGAGGTTTGGGCGAACCCTTCAAAACTGAAGCCTTCCCTCCGGTTTCCCAACAACATGAAAATGGGGAAGTGGGCTAGACGGACAAAAAGCGAAGCACCTTCTACTAGGATACCATCCAGGGCATTGATGGCCGCCGATGCATGATTCCATACTTTTTTTTCAAAATCAGGCATGATTCCATACTTTTTTCCAAAATCAGGATCCTGCTTGCTAAATCTTAACAAGAGTGGAATTATTAAATTGAATAAAAATATAAGATTTCTTTTTTTCAATATGAGAGGTGTGTGACATTTAATATGGCACATAAAAAAAGTTAACGTTTTAGTTTTGAGCTGTTGATGAATTTGAGTTGTTGGGCTTTGGGACAACTGAAAAAATTGGAAGGCGCACTCTAGTATATAAACTATCATATTGTGCTTGTTTGAATTCCTGTTAAAGTTAACATGCCAAAATTTTACTTTTCTAATTCATGTTAAATTTAACATGGCAAATTTAAATTTTTTTCATGGCGAAACCTTGAAATACATGAAATTATGTTTACGTCAACTCTAAAATAAAATAAAAATGCACTAAGTAATTGTTAGAGTTTTGTGAAGGCAATTGCCTGCCTCCTCCATGTTAAACGTGGCATCGCCTCTGCTTTTAAGTTTTAAGGATCAAAGTAATCAACATATATCTGTTCCTGAGATCAAAATTATACTCCCTTCGTTCCAAAACAATTGTAATTTAAGAGTTATGTACAAAGTTTAAGAGTTCATTAATTGATGTTATAATTTAACTGAAATACCCTTATTTAATATGAGTTATATGAAAAGAGAGAATGAAAATCATTGGTCAACTAATTGGTGAGAATTGTGATTGGTGGAAATAAGAGGTGGTACTTAGAAGATACAATATTAAATGAGGGCATGAGTGGAAGAGAATGAGATAAAGTGCTTTGGATATGTAAAACAACAATAGTTTTGGAACAAAAGAAAAAAGCTAAAACTGTGTACAAGTGACGGGTTGGGACAGGTTTTGGTTAACCCTAACCCGGCCCTAAATATTGATCGGGTCAATTCATAGAACCTAACCCGTCCTTAGACCCGAAGCAACCCGACATTATGCGGGTCCAATTTAGGATGAGTCTATGTAGGACGAGACCGGGTTGGCCCGAGGGACAATAAGTTTAAGACTATTTGATACTAATTGTAAAATTTAAAGATAATAACATACTAAAAGAGTTATAAGTTGGAATTATTTTTTAGAAGAAATAACTTGAAAGAATCCAATTCTTTCATAATATATTGCACTTGAGAGGTTTACATTTTGTTTGATCATTTCTTCACTTGTCTCATATATGCATAATACACACATGATTTTCTCTTGTTAGAGCATGAAAGTGTCAATAGTTTGACAAACATTTATTTAATTCATAAGGTAAATGTTAAACATTTTAATTTCATCTACATGATAAGATAAATTTGAGCACCATGTATCACATTTTAATCATTATAACAAATGAAAATTTTATAAAATATATATGTGGGACGGGCCGGGTGACCCGAGTGTCAACCCGACCCTACCCGAAGTCGGGTAACTCAAAGATCAACCAGAACCCGGTCTCTTTTAATGACCCGGCCCTAAAAGCTTGGGTCGGGACGGGTTGGCGGGTAGGGCCGAGTCTTGTACACCCCTAAAAACTACAATAGTTTTAGAATAAAGGGGAGTGGTTTTTAAAGGTATATGTTAATTATACTATTATTTCCGACATCATAATTATAGTATATTCAAAATTGAATGTCTACCTTAAAAAAAAACAGAAAGTCACATTTCATCGTTTTCTTTACGGCATGAACCTTTCAAGACAACCAAAAAATTATAATGATATGAAAAGTAAGTGTGACCATTAGGAGGCCAAAGCAGCTTCCATTATTTATTTAATCACTACATGACAAAAAAATTACAAAAATAGCAACCAAAGGTTATAGTAAATTATAATGTTAGGCGAAAGGACATGCAATGATACTCATTTAAACACGACACTTTATTTTTCTTTTCATGCTTCCATACACATTTCCTCTATTTAATTTGCTCGTGAATTTTCCTTATATATGGTAAAGCTACAAATAACACTGGTAGCATAACCAGAACCACAAAGGAGAGGAGTTTCTAAGGTGAATAGAAACAATGGTAAGTGAAAAATCTCCATAGTAATTAATTTGCAAAGAAGTTCTTTTAACTTATGAACCAGAATTTTTCTTGGTTCACGGTAGAGTAAGCCTAGCTTTATCAAATGATCTTGTTATCCTACCTGAAACATAGCTGATATTAAGGCTCCGAACTTTGAGACCTTGCGTCTGAAAATACAAATTTGTGCCAGTTTTAAGATCATTACTTTCAAATATGGGATCACTTCATAATGATGGTAGTTCATTTCAATTTTCTCTTTTGTTTTGTTTTTTGTATTAGGAAGCTACATCAAGTAGAGGAGTGTCTCAAAATAGGGCCACAGAGGATGCAGATAAAGACCAATACACTGTTAATGACTGTCCCATTGAGCAAGTGAGGCTAACAGTTCCAATCACTGATGACCCTACCCAGCCAGCACTGACATTCAGGACATGGGTTCTGGGGTTAGCATCATGTGTGCTCCTTGCATTTGTGAACCAGTTTTTGGGCTACAGAACCAACCCTATGAATATCACTTCTGTCTCAGCACAGATTGTTACACTTCCTCTTGGGAAACTGATGGCTGCAACACTTCCCACAAGACCAATTCGTGTCCCATTTACAAGCTGGTCTTTTTCACTGAATCCAGGGCCATTCTCTATGAAGGAACATGTGCTGATCACCATCTTTGCTAGCTCTGGATCAGGTGGTGTTTATGCAATTAGCATCATCACAATTGTTAAGGCTTTCTATCATAGGAGCATCCACCCTGTAGCTGCTTTTCTATTAGCACTATCAACACAGATGCTTGGGTATGGATGGGCTGGGATTTTCAGAAAATTCCTTGTTGATTCCCCTTACATGTGGTGGCCTGGGAACCTTGTGCTAGTTTCTCTCTTCAGGGCATTTCATGAAAAGGAAAAAAGGCCTAAAGGAGGAAACACCAGGCTACAATTCTTTTTCCTTGTCTTTGCAGCAAGCTTTGCTTATTACATTGTTCCTGGCTACTTGTTCCAAGCACTATCAGCTATCTCCATTTTTTGCTTGATTTGGAAAGATTCCGTCACCGCACAGCAGATTGGTTCCGGCATGAAAGGCCTTGGCGTTGGCTCATTTGCCCTTGATTGGAACACTGTTGCTGGCTTCTTAGGAAGTCCATTGGCTGTGCCTGGGTTTGCCATCCTCAATACATTAGCAGGGTCTGTTCTGCATTTGTATGTTGTGATTCCTCTTGCCTATTGGAGTAATATGTATGATGCTAAGAAGTTTCCCCTCATTAGCTCTCACACATTTGACTCCACTGGTGCAACATATAATGTTAATAGGATTCTAAATACCAAAACTTTTGACATTGATATGGATAGTTACAACAATTACAGCAAGACCTATCTTAGTATCACATTTGCATTCGACTACGGACTGAGCTTTGCAACTCTGACATCCACTATTTCACATGTTGTCCTCTTCCATGGAGGAATGATTCTTCAGATGTGGAAGAAGACAACAAGTGCAATGAAATCACAACTTGGAGATGTGCACACAAGAATCATGAAGAGAAACTACGAACAAGTCCCTGAGTGGTGGTTTCTCTCCATTTTGATTCTAATGGCTATGATGGCCTTTGTAGCTTGTGAAGGCTTTGGCCAGGAGCTCCAACTTCCATGGTGGGGAATTTTGCTTTCTCTAGCAATGGCAGCACTTTTCACCTTGCCACTTGGGGTCATTGAAGCCACAACAAACATGAGATCAGGTTGTTATTGTGTGAGGCTATCGCTCAGTGTTATAGCATGAGGGGAGGCATGAATATATTTTTACACAACGCATTAGATTAAAAGCTCAATAAGCTCAAAATGATTTGTTAAAATTCATGTGAGGTTCGCTCAAAATATGGACTCTACTACGAATTTAGTGTAACCTACATGAATTTCAATCAATCAAAGAGAGATTATTGAAAAGAGTGTTGTTTGCACGGCTCTTAGGAGTAAACTAAATTTCGTAAAAGACACCACATGTTTCACCCAATATCCTAAGGTTATGGGTGTATAGGTCATTTCCTTTATATACTGCTCATCACTTTCTTTTTCATTGAATGCGAGACTTATTATTGTTATTCTTATGTTTATTCACACTCTGAGGTTTCAACTTATTATTGTTATTATTATGTTTATTCACACTTTGAGTTTTCAACACAGGTCTCAGTGTGATCACAGAGCTAGTAATTGGGTACATATACCCAGGAAAGCCTCTGGCTAATGTAGCCTTCAAGATTTATGGTAGTATGAGCATGTCACAAGCACTTACCTTTCTTGGTGACTTCAAATTAGGCCATTACATGAAAATTCCTCCAAAATCCATGTTCATTGTGCAACTGGTAGGCACAGTGGTTTCTTCTTGTGTGCACTTTGTCACAGCATGGTGGGTCCTCACATCGATTGATAACATTTGTGATGAAGCATTGCTGCCAAAGGGTAGTCCCTGGACATGCCCTGGTGATGATGTGTTTTATCAAGCTTCCATCATATGGGGAGTGGTGGGGCCAAAGAGAATGTTCACCAAGGATGGTATCTACCCTGGGATGAACTGGTTTTTCCTATTTGGTCTTCTTGCACCTATTCCAGTGTGGCTTCTTTCTAGAAGGTTCCCCAGTCACCCGTGGATTAAGCTTATCACTCTTCCTATTATCACTGCTGGTGCTTCTTACATTCCACCAGCGAGGTCTGTGAATTACATCACTTGGGGAGTTGTTGGAATCTTCTTCAATTTCTATGTTTATAGGAATTTCAAGGCATGGTGGGCTAGGCACACTTACATACTCTCAGCTGCTTTGGACGCTGGAGTTGCTTTTATGGGTTTGCTCCTTTATTTTGCACTTCAATCTAATGGTGTTTTTGGTCCAACATGGTGGGGTCTTGATAATGATCACTGCCCTTTAGCTAGATGCCCCACATATCCAGGTGTATATGCCAAGGGATGCCCTGCTATGGAACTCCCCTAATAGCATTTCATATATATGCCAAGCAAATATATGATGTTGAATATTCATTTGCTGTTTCCAATTTCGGTAAACTTTCCTCTCTTTCTCTTCCACTCCCTTCCTCCATCTTTACTTAGTTAATATAAATCAAAATGTGAAGTAATGAGAATTTTCAAGAATGATCAATGTCCTTATTGGTCGAGAATTTTGTGTTGTATTTTCTTATGGCTTCTTATTTTCATGTTTTAGGTGGAATATGAAGTACTACTTGGATGGAAGTTTGATATTTCTTCCTTCAGAAACTATTCTGAACTTCCAAAAGCTGCAAAACAGTATGTGGAAAGGATTAAAGAACTTGTTGGTGTCCCTATCCGCCACAAACTGCTTGTATTGTGATAAAAATTAGAAGGTTTTGAAACCGCCAGAAGAGGCATTCTTGAAAGCTAAAAGTTAATTGTACACTATTTCCCCCTTGTGTCCATAATACTTGCACTAGGCCTCATCTCCAGTAAGAGCAAGAGCACCTGCTGGTTCTAAAACAACAAGATCAAGTTTTAGGTTCATTTTACAGATCTTTTAGGTAAAAATATATAATAACATACCATTAATTCCATCTGAAACCACAATTTGTAATATCTTAAACAAGATATTCGCAATAGGACGGACAAGCCATGATCCATAAGGGAGATTCCTATACTTAAGACAAGAAAAGAGGGTGAACATAACATAAATTTAGTAGATCAGCACACATCTAAAAATGTGTAGTGTCTCCATAGTAGTCAGCACACATAACATAAATTGCAGTGTCTCCATTTAGCTAAGTTGCTGCATCACTCTACACATTGATTCAATCAAATGAAAAAATAAAGAATGATATTTCATTTGTTAAAAGCTGAACAAGGATTCAATTTTCCTCTTTTAGGAGATAAAAATGTTTGATGCAAGTCATAGTGCCTTTCTCTCATACCATAAGACGCAAATTCCTTGCAGCAGATGCAGCAGCAGCTTGTAATTCAGGATCCATTGCATGATAACCTTGTATTAGTCGGCTATAGAAAGTTGAAACCTTCATTATCAACTAGAGCAACTATAGTTGATGGCATATAGTATACATATCTACTTTAAATTCACAAAACTATGCAGTGTACTTTCAATTACTGGGAATATATGGAATATGAAAAAACTGAGAATCAAATTCAAATAAGAAACAAGAAAAAACAGAAAACAAATTCAACTAAGAAGCAATAATAAAGTCATAAACAGAAAAAAAATTGAAATAGAGAAACCAAAGTACCTAATTGTATCATAAAAATTTTAAAAAGGAAGAAGAGATCTGCTCAAAAAATCATGATCAACTGTCAGCCAAAATAAATGCTAATGCAGAATTAAAATAGGGAAAGCACACAGAGAGAATGAGAATGAGATCAGGGAAGAAGCTGAATTTTAAGTAATAAAAATCTTTATTGTGGCATTTTGCGTCGGCTTTGCGACGTTTATTAGCGTCAGCATCAGGGTCGACACTAATTTTTTTACTCTAAATCAGCTCGATCTTGTATTGTATACTAGTGAGGATTACCTACTTGATGTATTATGTTGTTATCTATCTTCAATGGTATTTTGGATTTTTGCAGAAATTTGACACTGGTAATTTTTACCTTTAACTTTGCAGTGATTACCGTGAGGCAGAGTCTTACTGTAATACATGATTTAGACATTTGATGATAACATCTGTTCTTCCTGTTATTCATATAGCAGAAAATAATGTTGTGCTTGTAACGACTCATAACGACTCATAGGAAGAAAAAAATACCTTTTGTAGCTTGAGCTTGAAGTGTAAATTTCTTTTCTTGTGGATAACACTTTAGGAACTTAAACATCCGGAAGCAAAAGTTGTACACTTTCAAAAGAAAAAAAAAATATACTTCTAGAAGTTGAAAAAAAGTAGCTTCTAGAATTTAAACTTCGGAAGGTAATATTTTTTTGTAAATTTCAATTTTGGAAGAAAAAATATTACACTTCTGGAAGAAAAAAATTCATATTTTCACTTTTAATTGAATAGAGATATTATAAGAAATAAAGAGTTTTGAGGTGTGCTAATATTAACTTTAGGGTGTGCAAAAAGTAGTTCCCTATTTTAGAATGTGGGTCAGAACGAACTTTACTCAAAAGCTAGCTTAGATGTAACCGTTGCTCTACTTTTTTAAGGAATATTTTTCACCATATATGTAGTCAATGTGAGATTTTAAACGATGATATGAAATAGTAGAGAGATAATAGAAGAAGAGAAAGTGCAATCTAAATGAATCAAAACTCGCTAACATAACCAACAATATCAAAGGAGAGAAGGTTTTCTAATTTTATAAGCTCAATCAAAACAATGGTAAGTGAAATATCTTGCGGACTGGGTGTGGAAACACCTCTATCAGAAAAATGTGAAGTTGAAGAAAATGAATTCTCATGTGTTGATTCTGTTCACATTGCCACAGGTAGGAGAGTATTTACAAATTACACCTTCCGGCTTCCGGTCACAATTATAAGTAAAAATCAATTTTTATATTCATTGAATAATGATCACATACATCATTTATTCAATGAATCTAAAAAACTAATTTTTAAACGGAGGGGAGGGTGTACAATATATTTATGGTGGTTCGTGCTTGTCACATACATGGTAGTGGAGCCCCATATAATCAAAGCGGCTAACTAACTTACTTAACCAATCATGAAATCAATGGCACATGAGCTAGTTGACCTTGCTTGCTTCTGGTCGTGGATATTGTCCAGGTTCATGCAACAACAACCTTGAATTTCTTACTCAATTGAATTGACAGTTATTAATCAGGTTAAAATTAAGATTTGAGCAAGTCTCACATCAAAAAGTTCCAAAAAGCACCTTTGTTCTGCAACTGCAATCCTTACACAGCAGCAATGGAGGAGAAAGCATCACCTCATTCTTCACAGCAATTCATATCCATTACAGCCCCTCTTCTTGACTCAGAGAAGGTGCTTACTTTACTTCCACTCCCCCCCTCCAATTATCTAATGCCTACTCATAATTTTCATGTTTATTCATGTCTAATGTCACATGGGTTTATCTATCTCTGCTAAAATTAAAGCCTTGAAATTTCTGAGACCTTTGCACCTGAGTATACATATTTATGTCAGTTTTATGCAGTCTAATTGCAACTATTGAAATAGGTTATATTGGTAGATTAGAATGACTATGAAGATCATTTTACTTTCAAAGACTAGTTATGGCATTGCTTCATAATGATTGTTGTTCCTTTCAATTTTCTCTGTTAGGGAGCTACATCAAGCAGAGGAGTGTCTAACATAGAGGATGCAGATAAAGATCAATACAACGTTAATGACTCTCCAATTGAGCAAGTGAGGCTAACAGTTCCAATCACAGATGACCCTACACAGCCAGCTCTAACATTTAGGACATGGATTCTAGGGTTAGCATCATGTGTGCTCCTTGCATTTGTAAACCAATTTTTGGACTACAGAACCAACCCTCTGAAAATATCTTCTGTTGCAGCTCAGATTATTACACTCCCACTTGGGAAATTGATGGCTGCAACACTTCCCACAAGATCAATTCAAGTCCCATTCACAACCTGGTCTTTTTCACTGAATCCAGGGCCATTCTCTTTGAAGGAACATGTTCTGATCACCATATTTGCTAGCTCTGGATCAAGTGGTGTTTATGCAATCAACATCATCACAATTGTGAAGGCTTTCTATCATAGAAGCATCCACCCTGTAGCTGCTTATTTGTTAGCACTATCAACACAGATGCTTGGGTATGGATGGGCTGGGATTTTCAGAAAATTCCTTGTTGACTCCCCTTACATGTGGTGGCCTGAAAACCTTGTGCAGGTGTCACTCTTCAGGGCATTTCATGAAAAAGAAAAAAGGCCTAAAGGAGGAAGCACAAGGCTGCAATACTTTTTCCTAGTCTTCGTAGCGAGCTTCGCGTATTATATCGTTCCCGGGTACTTTTTCCAAACATTATCAACCATCTCCTTTGTTTGCTTGATTTGGAAAGACTCCATCACCGCACAACAGATCGGTTCAGGCATGAAAGGCCTTGGAATCGGCTCATTTGCCCTTGATTGGAACACTGTGGCTGGCTTCTTAGGAAGCCCTTTGGCTGTGCCTGGCTTTGCCATCATGAACTCATTAGCTGGGTTTGTTCTGTTTATATATGTTGTGATTCCACTCTCCTATTGGACCAATTTATATGATGCTAAGAAGTTCCCCCTTATTAGTTCTCACACATTTGACTCCACTGGTGAAACATATAACGTTACTCGGATTCTAAACCCCAAATCTTTTGACATTGATATGGACAGTTACAACAATTATAGCAAGATCTATCTTAGTATCACATTTGCATTTGGTTATGGACTGAGTTTTGCAACTCTGACTGCCACGATTTCACATGTTGCCCTCTTCCATGGAAAAATGATTTTCCAGATGTGGAAGAAGACAGCAAGTGCGGTAAAAGCGCAGCTCGGAGACGTGCATACAAGAATCATGAAGAAAAACTATGAACAGGTCCCTGAATGGTGGTTTGTCTCCATTTTGATTCTGATGGTCATGATGGCCTTGGTAGCTTGTGAAGGCTTTGGCAAGCAGCTCCAACTTCCATGGTGGGGAGTCTTGCTTTCTCTAGCAATTGCATCAGTTTTCACCTTGCCAATTGGGGTCATTCAAGCAACAACAAACATGAGCTCAGGTCTTAATGTGATCACAGAGCTGGTAATTGGTTATATGTACCCAGGAAAGCCTCTTGCTAATGTAGCTTTCAAGACTTATGGCCATATCAGCATGGTCCAAGCACTTGCCTTTCTTGGTGATTTCAAATTAGGACACTATATGAAAATTGCTCCAAAATCCATGTTCGTTGTGCAGCTAGTAGGCACAGTGATTGCTTCTTCTGTTCACTTTGCCACAGCATGGTGGCTTCTCACATCCATTGAGAACATTTGTGATGAAGCATTGTTGCCAAAGGGTAGTCCTTGGACCTGCCCTGGTGATGATGTGTTTTACAATGCTTCCATCATATGGGGAGTGGTAGGGCCAAAGAGAATGTTCACCAAGGATGGTATCTACCCTGGGATGAACTGGTTTTTCCTATTTGGTCTACTTGCACCTGTTCCAGTGTGGCTTCTCTCTAGAAGGTTTCCCAACCAAAAGTGGATTAAGCTCATTAACATTCCTATTATCACTGCAGGTGCATCCAGCATCCCACCAGCGAGGTCTGTGAATTACATCATGTGGGGCATTGTTGGAATCTTCTTCAATTTCTATGTTTATAGAAAGTTCAAGGCATGGTGGGCTAGGCACACTTACATACTCTCAGCTGCTTTGGATGCTGGAGTTGCTTTTATGGGTTTGATCCTTTATTTTGCACTTCAATCTAATGGTATTTTTGGTCCAGAATGGTGGGGTCTTGATGCAGATCACTGCCCTTTAGCTAGATGCCCCACAGATTCAGGTGTATATGCCCAAGGATGCCCTGCTCTGGAACTTCCCTCTTAGCATTCCATAAACATATATGCCAAGTAAATATATGATGTTGTATACTCACTTTCTGTCTCCAATTACTTTAAACTTTAATAATCTGTGCAGGTTGTGAGTAGAGCAAGAAAAAGAAAAATTGTTTAACAAACTAGGAAACTATTCTACTTTGATCTCTTTGTATTTAAGGTATCAGGAAATATATACTATTTCATTTTTTCTTATTTTAATTACTACTGTATATTTTAAGAGTACCAAGGAAAAGGAGCAAGCTTAGAGCTGATTTTTCTTCATTTCCTGTGCTATTTTCAATTCATATTGTATTCTTTTCTTGTACTGACCCCTCTTGTTTAATTAGAAAATAGACTATTGAAAAATCTGCATTAAAATGATGCAAGTGGATACTTTTCTTCAGAGATGTGGCACATCAAGGTTCAAAAAGATCTGTGGTCCAGACATGTTCAATCAAAGTTGAAAGATATAGGAGATATGCTGAGAGGTTGGAACACTTTGATGTTGGCTGACAAACAACCCTGTTGGACATTAATTTTGGAACTTATCTCTTTGTTACTGTTAGTTTTGAAGATAAAAAAAACAGAGGAGTTAGTAAAAGAAGAAGAAAAAAAGTTGTAAGGGAATGCAAACTGGGAGTTCTATTTATTAGTGATGCATCAAGCAGGATTTTCCTACATGGATATCACAGTGCAGGACTGCATACGACTTTTGATTCCTAGAAACATCATCTTCAAACCGCTTAATCTCCATTCCTAGAAAGTATGTCATTAATCCAAGACCTATGATGATGGTTCAAAAGTGGAAACAAAGAGCAAGAGGATTTTCCTACATGGATATCATAGTGCAGGACTGCATACAACTTCTCAAGTGTTTTTGATCTTATAACCTGCCCCACTCAAACAGGAAAAAAAACCTATTAGCAGATTATATAGCATCTTTAATTTTTTTCTTATGTAGATTATACATGGATTAAGATATCCTAGTTGGGATTGCGGATTTGGTCCATGATAACTATGTAAAATCTTTTGCTGATGTTTAATTCTTAATAAATTTATGTGCTTTAAAAAATACACTATTGTAAACAAGTCAAAATGCTCCCTATACACATGTGACTCATGCATTTCGTCTTTATTTCGAAAGGATATATTTTTTTTTTTATTCTTTATCATTAGCTATATTTAACCACATAGGTTTCAGGAAAAGTTAAAATTAAATTTCCACTTTTAACTTACTATCCTAGTTCTTACTTGTTAGAAATTGTGGTTCTAAATTCTCCCACTCTCTAAGCATGTTACACCTCATGCTTCTTGATCCACCTCCAGCTTGTGATACATCATGAATTTAGGTGACTAAGCAATTGCTAAATTGCTTCATATCATGCCACATCCAAATCTGCATGACTCACCTTTAATTCAGCAAGCATGACAAAGACAATTTTTGTTCTAAACATTACACCTCCTCCTTGCTATATTTCTACGTGGCAATTGTTGCCTCCTTTGCTTCACCCTTAAGGATTGGTTATATGCCTATATATATTGCTGCAAAGACAAGGCTTCAGAAGCATCACACATAGAGTGCATATACACGAGAGAGGATTCAAAGAAACATTGGCACACTTGTTTCGTGTCATTTGGTTTTTGGTGAGAATTCTAGTTTCATTTGAGAGAGTTATTTTGTGAGAAAAATATTTCTCTTTGTCCTCATTTCTATAAGAGGATTTGTTGTACTCTCCCTTTTACATAGTGGAACTTTGCTCGTGATCGCCCGTGGTTTTTTACCTCTCACATTGGGAGGGTTTTTCCACGTAAATCTTGTGTGTTCTTTTTCTTGCCACTGTACTTTTACTTCTCTTTAATTCTCAATTATCTCGATCCTGTGCTTCCGCATTGCACTGATACCCTAACAAGTGGTATCAGAGCTCTTATTGAGAATTTCAAAATGTCTCCTAAATTTGACATCGAGAAGTTTGATGGCAAGATTAGCTTTTCTATTTGGCGAGTCCAAATGAAAGCCGTTCTTCCTCAGGACGGATTAAAGAAAACCTTAGATGGAAAGGCGAAGAAGCCAGCTTCCATGACTGACGATCAATGGGACGAGTTGGATGACAAGGCGCTTTCAACAATCCAACTTTGCTTATCAAAAGAGGTTCTCCGCGAGGTGGCCAGTGAAGCGACCGCCGCCGCATTATGGCTGAAGTTAGAAGCCTTATATATGACGAAGAGCCTCGCAAACAAGCTTCGTCTCAAAGAACGCTTATACACCATCCGTATGGTTGAAGGTACTCCTATTCAATCTCATCTTGATGAGTTTAACTCTATAATTTTGGATCTGGAAAACATTGATATTAAAATTGATGATGAAGATAAATCTGTTTTGTTGGTTGTCTCTTTACCTTCTACCTACAAACACTTCAAGGAAATCATGTTGTATGGAAACAATGATACCTTATCCTTTGAGGATGTTAAATCTAATTTGTTGTCCAAAGAAAAGTTTGATCTTGAAGTTCATTCTGTGGACAAGGGTGAGGGCTTAAGTGTTCGAGGTAGAATTCAAGAAAAAGGGAGTACCAGTTACAAAAAGTCCAGATCCAAATCAAGGGGACGCAAATCCAACAAACTCTGTCGCTATTGCAAGAAACCTGGGCACGAGATTTCTGATTGCTTTATCTTGAAGAAAAAGCAAGAAAAGGGGAAAACTCCACAATCTCCTGAAGCTGCCAATATTGAAGCTGATTCTGACGGTGACATTACTTTATGTGTTGTCTCTTCTAATAAGAGGAGTAAAACAGAATGGGTTCTTGACTCCGGATGTTCTTTTCATATGTGCCCTTATAAGGACTTATTTACCACTTTTGAATCTCTTGATGGTGGTTTTGTCTTAATGGGTGATGACACCCAATTAAAGGTTGCAGGAATAGGAACTATTCGGATCAAGACCCATGTTGGTGTTGTCAGAACCTTTGCTAATGTCCGCTATGTTCCTGATCTGAGGCGGAACTTAATTTCTCTTGGCACTCTTGAGTCTCTCGGGTGCAAGTTTTCATCTGAAGGTGGGAGTCCTTGAAGTATATAAAGGTTCTCTTCCTTTATTGAAAGGTAACCGCGTAGGTTGCTTATATATCTTGCAAGGATCTACTGTGACAGGTTCAGCAGCTGTATCATCATCCATGCCTGATAATGATGTCACCAAATTATGGCACATGCGCCTGGGCCATATGAGTGAAAAAGGCATGCATCTTCTGAGCAAACAAGGTCATCTTGGTAAACATGGCATCGGTAAGTTGGAGTTTTGTAAACATTGTGTTTTTGGGAAACAGAAAAAGGTTAGTTTCTCCACTGCAACTCACCGTACCAAAGGTATTCTTGATTATATTCATTCTGACCTTTGGGGGCCTTCTAAATCTCCTTCCTATGGAGGACGCCGCTATATGATGACTATTATTGATGATTTTTCCCGTAAAGTTTGGGTTTATTTTCTGCGGCATAAAAATGAGACTTTTCCTACTTTCAAGAAGTGGAAAACTCTTGTTGAAACTCAGACAGGGAAGAAAGTGAAGAAGCTCAGAACAGATAATGGATTAGAGTTCTGTAGTGGTGACTTTAATGAGTTCTGCGCAAATCATGGTATTGCTAGACACAAAACCATTCCAAGGAATCCCCAGCAAAATGGTGTTGCAGAACGGATGAACAGGACTCTACTTGAGAGAGCTCGTTGCATGCTCTCAAATGCTGGGTTATGACATCGACGTGATTTTTGGACCGAGGCAGCATCTACGGCATGTTACTTGGTCAACCGCTCTCCACATTCGGCGCTTGACTTCAAAATTCCAGAAGAAATTTGGTCAGGTAATCCTGTTGATTATTCTAAATTAAGAATTTTCGGATGTCCTGCATATGCACATGCCAATGATGGTAAATTAGCTCCAAGAGCTGTTGAGTGCATATTTCTTGGTTACACATCTGAATCTAAGGGGTATCGTTTATGGTGCTCTAATTCAAAGTCACAAAAGTTAATTCTTAGCAGAGATGTGACTTTTAATGAGGATGCATTATTATCTTATGGAAAACAGTCTTCTGTGTCTTCTTCTACTAGTACAGATAAACTGCAGGGTACTAGCGAGAAGGTGGAGTTTGTATTAAAGCCTGCAACTCCTGATGTCGATGTTCCATCTTCCTCTACAAATGAATCAAGCATCGATGATCACCATGCTGATGATGATCGTGATGATAGTACCACTTCTCCTATTCAACAACAAGGAGATGATTATTCTATTGCTCGAGACAGAACTAGAAGACAAATCAGAAAGCCAGCTAGATACATTAATGATGACAATTTAGTTGCTTATGCATTGTCTATTGCACAAGAGGTAAATGATGGCGTTGAGCCTGCCAGCTACACTGAAGCTGTTTCTTGTGTTGAGTCTTCTCAGTGGCTAGTGGCTATGAATGAAGAAGTTGAGAGTCTTCATAAAAATAGTACTTGGGCTTTGACAGAGCTTCCTAAAGGCAAGCGACCCTTAAGGTGTAAATGGGTCTATAAGAAGAAAGACGGCATTCCCGGGGTTGAAGATCCAAGATGCAAAGCACGACTAGTCGTTAAAGGCTTTAATCAAAAGGAAGGTATTGACTTTAATGAGATATTCTCACCTGTTGTTCGTCACACTTCCATTCGTGTTTTGCTTGCTTTTGTTGCTTTGTTTGATTTGGAATTGGAGCAACTTGATGTAAAGACAGCTTTTCTACATGGAGAGTTGGAAGAAGAAATCTACATGGAGCAACTCGAGGGATTTATTGTTCCTGGTAAGGAGCATCTTGTCTGTCGATTGAAGAAATCCTTATATGGCCTTAAGCAAGCTCCCAGACAGTGGTACAAGAGGTTTGATTCTTTCATGATTGGGCAAAATTATTGCAGGAGTCAATTTGATGACTGTATTTACTTTCAAAATTTTCAAGATGGATCCTTCATATACTTGTTACTTTATGTTGATGATATGTTAATTGCATCACGTGACAAGTCTTTGATCCGGAAATTGAAAACTCAACTCAGTAATGAGTTTGAGATGAAAGAATTAGGTGCAGCAAAGAAAATTCTTGGTATGGAGATTCGCAGGGACCGTCAAGCTGGTAAACTGTTCTTATCTCAACAGAAATATATTGAGAGAGTGCTTGATAGGTTTAATATGAATGATTGCAATCCTGTTTCTACTCCACTTGCTGCACATTTCAAGTTATCTTCAGAATTTTGCCCAGACACAGAGGAAGAAATGAAGCGTATATCGCTTGTTCCTTATGCTAGTGCAGTTGGCAGTCTTATGTATGCCATGGTATGCACTAGGCCAGATTTAGCATATGCTGTTAGCATGGTAAGTCGGTATATGCACAATCCTGGCAAGAATCACTGGAGTGCTGTAAAATGGATTTTTCGGTATCTAAAAGGTACTTTTCATATTGGCTTGGTATTTGACAGAAGCATGGCTACAACCGATGATGTTGTAGGTTATGTTGACTCAGATTATGGTGGTGATCTTGATCGAAGGAGATCTCTTTCAGGTTACATCTTTACTCTCTGTAATGGTGCTATCAGCTGGAAAGCTACACTTCAATCTATTGTTGCATTGTCTACGACTGAAGCGGAGTATATTTCAGCAACAGAGGGTGTCAAGGAGGCTATTTGGCTTCGAGGTTTGGTCAATGAACTTGGTCTTACACAGGGTGTTCTTACTGTGTTTTGCGATAGCCAGAGTGCTATTCACTTGACCAAGAATAATCGTTATCACGACAGGACCAAACACATTGATGTAAAGCGCCACTTTATCCGAGATATTGTTGTTGCCGGTGAAATCTTAGTTGAAAAGATTCACACGTATGAGAATCCAGCAGATATGCTTACCAAGCCACTTCCATATTCCAAGTTCCAGCATTGCCTGGACTTGGTTGGTCTCTTCAGTACTTGAGCGCCCTTCGGGGCTTTATTTGGCGACGAGCACTTGTCGAATTCGAACCAAGGTGGAGATTGTTAGAAATTGTGGTTCTAAATTCTCCCACTCTCTAAGCATGTTACACCTCATGCTTCTTGATCCACCTCCAGCTTGTGATACATCATGAATTTAGGTGACTAAGCAATTGCTAAATTGCTTCATATCATGCCACATCCAAATCTGCATGACTCACCTTTAATTCAGCAAGCATGACAAAGACAATTTTTGTTCTAAACATTACACCTCCTCCTTGCTATATTTCTACGTGGCAATTGCTGCCTCCTTTGCTTCACCCTTAAGGATTGGTTATATGCCTATATATATTGCTGCAAAGACAAGGCTTCAGAAGCATCACACATAGAGTGCATATACACGAGAGAGGATTCAAAGAAACATTGGCACACTTGTTTTGTGTCATTTGGTTTTTGGTGAGAATTCTAGTTTCATTTGAGAGAGTTATTTTGTGAGAAAAATATTTCTCTTTGTCCTCATTTCTATAAGAGGATTTGTTGTACTCTCCCTTTTACATAGTGGAACTTTGCTCGTGATCGCCCGTGGTTTTTTACCTCTCACATTGGGAGGGTTTTTCCACGTAAATCTTGTGTGTTCTTTTTCTTGCCACTGTACTTTTACTTCTCTTTAATTCTCAATTATCTCGATTCTGTGCTTCCGCATTGCGCTGATACCCTAACATTACTAAATATAACATTGTAAAGTTACATATGAAAATGATGAATTAGAACAAAATTCTTTAGAAACAAAACAGAGAGGCTTGCCATATATGCAGTGTGCCTTCCGTGTTTCATCTATTTTAGAAAAATAGCTATCTGCCCTCATGGCTAAACAACATCACATTCATGGAATCTACTTTTGACCAGTGTAAAATAGCATGGTTCTTTGTATATAAATAATCAATCCACATAGATGCATTCTCCAAAGGACTTTCATTGTTTCCTCAGTGGGTTCATTTCCCTTCTCTTCTCTCTGTGTGCCTCCTAAATTTGCAGGAACCAATATACAAGTAAGAACAAACAAAAGTTACATATGGTTGTTAACTTGTTATTGTTCATTCAATTTTGTTTTTTGTTTACTAAAGTTAACTTGTTATTTATTAGTTTAATTTACACAGGAGCTATTAAACTCAATTGTCAAAATGTCTGGGGGAGATGCAAAGAAGGGAAGGAGAGTCATCATCATTGGTGTGTCAACCTTGCTATTGGTGGCTATGGTTGTGGCCGTCACGGTTGGCGTGAACCTCAATCACAATAAGAGTGAAGAGAACAACATGAAAAACTACAACCAGGTTTCTACCACGGTTAGAGCAGTCCAAACTCTTTGCCATCCCACTGATTACAAGAAGGAATGTGAGGAAACTCTTATAGCAGAAGCTGGAAACACCACAGACCCAAAAGAACTTATCAAAATTGCCTTCAACATTACAATCCAGAAAATTGGTGACAAACTCAAGGAAACTACTTTGTTGCATGAGATTGAAAAGGAGCCTAGAGCAAAGATGGCACTTGAGACATGCAAGCAACTTATGGATCTTTCAATTGAAGAGTTGACAAGGTCATTTGATGATATAGGCAAGTTTCAACTCCAGAATCTGGACAAAATCCTCATGAATGTAAAGGTTTGGCTTAGCGGTGCAGTCACATACCAAGATACATGTTTGGATGGATTTGAGAACACCACTAGCGAAGCTGGAATGAAGATGAAAGAGCTATTAACAACAAGCATGCACATGAGCAGCAATGCCCTTGCTATTGTCTCTCAACTTGCTGACGCAATATCAGATTTCAATGTCACAAAGTTAACTGGGCGTCGCCTCCTTCTTCAGAATTTTGAGACTCCATCATGGGTTGATCTTGATCATCGTAGACTCCTTGATGCAAAGAAAAACACACTCAAACACAAGCCTAATGTGACTGTAGCCATAGATGGGAGTGGAGATTTCAAGAGCATCAATGAGGCATTGAAGAAGGTTCCTCATCATAATAAAAAGCCATTTGTGATTTACATCAAGAAGGGCATTTACCAAGAGTATGTTGAAGTTAACAAGCATATGACTCATGTTGTCTTTGTTGGTGATGGTGGCAAAAAGACAAGAATCACAGGCAACAAAAACTTCATAGATGGAATTAACACCTACAGAACTGCAACTGTTGGTATGCCCTCTTCTAATTGAATAACTATCATACTTATAGCTTGTCAACATTAATATATGCATCTCTTAAATTAAAGATACATTTTAAAAAAATTTAAATCAATGAATTGTAAATTAATGTACAAATACATGCAGCTATCCAAGGAGATCATTTTGCTGCCATCAATATGGGTTTTGAGAACTCTGCTGGCCCTCACAAGCATCAAGCAGTGGCATTAAGGGTTCAAGCTGACAAGTCCATCTTCTACAATTGCTCAATGGATGGGTACCAAGATACACTCTATGCACACACCATGCGCCAATTCTACCGGGATTGCACCATTTCGGGTACCATTGACTTTGTCTTTGGTAATGGGCTAGTAGTTTTTCAGAACTGCACTTTTGTGGTCAGAAAGCCATTGGAAAACCAACAATGCATTGTAACAGCACAAGGCAGGAAAGAAAGACAGCAACCATCAGGAATAGTAATCCAAGGTGGTTCCATTGTGTCTGACCCTGAGTTCTTCCCAGTGAGGTTTGACAATAAGGCATATCTTGCTCGTCCATGGAAGAATTACTCTAGAACTATCATCATGGACACCTACATTGATGATTTGATTCATCATGATGGCTACTTGCCATGGCAAGGATTAGAAGGATCATCTGGCATGGACACTTGCTTCTATGCTGAGTACCACAACATAGGACCAGGTTCAGATAAATCAAAACGTGTACATTGGGCTGGAATCTGGAACCTCAATTCAAAAGCTGCACATTTGTTCTCCCCATCCAAGTTCTTCCACGGAGATGATTGGATTGAGGTTACTGGAATTCCCTATTTTACTGGCATTCCAGACCACCATAGGCACAAGAAAACATTACTTAATTGGTGATGGTGCTAGCAGAGACTAATAATTGTTTTCCATTTTGGTGATTTTTTGTGTAGTGGCTAGTCAATGGCCCTTTATGCATGTATCATTACATCTACATGTGTATTCCATTGTTTATTTAATTATATTTGTTTTTTTTTTCTATGTGATCTTAAGTAGATAAATGTTATTATAGGCTAAATATATAAAAAGGACCCGAAAAAATTTTAAATTATTAATTATGGAACATCATGAAGTAAGTAAGGATAATTCTATTATGAAATTTATTTAATAATTCATTCTATTTTTTTGAAAAATAATTAATAAAACGACTAATTAAACGTACCTTTAATTTATTAAAATTGCATTGTACACTTTTATTGAACTTTATTCTCTCTACCAAGTAGATGTCACTTTTGACTTATATATCATTGAAATCCCTTATAAAATAAGTTCAAATGCTCTATTATTTAACAATAGAGTCATGTTACATCACATCTCACTAGACATGTACGCAGTACGCATCTCACTTTCGAACAAAGGCAATTCTCTAATTGTAGAGATCAAATTTTAACTTTGCCAACTAAAAAAACCAAGATCGAAGTTTGCTACAAATGCAGGACCAAAATGATATTTAACCCTACAAAATATGTCCAAAATGTCTAAAAAGCAAAAAAGTGTTCAAACTTCAAATAAAATGAGCATGTCCCTAGTCCAATATACAAGGTGCTCCTAAAGTGCTAACTTGCATTTCCCCAACGTTCCCTCGCATCTCTCTCTCTCTCTCTCTCTCTCTCTCTCTCTCTCTCTCTCTCTCTCTCTCTCTCTCTGTTGAGCAATCCTTAGCAGCAATCACTGTGGTGTGGCAATGGAGGGAGGGACAAGCAAGAAGAAAGCATCACCTCTCTCTTTGGAGCAATTCATCTCCATTACAAACCCTCTTCTCGACTTGGAAAAGGTACCAACTTTCTCTATCTCTTCCCTTCTCTTCATCCATTTATCAAATCGAATTAACACACGCTGCAATCTAAAGTTTTCAACTTTCGGATACCCTTTATCTCAATTGTAAGTTTAGGTCCAATTTTACACCGTGTAGATGAAAAAGATGAAAACTTTCAAAGACTAGTTTTGTTGGGTCGTTTCAGAAAAGATGAAATGATGATGGTTCTGCATTTCAGTTTCATTCTTTGTTTTGTTTATGGCTTAGGAAGCTGAGATATCGAGCTCAATCGCCACAGGTTCGTCCAGGAATTTGGATACTGCTCAAAAGAGGGGTTCCACAATCCTCAACTTGAAGTGTGTGGATGTTCAGGTTACTTGATTTTCTGTTCATCATTTTTGTTTTCTCCATTTTCTTTGTGAATGTTTGAAACTGTTATTAAAGGGAATACAAGATGGCATTGAAAGTGGAACTTTATATTTATCTTATTTCACCAATGTTGATATTTTAAGAGTTTCAAGAGGAAATAGTTAAGTTTACAGTTGATTTTTAATGTTTTACTGTGTTGAATTGGAGCTTCAATTTACATGGTATTCTTATATTGTGCCCTTCCTCTTGTTTATTCTGAAAATAGTCAGGTCTTATGGGAAAGTCTCTGATCGAATTCCAGTCCACAAAAGGAGATGTACTTCCTCCACACAAGGTAAAGGATTGACTTTATTTAATCAGTTTCATCTGCTCAATATCTAACTGGCTTTACTGGTTGAGTCAGATATAAGTAGTTTTTTAATAGTGTTTTATGTGAACCTACTTTTATTGTATGCATTTCTTATTTCTTATTCCCACTAAAAGAACTCGCTTTGAGCACTTTGAGACTGGTATGAGTATGTCAACAAAAAGGATGCCTCAATAACATCTTGAAGCACCATGTATTTAAATTCAAATTCATATTATATTACTTTGAGGGAGTTAACGGGGTCTTCTTTTTCGCAGTTTGGTACTCATGACGTTGTTGTTTTAAAACTCAACAAGGCTGATTTAGGTTCTCCTGCTCTTGGACAAGGTGTAGTTTACAGGTTAAAGGTATATGATTGATTCACTTTGTATCTATAGAAAATGATTGTCCCGCCTTTAGATATTACTTTGACTTGACGTCTTGATACAATTCCTAACAGGACTCGTCAATTACTGTTGCTTTTGATGATATACCAGAAGATGGTTTAAACAGTCCCCTAAGACTGGAAAAAGTAGCAAACGAGGTATGCTGATTGCTGAAAAATTCATAGCTGCGTGTCATTTCTTGAATAGAATAGTAATGTGGTTTGAATTTACATATATTAGTTACTATTGAGAGATTTGGTAAAATTGACATATCTATAGGTTTGCATAAAATATATGAATTGCACCAATAGGACCTTAATTTGAAGTTTTGACTATCCCTTTTGGTTACTTAGTTTTCTGTTGTGTCAGCATCTTGCCTGACACTTTTATCTTCTTTTTTTAATCTTTTTCTTGATCCTGGGTTCTGATATACTGCAAATATTTATTGTTCATGCAGGTGACATATCGCAGGATGAAAGATGCACTAATACAATTGAGTAAAGGAGTGCATAAGGGTCCTGCTGCTGATCTAATTCCTGTCTTGTTTGGGGAGAAGCTGCCAACTGTGTCCAAGAAGGATGTATCCTTCTCTCCCTTTAATACCAATCTTGATCACTCTCAGGTGTGTAACTTAGTTTTTTGCACGACCATTGTATTTGTTATAACTTAAATTTTTTCTACTTTTTATAATCTATTTTTGTTCAATGTATTATTTCATCTAAGGGTGCATATGCCTTTGTAATTAACATAAATCATATTTCTCTATTAGTTATCTGTTTACGCATTTGATGCATGCTTATTCTGGCAGTAGAGTCACTTCTTTTAGGGGAATCTAAAAGAATTGTGATTTAGGAACATCTGTCAAATCTTTTCAATTGTGGAACATTAACCACTAGATTGTTAATTAGCATTCAAAGAGTATTTGATATTTCTGCTTGAGTATTTCATTGTTTTTTGCTTTGCACGTCTGCCTTATGTTCACAAAAAAAAATTCTTTCTGTTTTTATCTCCAAAGAAAGATGCAATTTCAAAAGCCCTATCATCAAAGAACGTGTTCTTGCTACATGGACCACCTGGAACAGGAAAAACTACAACAGTTGTGGAAATCATATTACAAGAAGTGAAACGTGGATCTAAGATTCTTGCTTGTGCTGCCTCAAATATAGCTGTTGACAACATTGTTGAGCGGCTAGTTCCACACAGGTGTAATTATTTTATTACCTCTTTGGCACTAGAATAATTGGCTGGTTTTGCTGTGATTTGTGTCATAACTCGTGATAGCAGCTTTTACATCTGACAGCACAGATAAGCATAGAATAACCCTGCGGAAAATTGTTCATAGAACCAGTAATATTAGAAGGAAAGGAATATGTTTTTTCATCGTTTGAAATTCTTCTCCCTTTCCTAGACTGGATAATAATGTCTTGTAAAATTTATAATTTGAAATCCTTTTCTTATGCTTCTATTCTTACTTATTTTTGGTTGTTAATTTATCCTCATTCTGCGGTGAGATATGTTCTCCACTTGGTTTAGTTTCATCAAGTGTGTAAAATCATGTGTCAATACTCACTCATGATGTCCGACTTTTTCATCAGAGTTAAGCTGGTGAGAGTTGGTCATCCTGCGCGTTTATTGCCTCAAGTATTGGACAGTGCTCTGGATGCTCAGGTACATGATGACTACTTGTTTGAATGCTAAAATATGTTTTCGTGATATTTTTAAAGCAAGAAAAAATCATCAAAAAAACTGAGAGAATTCTAAAGGAGGATAAGAGATTCTTTGATAGGTTCTTACGGTTATGGGTTAGTTAGGGGTTAATAGTTAGTTAGTTGGGGGTGGGAGTTAGTTACACTTACAGAGTGAGTCTATAAATAAGTGAGTTAGAAAGACTATGGGGTATCTTTGTATTCATTTTGGAATTCGGGTTTAGGGAGAGTGTTGGGTCTCTCTCTTGGTTTAGGGAGTGTTTGGTATATCTCTTGTATCTTGCTCTGATTCCCAAATTCGGAATTAGGGTTCTATCATTGAAATAATATCAGTTCTTGGTTGGGTTCTATTATTCTTCTAGGCTACAATAGAACACAAAACAAAGACAGAAAAATTAAAAAAAAGCTGATACGGTCATCTCATAATACACTGCAATATTTCTAGAGATCCATGATGGAAAACCCCTCTTGAAAAACCATGTGCCTGCACCCAAATAAAAGCCAAGAAAACCACTCTGTCCCACACAAGGTGAGAAGGGAATAAATTCTGGTTAAAACTTCTGGGATCATGCTCCACACGCAGTTCCAAAGAGCATTATATTCCTTGCTACAAAGACCTTTAATATGAGAACAAGATTTGACTCATAGATTCTGTACAAATCCATTGTTCCCAAAAAATGATAAAGGCAACTTCACGACTGCCATGCAACTTAATGACGCAAAACATTTTCTTTCAGCATGATTCCTGACAAAGTCTCTCCTGTGTTTATGTATGTTTTTCTTGTCATTTTGGGAGGTATCTATTTTAAAAAATTAGTAGTAAATTACTTGGTATTCCTTTGGCATATAAGCTTCACATAAAATGTTGTATATGTCATGGATCATACCTGTTGATTTCACCCATATTGATTTATTTTTTTATATTAGGTATTACGAGGAGATAATAGTGGTCTTGCAAATGACATTCGGAAAGAAATGAAGGTGAGATTCTGAAAAGAAGTTACAGAACTCAATCTTACGTATGATTTTATTATCATTTGTCAAGATTATAAGTAGGGGGATCTAGCTGATGTTCCTTATACAGTTACTTAAGATGTTATCCTTGGTGGAAGCATTAACATCATGCTAGTAAAATTAGATTTATTTATCGGCGCTACTTTTCACAGTATATAACCTGTTTTTTTTTCAGGCATTGAATGGCAAGCTGCTGAAAACCAAAGACAAAAGTACGAGGAGGAACATACAAAAGGAACTCAGGACTCTATCCAAAGAAGAGCGGAAAAGGCAGCAGCTCGCTGTTACAGACGTAATTAAAAGTGCAGATGTAATATTAACTACTCTAACCGGGGCATCCTCTAGGAAACTAGACCACACTTCGTTTGATTTGGTAATTATTGATGAAGCTGCTCAAGCACTTGAGATTGCATGCTGGATACCTCTGCTGAAGGTATTGTTGATAGGCATATGCACTACATTCAATGGTGTTCATAACACTTACATTCTGACTTCTTTTTATCTCCTCCTGATTCCTTACTTTTTTTATAAGCCCTGATTACTTACAGATGAACTAGGTTGGTTTATGTTGCACACAAAAAATATAATTCTTACAATCTAGAATTGGAAATTTACAAATATTTGAGATTTTTTGGCTTGAGTTGCATTTTGACTACTACTGGTTTTAACCTGATTCTTTACAACAATAACAATAATAAAGAGAAATGGTGTCATCCAACAGTATCCTCCATTAAATTTCTTTAAATGTCTGAAGTGTGTTCTGAACTCCATGCAACATGGTATTTCAAATATCAAACTGAATTGAATTGGAAATTATATAAAGGAAGTTGGATATTAAAATGTGCTATCTTTTACAAAAGAGTAGTTTTGAACTGGAAAAATTAAAAGCCTGATATTAAACCTGTGCTTGATCCTGCATTAAAATATGTGGCTTTCTAATTATTATATGCATGTTATCATTTGCCATTATAATGTATTAAATGAAGAGTTCATTGTTTTAGGGTTCAAGATGTATACTTGCAGGGGACCATCTTCAACTTCCTCCAACCATTCAAAGTGCTGAAGCTGAGAAGAAAGGCTTAGGAAGAACCCTCTTTGAACGACTTGCAGAATTGTATGGAGATGAAGTCACATCTATGCTTACTGTCCAGTACCGTATGCATGAACTTATCATGAACTGGTCATCTAAAGAGCTTTACAGCAGCAAGGTGCTCCTAATTTTCAGATATTGTTGAAAACTGTAAATGAGAAAACTGATTAACATTGATTTGTAAAAGCTACAGATTCAAGAGATTACATCAGTATTTATAGAAGAGCACTTAGCTTGTTGATCAAGCTAACAATCCTAACTGATTCTGTTATGACAGCTGTTATGACAGCTCAGCATAACTAACTATGACAGCTAACACTAACTAACCCTATAACTGACTGCATACACAGTCAGCAAGCTAACTAACAGTAGCTTCTCTTACACGTTACATAGTGTACTCTAATAGACCCCCTCAAACTCAAGGTGGTGAGGAAAGGATTTTCTCAGCCACATGGAGTTTGGAACGAAGAAGCTCAAACCGGGTTGGAGAAAGAGCCTTGGTAAAAATATCTGCAAGCTGGTCTTCAGAAGGAATATGGTGAACAAAGAGAGAGCCATTCAGCACCTTTTCCCTGACAAAAAAGATATCAAGCTCCATATGCTTTGTTCTGGTGTGCAGAACAGGGTTGTGTGTTAAAGCCACAGCCCCCATGTTGTCACAGAAAACTCTAGGAGAAGAAAAGGGGACCTTGAGCTCTTGCAACAAAGATTGTATCCAAAGTAACTCAGCAGAAGTATTGGCAAGGCTCCTGTATTCAGCCTCAGTACTGGACCTAGCAACTAAGGTTTGCTTTTTGGAACTCCAAGACACCAAGTTAGGACCAAAAAACACACAAGATCCTGAGGTGGACCTTCTGTCATCAGGGTCAGAACCCCAATCAGCATCACAAAATGCAACAAGAGGAACTGTAGAGGACAAGGAACAAGGATTGAGGTGAAGACCATGATGAATAGTACCCTTAAGATACCTTAAAATACGTTTGACAGCCTTCCAATGATCTTCTAAGGGCTGGCTAAGAAACTGGCAAACTTTATTCACAGCAAAACTGATTTCTGGCCTTGTGAGAGTAGCATACTGCAGGGCACCAACAATGGACCTGTACAAGGTTGGATCTGCAAAATAATCAGACCCATACTTGCTCAACTTGGCACCACCAATCATAGGAGTAGAAATACCCTTTGCTTCCCCCATTTCAGCTCTTTCAAGTAAATCATGTATGTACTTGGTTTGAGTTAAAAGCAAGGACCTATCTTTCAAGTGATGAACCTGAACTCCAAGAAAATAATCAAGCTGACCCAGTTGCTTCAGAGAAAATTCAGAGTCAAGATTCTGCACTACTTGCTGTACCAAAGGCAGAGAATTGCCAGTAATGATGATATCATCCACATAAACAAGAATGTATATGACTGAACCTTTTATGTAAAAAGTAAACAAGGATGGATCACACTTGCTAGGTGTGAACCCATACTTAACTAAGGCTGACTTTAACCTTTCAAACCATGCTCTAGGGGCCTGTTTGAGGCCATAGAGAGCTTTGTGTAGCTTGCACACAAGTGTAGTATCTGAATTCTGAAAACCAGTAGGTTGAGTCATATAAACCTCCTCTTGGAGAGCTCCATTAAGAAAGGCATTATTCACATCTAATTGGTGAATATGCCACTGCTTGGTGATGGCCAAAGTGAGAATAAGTCTGATTGTAATAGGTTTGACCACTGGTGAAAATGTTTCTGAATAGTCAAAGCCTTTAACTTGATGATATCCTTTGGCAACAAGCCTAGCTTTATACCTATTAATGGTTCCATCTGCATTCTCTTTAATTCTAAATACCCATTTGCATCCAATAGGCTTCCTATCCTTAGGAAGAGGGACCAAAGTCCAGGTACCATTAGCCATCAAAGCATCATATTCTGCCTGCATTGCAGTTTGCCATTTGGGATCCTTAAGAGCCTGTTTGGTAGTTGTTGGTTCTGCCTGAGTAAGAAGCAAGGTGGGGAACAATCTAGGCATGACAATGCCAGACTTGGCCCTTGTCTGCATAGGGTGAACATTCCCAACTGGTTGAGGAACAGAACCAGCAGAAGAAGATGTAGATGACTGATGTCCTTGGGCTGCTGAACCAGAAGAAGCTGAGGGCAAGGGAGAATGCATGGGCTGCTGCTGGACAGAAGAAACACTGTCTGCATTGTGCTCAGGAGAAGGTGCAGAAATAGCAGCAGCAGTATTAGGTTGCTGAATGTGTGCAGCAGCAGGTATGAGAGGAATAACAGAAGACAATCCTTGTCCAGAAGTTGCACTCTCATTAGGATTAAACAGTGCATGATAGGGGTATGTAAACTCATCAAAAATGACATCCTTGGAGATGTATATCTTGCCTTCATTGTCCATGCACTTGTAACCCTGATGTGTAGAAGAGTATCCAATAAACACACAAAGCTTGGATCTCAAAGACAACTTGGAGTGAGTATAAGGTCTGAGATGTGGATAACAAGCACAGCCAAAGACCTTGAGAAGCTTATAATCAGGTTGCACCTTGAAGAGCTTAAAGTAAGGACTAACATTGCCCAAAACTGAGGTAGGCAATCTGTTGATGAGAAACACAGCTGCAAGGAAAGCATGATCCCAAAACTGATATGGCAAATGAGCATGTGCTAGCAAGGAAAGACCTGTTTCAATTATATGGCGATGCTTGCGCTCTACACTACCATTTTGATGATGTGTGTAGGGACAAGTAAGCCTATGAACAATCCCTAACTTAGTGAAATAGGGTGTTAAAGGCTTAAATTCTGTTCCATTATCAGTTTGAACTGATTTAAGTTTTAAACTGAATTTTAACTCAACCATGGCTTGAAACTGAAGGAAAACAGAACATGTATCAGACTTCTTCTTAATGGGAAAAATCCAAGTAAAGCGAGAATAGGCATCAACACAAGTAAGAAAGTATGAAAATCCACAAGAGGACTCAATGGAAGCTGGTCCCCATAAATCAGCAAACACAAGTTCCAAAGGAGAATGATAAACAGTACTAGAAGAATGAGAAGGTAGTCTATGTGATTTAGAGAGACAACAAGCTGAACAAACTGTAAATTTTGCTTTATTAGGTACTGGAATATTACAACTATTGAGAGCTGAATGCAAAGCCTCATGATGAGGATGTCCTAGTCTAGAGTGCCATAAACCATAAGAGGTTGGGCATACAATAGTAGATGATTTATTACTAGAACTAGGAATAGTAGAACTAGGGAAAACAGCTGACAAGGCAGAAACTGAATCTGAAACAGCAACTGGAGGCAAGGAACTTGGAACTTGAACAGAAGATCTCTTGGAAAGAGAAGGAGTGTGCATGCCTTCAAAGACATACAAGCCATCTGGACCAACATGACCTTTAAGAAGAACCCTAGAGGTGACCTGACATTTCACAACACAAAAAGAGGAGTGAAACTCAAAGTAAACATTATTATCTCTTGCAAATTTACTCACACTAACCAGATTTTTGGTTATATCAGGAACTAAAAGCAGATTTTTGAGAGTGAGTGTGGTGTTAGTATGATAGGGAGAGGGAAAGGAAGCAGATCCTATAGAGAGGATTGGCAAACCTTGTCCATTCCCCATGAAGATGTGATCATTACCAGCAAGAGAAACACTATCTGAGACAACTGATGCATCATTAGTCACATGGTGAGTTGCACCAGAATCAGGGAACCAAGTGCTCAGATTTGCTGAGGCAGAAGAGCCTCCTGCTTGTGATGAACCTGTGATCATAGCTTGAGGTGGTCTTGCATTGTAATTTCCAGGTCTGTGCCCTACACTTGTGAACTGAGAAGAGGATGAATTATTCCAAGGTGTACCAGCAAAAGGATGAAAACCAAACTGCTGAGGACCAAAAGGAAATCCTGGAAAAGAGGAACCAGGTCCAGAGTATTGTTGTTGTCCAAACTGAGTTGGATTTCCAAACTGAGGAGAACCACAGTAAGGAGAGAAACCAAACTGAGGCATAGGAACCATAGGGAAATTAGGAAATTGCATTCCATAGCCTGAGTTCATGCCAGACATGCCAATAGAAGGAGTGGAAGATGCACGATGATAGCAGATACTGGCATCATGACCATACTTCTTGCAGATCTGACATTGCACACTGCGATTGTTGCCTCTGCCTCCGCCACGTCCATTGTAGCCACCGCGAGAGTTGTTGCCTCCGCCACGTCCATTATAACCACCACGACCACGCGAATCAGAGAAACCACTGCGCTCATCACCGCGCTCATCAAAGGAGCGCTCCTCATAGGAAGAATCGACGGAACTGGAAGCATAATTTGCCTCAGAAGGCACCGGCGACGGCGCCGACGATGGAGGTTGCGTCGCTGGCGGCAGCGAAGCCTGCGTCAGCAGCGCCGATGGAGGATTCGCAGTAACCTGACGAGATCGAGCGCGATCTAGCCGGGCTTCATGCGCGATAATCATTGCTTCGATCTGCGAGATTGAACTCGGTGTTTCACGATTATAGACAATCGTTTGGAGATGACTGTAATCCTCTGGCAAACCATCAAAAATTGCTTCCAATTGTTCACGATAGGAGATTGGATCTCCAATAGTGATCAACGCATTAACAATCGACTTGATACGTTTGAGATACTCGGAACACGACTTCGATCCCTTGGAGATGGATCGAATTTCAGATCGCAATTGCGTTGACTGTGCGAGAGAGTGTGCTTGGAAGAAATCGAGCACTGCCTCCCACACTTGCCACGACTGAGAACAGTTCACCACCGTAGGAAGCACCGATGGCGAAAGAGACGAGAGTAACCACGTGAACAGAGCAGAGTCTTGCTGCTCCCAGATTTGATATGCAGGATTCTCCACTGCATTCACACGATCTTCTTCACTGAGAAATCGTGGTGGAATCTCAGGACGAGCAAGATAACTCTGCAATCGATGCGTACGAACGATCCCTTCCACATGCTGCTTCCATGAAAGAAAATTCGTATCATCAAGCTTCAGTGAAAGCTTGTGAACAAGAGTTGAGGAACTCAACTGTGGTTGAGCCACTGCAACTGGAACGGGAATCGGAATCTCAGGAGCTTCTTCAGCCATGGTGAAGAAAATGAAGAAGAAAAATTTGAGAAGAGAGACCTCAAGGATCGTACCCTGCTCTTGATACCATGTTGAAAACTGTAAATGAGAAAACTGATTAACATTGATTTGTAAAAGCTACAGATTCAAGAGATTACATCAGTATTTATAGAAGAGCACTTAGCTTGTTGATCAAGCTAACAATCCTAACTGATTCTGTTATGACAGCTGTTATGACAGCTCAGCATAACTAACTATGACAGCTAACACTAACTAACCCTATAACTGACTGCATACACAGTCAGCAAGCTAACTAACAGTAGCTTCTCTTACACGTTACATAGTGTACTCTAATAGATATCGTCTTCATATTTTAACACTATAAAGCGTACCTTTTTTGTAAACCACTAGAAAAGAGAACCCCAATCCTGAACTGAAAGGTCAGATTATGCTGGGGCATTAGCATTTTGTTATATCATCATTAATTTATGTGATAACAGATCAAGGCTCATCCAAGTGTTGCTGCACATATGCTGTATGATCTTGAGGATGTGAAGAGGACATCTTCAACTGAACCTACGCTGCTTCTCATAGACATAGCTGGGTATGTTGGATTACTTGTTCAAATATCTATATTCTTAGAACTACCTGATTAGTCTGGACATGTGGAATGAAGACACAAATTTCATCATAATAAAAATTGCTATACCATATTCTCTATATAATGATTTTGCATTTTGGATTCTATATTCAGTCAGTTTCCCCCTATCTAGTCAAGAATTTGATTATATTATTGAACTTCTATGAGGAAGCTGAAGAGAGAAAGAAGTCTTCATATTTATATGATGCCAATATAGGTTGTTTGATATCAATAGGTGCATTCAGTCAGAAATATAATGAAACTGCATATATTGATTTGATTCAGATGCGATATGGAAGAGAAGAAAGATGAAGATGAAAGCACACTTAATGAAGGTGAAGCTGAGGTTGCTATGGCTTATGCAAAGAGATTAGTGCAAAGCGGGGTGCTTCCATCTGATATTGGAATTATTACCCCATATGCAGCCCAGGTATAGAATTGTTCTGTACGAACTTATACTGTAAAAGCTTTGGTAGTTTTATGCAGGGTTGTTAATGGCGGATAGCGTAGTGTAGCGGCAAGCCCCCAAAAAACGCTATTTTGAGCGCTATAGCGGCAAATAGCACAAATAGCGGTGAATAGTGGAGTAGCGGTGAACCCCCAGGGCGCTACGCTATAGGCTATTGCGCTGCTATAGCGCGCTATTAACAAACCTGGTTTTATGAAGGATGACCATACGGTAGGTGTTGTCCTAACTCCTTTTAACTAGTATGGCAGGTTGTTTTGCTCAGGATGTTGAGAAACAAGGAGGACCGGCTGAAGGATGTTGAAATCTCAACAGTTGATGGCTTCCAAGGGAGGGAGAAGGAGGCCATTATTATATCAATGGTTAGATCAAATTCAAAAAATGAGGTATTTCTAACAAGTCTGCTTGTTTATTTGCTTCATATAGGTTTTTCATTGGATCAGATTGACTGGATAAACCGAATATCCAAATCAAATCAGTTAATAGTACCAAAACTCTCTCATCTCTGCGACAATTGCCCTATGCCAGTCATGGAAACACCAGTTTTCGATTCTCCAACTTACACCTCACCATGCTACCAGTCACCAAACAATTGATATCTATCCCATTGGAATTATTTTTTTATTTACCCATGCGTACTTAACACTACGGACCCTGGCTTCCGAAAATAACAGTTAACTGGTAGTTTTCAAAAATGTATCCCATTGATAAAACTTACAGGGTCGCTTATGATGCTTCTTTCCAGAGGTATCACCACCAATCACTAATCTTGATAGATATCAATAGTTTGGTGATTGGTGCCGAGGTGAGGTGAGTTGTAAGTTGGAGAATCAAACACTGGTATTTCCAATTCCGTGGCTGCAGTCTGCATAGAGCCATTGTCGCAGAGATGAGAGTTTTCCTGTACCCAATTAAGCGAGACAGTTTTAGTACCATTAATTGATTTGATTTGAATTATTCGGTTTATTTAGAGAGAATTTTAGCATAACCATGAAGATTAAGAGAAGAGACTTGGAATATATGTTTCAGGTGGGCTTTCTGAGTGATCGTCGGCGAATGAATGTCGCTGTGACACGGGCAAGAAGGCAATGCTGTCTTGTCTGTGATACTGAGACAGTCAGCAGTGATGGCTTTCTAAAGCGATTGATTGAGTATTTTGAAGAGCACGCTGAATATCAGAGTGCATCGGAGTACCAGAATGAGTAGGCGGAACTCCCAAGGTTAAGATTGCTATTGCTCCTCTGGTGTGATCAATTTGTTGATTTTGGTGATGTTGGCATGTTGCTAATAGATCTTTGAAGGTTTCTCAAATCTCTTATGCTATTTGGAATGGAAGGAAGTTGATTGTCCATGGAAGAAAGAAGACCATTTATTTAGAAGAAAAAAATTCTTGGTCCTACATTTTATTACTTTGAGAGTCATACCGAAGTAAAATTTACACTATCAAGCTTATAAAAATATCATTTTGATACTTAGTTCTATACTTGTTGAGTATCTATTTTATACTTAGTATATGAAGCTTATAAACATGTCATTTTTAGTCTATAATTCTTTTCCCAAACTTGTTCAAATTTGTTAAATTATTGCATGAATGAGATCTATGGGGGGAAATAGTGTTTGTTATACTTGACTAGGTCAAGTTTCTGATTTTGACTCAACTGATGATTTTAACAGGGACTAAAAGTTAGAAGTTAACACTCCCCCAAAGTGCTAATAATAAATATTTCTATTACTACTCGCCTGATATTTTTCTCTCCATTCTCTACCAATTACTGAACTAAGCTCCTTTCTAGCTACTTTCCTACTCTTCATTGCTGCCAATAGATTGAAATTCAGCAGACACAAGACAAACAGCAATATTGTAGCAGTAGAACCAAAACCGTCTCATCTATAGCTTAGGCTGATATACTAACAACCCATTTGGATGCAAACCAAAATGCACTTATTGGAGCTTATCCCGTGCTTATTTCTAGTAGATAAGCTCTAATAAGCTCGTATGCAAACGGGCTCTAAGTTATCTAACTAGGTTTTAACTGCATAGAAGCTAAGGTAGTTCTCTTTCTTTTCTTGACAAAGCTACAAGATTCTTAAAAGTTCCAAATGGAAGTTGAGAAATTAAGCTCATCATTCATGTCATATGCTTCTTCAAGCTGGATGATGTCTTCTGATTCCTGAATACCTGCAATTAATGCCTCCCAGTTAACACTGTTGTCAGAAAACACTCCCAGTTGATCATTGTCATCTCTTGACACAGCTTCATTCACCGTTGAACTTCCCGAGCTATCAGCTCTTTCTGAATGTCTTTCTTCTTTCAGTATTCCCAGCTGCTGAAGAAACTCATGGAGGTCTATCTGGGGTTTCTCCTGAAGATCTCCAAGCATGGCCTCGGGCAACGTTTGAGCATCTTTTTCTGCGGAAGGCTTTTCGGCATTATTTTTGCTGCCAACAGTCATAATTTCTTCCTTAGAAGGTGGTTGAGTAACAACTGCATTCTGCTTAAGCTCTTGCAACCTCTGATGAATGAAATGAACACTAGGTTGAGCATTTACATTGAGTGCTCCACAAGTAGGAAACATTGACATGAAGTTCTTGGAAGGCAACCATTTGAACTTTCCTGATTTGATAGGTGCAGCATTGGAGCTTGGTTGCAAGTGGGGAAGGTTAAGGTATGCATCCGGTCCATAAAGTCTCCTTGCAGCCTCATCATAAGCCATGGCGGCTTCTTCAGCCGTGGTGAAAGAACCGAGCCAGAGCCTGGTTCTCTTCTTCGGCTCTCTTATCTCAGCAACCCATTTGCCCCACGTTCTTTGCCTAACGCCTCGATACTCGCACGAAGCGTTCTGGGGGCCACCTTTCCCTCTGGTTGGCCCTTTCTTCCATGGCTTCAAGGCAGAGGACCTCTTGCAAGTATGATCCATGGTTGATTGATAGTTGGAAAAGGGAAGGTAGTGAGTGCTGCTGGGATATCTCAGTGTTTGGTGATACTTGGAAGTGCATGAGAATGTAAGGCGCGGAATATGTAGGAGCAAGAGTGTAGGTCGGTATAAATGTTTTCACGTTTAGAGAAGTAACAAAGCCCATGTGACCGTTACTTAGTACGCAGATTGTTTCAAATCCTGTTTCTGTTTTTGTGAAAAATAGAACATGCTAATAAATTGATTTTGTTGTTAAAACAATCTTAATAGTTATAACATGTTTTGATAAGCTTATTTTTGCTAATAATCAATTCTAGTAGTTAGAAGCTACTTAGTGCATGTTTGGATTGACGTTGTCAAAATTGATTTTGGTAAAATTGATTATAGTAAATGTGAATTGAAAGTGATGTGATTTATGTTTCGATTATTTATGAGAAAAAAAAAGTGGCTTTAGTTGGGTAATGTGAAAACCAATTTTAAAATCTAAAAATTGATTATGTTCAATGCAAAACTTACTCACTCTAACTTTTAGGAGAATTGATTTTGGGACTGAATAATTTTGCAAAATGACTCAAACATCCACATTGTCATCCAAGATTGATTTTATTCTTAGAATTGATTTTATTCTATTAGAATTAATTTTGAATTTCTCAAATGCAGACCAAACACTCGTAAAAGCTTCTTTTCATAATTAATTTTAACTTTAAAATCAATTGTAGAAGAATTTTCGTGTATAGCGCATGATCTTTAACACATTGAAGATAATTATATTTTGTTTAATACACAAACAAGGCAAACATCCGTTTCTTTGTTTTCGTTAAGTGAAAGAGATAAGGCTTAATCCTCAAATTGGTCCCTGTCTTTGTGTCGCCGTCTGATCTAAGTCCCTCACCGGAAAAATTTGTGGAAAAGGTCCTCATCAATGCAAAACGTCTAGAGCAGGTCCTCGCCGGAGCCCGAAGCTCCGGCGAGTGATGATTTGGCACGCTGACTGGTTTAATGATGCTGACTTGGCATTAAAAAAAATAAAAAATAAACAACACATCAGAATTTTTATTTTATTTAAAAAAAATTAAAACCAATTGACAAAACTAACCCTAAAACTTAATTAACCAAAACAATTAACAAACTAACCCTAAAATAAAAACAATCTACAGAAGACGGTTCTTCCTCCTTTGAACACAGCCAAGAGCTGCTTGCAGATCAAAAGAAGAGGTTGAGAGAATGTCATTAGCAGCTTCCATCTCAACCTGCGACACCTCCTTCGCCTTGAAACCCTGAGCCAGACTCTCGTTCGAACCCTGCAACCGGCTCACCAATAGCATTCACGGTCAGATCGAAGAGAGGAGGAAGAAATCCAAATCGAAGAGAAGGAGTAAGAAACCCAGATCGAAGAGAGAAGGAAGAAACTCAAATCGAAGGGAGGAGGAAGCAAGACAGATCGAAAAGAAGAAGAGGAAGCTTTGTTTCATACCCATACCAAATCTGTCTTCTACTTCTTCATCTTCTCCTTTGTTCTGGATCTGATTTGTGGGCTCAATATTTGGGTGAGGGTGGATTTCTGTGGTGGGTAGCAGTGGGTTTATGTTGCGGGTTGCGGGTGAGGGTGGGGTGGGGATGGGGGTGGGTTGTGGGTGAGGTGCGGTGGGTTGCGATGGGTTCTGGATGGGGGTGGGTTTTAGGGGTGGGTGGCAGGTGAGGGAGGGATGGGTTCAGAAGCTTTGTTTTGAAAGAGGAGGAGAAGGAGTTGTGTGTGGTGGCTGCTGCGCTGTGCTTCAGGTTGAGGAAGAAGGAGAAGAAATTGGCAGCCATGAGTTACAATTTTCTATTTTATTTTTTCCCAAACTGATGCATCTCTTCTTGTTCTTTGTAATTGTTCTTTCTTCCAGGCTTAAAAAAAACTAATCGAGTGTTGTTTCTGTAAAATTGGACCAAGTCATGATGAAAAGTTTATTAAATATTGAGTGATTTTCAAACTGACAGTGAAATAATCGTTAAGGCTATTGTCTTTTTAATGTCTTAGGCTAACAATTTGATCACTTTCTAACAAAATGAGGGCATAGCCCGGTTGAAGAAGCTGGAACAATAGGAACAAAGGAAGGAGGTGATGAGGAAGAAGAAGAAACTGGAATAGGAAGATCTCCATGGTTGGTTCTGATTTGAGGATTTTGATTTTGGGTTTATTTTGATTTGGGGAGTTAATTAGATTAGGTTAATTAATTTAGGGTTAGGATTAGAAATAGTTCATTTATGTTAATTACTAAACCTTAATTTAAAAAAAAATGCCACGTCAGCATCATTAAACCAGTCAGCGTGCCAAATCATCACTCGCCGGAGCTTCGGGCTCCGGCGAGTACCTGCTCCAAACGTTTTGCATTGATGTGGACCTTTTCCACAAATTTTTCCGATAAGGGACTTAGATCAGACGGCGAGACAAAGACAGGGACTAATTTGAGGATTAAGCCAAGAGATAAATCAAAATGTCCCTTTAAATAAAAAGGGGTATGCCAAAATATGCACATGTAATGTTATACTTTAGAGGCAAATTTAGTTTACAAAAACTTTAATCATGGGTTTTTCACTGTCTACAATGCTGCTACCTCTCAAAACTCTTATTTAAGAGAATGTGATCAACTTTATAGTCCATGCAAGACGCTTCAATGCAATAATCAATATTTTCTTACCCGTTGTGTTTCATTGATTGACCATTTCATTTTAGATATCCTATCTTGTTTTGGTGCTCACGGGTCATAATGTGTGGAGCTTGGATAGCAGGCGACGATGATTTTTTTTTTCCGCCTATATACTTATTTAGCCGGTCACAATATCAGGTAAAGAAGGACGGTTGTGTTAGGTCTTTAGCAGCCAATGTAACTTGTTGATTTCTTTAATAAGGATTAAACACTACTGTATTTTAATTAAGACAAATAAATAAAAAAAATAAAAAAAACTCATTTTTAGGATAAATGATATAGCTAAACTCTAAGCTTAATTATCCTAGGATAATTTGAACTGAATAGTTGGTGGGATCACGTTTTGGGCTGTACATATAACATATTTCAAATCAACTTCTTTTTTCTTATAATTAATTCTAAAATTCATAAGTTACTCATAATTTTTTCTCCTTAAAATTAAGTATACTTTTAGAATCACGAATTTCAAATATGCAGCTAGTAGAACATTTCAATGTTGACAGACAATACTACAAAGCCTTGGGCAAGAGAATGTCCTAGTTATGTTGACGGAAAAGGCCGTCACTAATTCCATTGCTGGGCACTTAAAAATTAATTTATGATGTCTCTATGGAAATTTGCAGCTAAATTCGTTAGTATTATTTACAGATTTATATCCGTCACAAAATTCTGTTTTTTTAGTAGTTTGACTAATACACATCAAATCTCTTATTTGACACTATAAAAGTTTAAAATCCCCCTTTTTTTCTTTTATTTATCTTGTGTCTGATCTTGATAAGTACAAGCAGTGATACAAGAGAGAAAAAGGAGAATTGAATGTGGTTGAGGTGGTGACTAGAAGTAGAATATTTTGCAAGTGATTGTCTTGAATGAAATCTGACACTGATCCTTGGATTCTATTTCTACAACTGGAGTTGAATTAGTCCTCGAGGAAGAAGAAGATCTTAAATAAGACTCACCTCAACATTTTTCCAAGTCACGAACCTACATTTCACATGTTGTCCTGTCACACACATCCTGATTCTCGAGACTCACTTCACCTTTATCCCATGCATTTTGTCTTTATGTCTATGTGCATGTCACAGTGACTCACTCACATTCTTCAGGTACTGAATAAGAATTGGATCAGTAATTTCAATTTTCTTCCAAGGAGGAGTTGCTAATAAGTTAAATTGGAGTAAGATAAAATAAAAGAATAACTCCTAAACAAAATCTTGTAAACATTTAAAATATATAGTGAAACAAGAGACATAACCAGTTAGCAGAACTCGTTAACAGAATCAGAGTGCAATAATCACTCACAATGGGAAAAGATTAGGAACGCACTTTGAAATAAAAGAATTTTCATCTTTGTAATTAGATTTTTTTAATCAAGTACACAGATATTCTATTTTGAGGTAGGAGTGGCCTGTGAAACATCCCTAGATAGCTTCTCCACAATTCACACTTATTTATTTCATTACGCTCTGCATGACGGTTATTGCTAGGTAGTGTGTTTGAGTAAGTAGTTAGTATAGTTTGGCGGCGTATTAAGGCCCCGTTTGGAAAAACAGCTTAATTAAGCACTTATGGTCATAAGCGCTTATGACATAAGCGCTTATTCATAAGCTATTTTTGAAAATTTATTAAAATAAATTAAAAATAAGCTGTATATAAGCATAAGCTGTTTTCATAAGCTATCCTGAGTAGCTTATGAAAATAAGCTGAAAATAGCTTATGGCCTGCCATAAGCTGTTTGTATAAGCTCTCCCAAACACTGGCATAAGAGCTTATGCTGTCAGATAAGCTCAAATAAGCTCTTCCAAACTGGGCCTAACAATTTAAGGAGTATCTTTAGTCTTTATAGGAATCAATAAATAAGATATTTATATTGAGGGACCTGATTTAATTATTATCGCAATTTTGAGGCTTTTCTAATCTCAACACTTTCTCATTTTAATTGCATTTATTTAAATTCGTGTATGATCGCAACCAACCAACTTTCAATTGAGTAAACAATGAAGTCATCCTTTGAAACCAAGTATCCTACCTTACATCCTTGGATACGATAACATGAGCTTAATCTTATATTATTTTTGTGATATAATGCACTTGCTCTTTTACATTTCTATTTAAAGCGCAATTGATCACATCAAGCATATGAAGAAATATTCGAGATGAGACATGATGGGCCTTTGGAGTACGTCCTCAAAGCCAAAGCTTCTTTCAAAGAAACAGAGTAAAAAAAAAAAAAAAAAGTCAAATATGAAAAAAGACGTGGACAAGGCCAAGGAAGAGGGACTAGAGGAGGAAGAAAAGTTCGTGACAAATTTAATGGTAATGATAGGAGTCATCAACCATTTAAAAGCAATTTTCATATTACAAATGAAAGAAGGTATGGCAAATTTAATGTTGAGGGTTTTAATTGCCTTAAATAGGATCATTTTGCTTTGGCGTGTAGAGTTAATGTTGAAGAAAAGACTAATCTTGTGATGGGAGTAAGGGAGGCTCGCCAAATCGCAGTGGGTTTGGGGGTTGTCTGCGTAACAGTTGCGGTGAGTGGATCATGGGATTCTTGGGTAGTGGTGGCTGTGGATCGGTTCTGGAGATGGAGCTCATGGCTATCTTCCACGGGTTGAGGGTGACTTGGGACAAGGGGTTCCGTCGAGTGCTTTGCTCGTCGGACTCTTTGCTTGCAGTGTCCTTGATTCGGAACCCTCCTTCGAGTTTTCATGTGCATGCAGTGATCATTGCCTGCATCCGTGCCATGTTGAGTCGCCCGTGGATGGTTCGCCTTGAACATACTCTCCGGGAAGGGAACGCTTGTGTAGACTACATGGCTAAAGCAGGAGCTTTGCAGGATCATCGTTTTGCTTTGGTTCAAGAGCCTCCGCCGGACTTGGTCTTGCTTCTGTTAGCCGATGCGAGAGGCATTTCGTTTATTAGGCGCTAGTTAGTTCTTTTTTCGTTTTCTTTGTTCTTTTTATTAGGCGCTAGTTAGTTCTTAATGAAGAAAAGACTAATCTTGTTGTTGACAAAGAAGAAAGTAAAGAGCCAACATTGTGGCTAGCACTTAATAATGGTGAGATTAATGATAAGCACTTATGGTACCATAATGAAGCAAGAAATCACATGTGTGGCTACAAGGAGAAATGTGTGGGTAGGGGTGGGAATAGGCCAGGCCGTTCGTAGGGGCCTATGACCTAGCCTACCACAGGCCCAGGACAGGCCAGGCCAAATCGGTAAATAGGTAAGGCTTAGGCTTTTTGAAAAGCTTATTTTGTTAAAAAGGTCAGGCTCAGGCCATTCAAAAAGTTTTATAAGCCTTATAGGCTAGCCTATTTAAGTAAAAATGATTAGTATTTTGTGGTGCATTGTAAATATGATTAGTATAAATATATTTTACCATTCAAAAGGTTTTTATGTCAAAGAATAGAATGTTCACTTTGAATAAAACCATTAAAGCAAAATGCTTGAAGGCTTGTATAAAAAATGAAGTTTGGAATTGGGAGAAGAAAAATGACACGTGATTTCTTGCCATATTTTGAAGAAAATTATCAAGAAGTAGTGGCAAATGATTTTTCTACCCCACCTCCTTCAATTATAGTGGTGATTTTTTTCATACATAAAACTTGAATTTAACCACCAGATTTATATTTTACCATCTTTTGTAGTAATGAAAATCCATTTTTTGCTCAAAAGCACCGGGTGTGACTTTGACTAGACTAGCCTCATTCACTTTGTTTGGTAGGATAGAGATAGAAAAGAAAGAAGTTGAGTAGAGATAAATAGTTGAGAAATAGAGTAGAGAAAAAATGATGTGGAATCTCTCTCCTCTAATTTAGTTGAATAGAGAGGGAGAAGAGAGAGTTAATTTTGTATGAAATGACATTTTTACCTTAAAATATATATTATAAATATAAACTATTTTTTTTTGATAGGAATAACTTAATAAATTCATAAAACACATCTGTAACCACTTTCTATCTCTCTTTCTTTTGAGGAGAGCTTAAAAATGTGACCCACCAAAAAGTTCTCTCTCTTCCCCCTTTGAGACATACCAAACACGGTTGATGAATATATCTCTCCTCTATCTCCCTCTCTTCTATCTCTCTCTTCATTCTCTATTTTTTTTTTTTTTTTTTTGCTCATTCTTCATTCTCTACTCTAACAAACACACGCTTATCAATTAACATAGGAAAATGTTACTTACACACCTCAAAAAGAGGTGGAAGAGGTGGAATGAGGTGAGAGATAGGAAGAAAAGAAAAAGTAAGAGAGAGAAAGTATGAGATATGATAGATGATAAGAAGAGAGAGGTAGAAACAAAAATAGGTGGAAATGAAGTGTTTAAAAAATGAGGTGTGTATATATCATTGTTGATTAACATATGACACCTTTCCTTTTCTTTCTAGACATTTATAAGAAGAAAGAGAGTATAAGTCATGAACTATTATGGGATAAAAGTGATTATTGTGATTATATTCAGCATGATGCCACGCTACTACTTCTTCAACGATAGACCTCATAAGATGTGTCCACGTTTACTTTCAGGCGAGGCAAGCACGTGATGCTCACCTATTATTTTGCGGAGGTGTCCTGGTTTGACTGAACAAATGGCTAACAGTAATACCTTCATGCATCCGCTATTTGTCCTCTTTTTCAGCCATGGCAAATTTATGAGTAAACCATAATCATGAAAATTATTATGAAATACTATATGGTATTTATGTTAGTAATTGATTATTACTACAACATAAGTAACTAAATGCAATATATTATTTGAGATATTCATATGATGATATCTCATGTTTAACTTCAATTGGATGCTCTTGTACTACACGGATATCTATTGAACATTTTACTTATTGAAGTTCTAGCAGGTAAATGTCACATCTTTCCACTCCATCAAATTTTGTATTTATGGCAGTAAAACATTCCACCAAGTGTTATCAAGAAGATAATAAGTTTCAAAAAAAAAAAAAAGAAGATAATAACATACTCTTGCTGCACAATTCTAGTTTTTCTGCCAAATTGTTGGTCTAGATCTAGCAGGTAACAACTAACAGTCATCTACTAGATGAGAATGATAGTTGGAAATTAATCAACACTATCCTGATCCCTAATACTACCTTCCAGCAAGAGAAAAGGTCAGAAAGGCCAACTACCAATCAAAACCACAATAATAATAGTAATACAAGGAAAACTAAAAAGGAAACTGTTAAACTTAGGAGACTCTGAACAGCTAGTTAAAGAGGTGATTCTTCACATATAATAGAATTATGTTAGTTATATCTCTAGTAAATGTGACACTTCTTAACACACTTTCTCAAATCTAAGACCGGACATTTGGAGTATAAAATATGTACTAATGAACATTTCGCGGGTAGCCATATACAGTGTTCTCCACTTAACGAATCTAAAACACAATCTAATGTAATATTAAAATTGAAGAGGTCTAACTTTACTAACTTTACCCAAAAAGTAATTCAAGGGATGAAGATTGTTATCTCATATAAAAATTATCCTTACCACATCTTTTGGGCAAGAACCCCCAACTGAAAAAGAGAAAACACAAATGAAAAACTAAAAGGAATTTTTTTCGAAACCTGAAATAAGCATTGAAATATGAGGTATTGTTAATCCATATGAAATTTTATTGATCAGAGTATAGAAATAGAACCCCAACCAGAAAAATTACACCGGATCAAAATTGCAAAAATCCAACATCAAATTCATTCTGTAAATCAATACAACTCCCTATAAAAAGAGGGAAATTAAGGCTCTAAATGGCAAAGATAGTTCTAGACAACATCAATTAACCAAAACAAAGAAGCAATTAATACTTGAGAAGTTAATGGTTATTCATTCATCGATCAATCCGTGAACACACAATGATACATGATACAACACACCCAACCTAGAACTAGAAGCTCAAAATTTTCTTAGGATTCAATCACAAAAAAAGAGACCCAGAAAAATTTACACGAAAAGGAGAGGATCTACTACCAGGTCATGTCATGTCATGCGGAAGAAGCGAGAGAGAGAGCGAGTCTGATGCGAGGAAAGGCACTGAAGGAGAAGAGGGAGGAGTCTCGTAGAAAATTCTGGATGGTTTGGACGAAGAGGTTGAAGCTCCGTATTGGCGGAATGTACAAGGTGAGTGGCACGGCGGAGAAAGCCACAGCAAACATCAGTTGCAGCATATTCTTTTTTGTCTTGTGACTTCTTGTAAGAGAGAGGTGTGGTTATGGTTTATGATGATGGTGGTATAATAGAGAGGAGATGAGATTTGTCTCAATTCTGAAATCAGATTGAAAGAAAAGACAGAATCAATCAAACTGTGAAAACTGAAACTGTGGTGGGTCACCTTTCTTTCATAGTAATCCTTGTCTCGTGCGTGGGAAAGGGGAGACCCGGCAATTTATTCGTCACATACCATGACAAACAAGGATAAGATGGGGAAATTAAAAACTATATAGAGATTCCTAACTGTAAATGGTACTTGTATTACAAAACAAATGGATACATTTGATTTTGAGATATCATTTTAATTCTGACATTCTATTAAATTCCGATCACATCACCTCATATATACTAGTGTTTACTGTTTATTATAGATAAAAGGGAGTCGGTAAAATATTGATTAATATATATGTTTTTTATGATGAATGAGGATTTGGGTTCCTATACTTTTTTAAGTTTGGTTTTGTTCAAAATTATAGAAATCATTATAATCCATTTAGTATTGGTCGCAAGGGACCCAAACAAACAAAAAATAGGCTTAGATTCTCTCCGGTGACAGCAGCATCATCATAATTTAATCCATTTAATATTGGTGGCAAGGGACCCAAACAAACAAAGGGACCCAAACAAACAAAAGATGATTAACCTATGGGAGTTGGGTTTGGCACCCCACCTATGGGGCTTGGCACCCCACTTTATCAAATACGGAATTTAAAATTCCGTATTCTCCCTATTGAATACGGAACTTAAAATTCCGTACTGTATTTAAGCATGCGTGTCACATTTTCAACCACTCATTATATACTAAAACAGATACAGAATTTTATTTTCCGTATTGATACGGAACTTTAAATTCCGTATTTAATAAAGTGGGGTGCAAAGCCTAAGAGGTGGGGCACCAAACTCAATTCCCTTAACCTATGGGCTTAGATTCTCTCCGGTGAGTGGCATGATTATTATAGTAAAAAACAAATTATTTTTTCATCATATTTTAGACGGTTGAGATCGCTTTGGTGGTTGTGTCACTTGAGAGAAGTTGATTCCCTAAATTATGGTGATTTCTAAAAAAGTCCCTAAATTATGGCAATTTCTAAATAACTAAGAATTAAATTGTCATCTTACTTCTAAGTTTCTAATCTTTTGGTTCAAGTGAAGAGCTGCGAGGCTCCTAGTAGCTAGGGTAACTAATATGTTTTACTTTTTAGGGTTACCAAACTGGTCTGGTCAGTTTTCGCTGCGTTACAAAGGACAGACCCGAGCCGACCATGTCTACCCACTCCTAGTTTTTTCACCCGACCCGACCTTATCCACCCACTTTCATGGAGGGTTATTTCAATATAATCATAAGATTAGAGGCTAAGGTTTCTGTATTTGTTTATGTAAAGTTGGCAAATAACCTGTTTTTATTAAAACAAGCGTGGCTTGTAATCTTCTACCTTATTTGAGGCTGCATTGTATTGATATATTATAATATGAACGTCTATCTACACCCCTAAAATATATCAGAGTGGGTGGGCGGGTGTTTTGAGGGTACATTAATCTAATAATAACAGTTACACTGTACTGTATATATACAACATGCTCACGGTTATAACTACTTCTCATGACCATTCAACAAGGCAAGCCATGAAATCTGTTTCAAATATTTTAACTGCCCATACAAAGAGAATTTATGTACAATTTAAAAGATAAAAAATAACAGGGAGAGTGATACCGCAACTAAGTGAGATCTTCTATAACATACTCAGAAAATGTTATTCGCAGCTCATGGAGAAGATATGCATGCTAGCAACTTGGAGCAAAGCTGTCGTAATTCAAGTGATGGATCTGATGAGGAAACAGTTGAAAGTACGGACCTTGCTTCTAATAGTCCACCTGATATTTTTTCCAAAATCACATCTTCGCTGGCCATAAGAGATGCTATTAGCTTCGCACCTGCCATCCTTTCCTGCTGAACATTAATCATAAATGTTATTATGCGAAGAGGTTGGTGAAAATCTTAGTATATGCCTGGTAATTCATTTCACGTCACAGGATTCACAGACACCAACCAAGAATTAAATTTGATATATTGAACCCTATGTTAGATCTAGCATGTAAATAAACAATAGGAGAGACTTTTGCATAATTGTTTATCCTGATAAAATTACATACATCATGCTATTAATGTAGAAGATCAAAGTTAATTTACCTTCTCTGACTCCTTTCTTAGGGCCTTTAGCGAGATTTTGAGAAGCTCAGATGCATAAGGAAGAACTGCATATCCTAGATGATAGACAGCTGAAAATAGAACCTGGATGCATGCTGCTCTAATCTCTGACTTCATTTCAAACTGTTGACAAAACACTAGTTTTTCATAACCCGGGAAGAATGATCGTAAAGTTTCAAGAACTATATTAAAATCATACTAAAAGGTAATCAAGAACTAAATATGCTATGGTTTGGTACCTCAAGAGAATGAAGAAGAAAAGGAAGAACTTGTGCTGCAAAGCGCTTCTTGCAAGACTTTGAAATCTTCTGGCTAGCGCTGATGAGAACATTACCCATGCACAGACGAAAAGAGAGAGGAACAGCAGCAACACCATCACCCAACTCAGGAATAGATGCCTGCTCCTTGTCATTCACGAACTGGTGTATCATATAAGTGACAACAGAATTCCCTGCAGAAGAAGAATACAGGTTGGAGATGAAGAATGCAAATTGAACTACACAGTAGAATTTCCTTGCTTATATTCAGGATACACATAAATGATACCTTTCTTCTCAGCAACCGTAATTCTGTCTGGCGTGGAGTCTTTGATTGATTCCTTAGCTTGTAGTTCAGCACATATCATCAGTGCTAGACAATCAATGCATCCATGTTGTGCTTTAGAAACTGAAATTTATATTCATTAAAATGAGTTTGCCTTCACGTCAAATTGAAGGAAATTAGAAACTAAAATAGTTTCAGACCTGAATCAGCATTCAGGCAAGGCCATAACAGCACTGTTTCAATCATCCTTCTAATTGCAAGCATAGAAGGATGGGAAAGTGACTCCCAGCCTCTGACCTATAAATCCAAAAAAGCCACTTCACCGTAAGCTAAATTGAATCAGATAATGCAAGAAAATGAAACAGACTTTTAACAGCAGAACATGGCAATCTATATATTGATGGAGAAAAATAATTACCACAAGGGATGTGCATATTGAAAATAAACAGGCTTTTATCTTCACTATATCTTTAGAATCCATTGCCACCTCTAACTTGGAGCAAACAAATGGGATTAAGACCTAAAAAATCAAACAGCAACGAATAGTTAAAGTAATCCCTAAAAACTGCCAAAATAAGGTTTCCTGAGGTGCCATGTGATTCAGAATGCATCTGTCAAAAAGAGGAACAAGTGTAATCTAAAGATTTATATAATTTTACAGAACTGAGAACTACATCCAAATGAAAATTCATCCCTGGTGATTTTGGAATTGCTTCTAAAAGTTCTCAATCAAGGTAGCACTACTTCTTTAAGAGAAAAAAACACTGATGTGTTCACCAAAAGTTCAATATTTGATTAAAAAAGTCATTACTTGTGGATGAATGCGTCCGCACAGCTCAGCAGAGAGCTTCCGAACATCTTCAAATTCAAATTCACAAAATGCCCTGAAACAAATGAATAGCATGAAACATGCATCGGGCTCCTGTACTGCTTAATGGAAGGATATGACTGTATGCTAATTGTTCAAGGACCAACCTGTTTAGAAGGAGATTTGCAATACACTTGTAACTAGTCTCAGTGTCCCCGCTGTCTGAATCTACCTTACAAGAAGAAAAAAAATTGTAACGACATCACATGAAAATTATGATGGGTTAAAAGGAAAAATATGTATACTCGAGTCTGATAGACAGGTTTATGCATGATATTCAAGGAACTGAGATAGATAGGTAGGATTGAAATCTAGATTCCAGAGTCATGATTTTGTAACTGAACCTTAAGTATGAAATGTTATAGTAGTAAGATTTCTCTTGTGAACCTTTTATTATCTTTTCCGTGAAACGTCAGTTATTGCTATAGTTTCAAGTACCTAAAGTAACGGACCCACTAAATCTTGGCATGCAAATAACTAGAAGTATGAAGTGATACAACAAATATCCATCACAACAATCAGAAAGGAAAATAAATGAGGCATGAATATATACCATGAATCACATTTTGACCGAGTTTTCCATACATAATTGATGAATTCAGGTCATTGAAAGTTTTCATGGGAAGCATCTTAATTATGAGCAACGGGCAGAGACGCTCAAACAGAGATCGCTGCATTTCTTCAAACTCATCACTGGTATAGGTTCTAGACTCCCATCTTGATAAGAAACTTTCATGAATCCTGCAACAAATGATCGAACCATTGAGTCATGTATGCAGCATCATAGGAGCGAAAAAGAACTGCTACAAAATCCTAATTTTCCAATGTAGGACAAAGACAATTTAAATATATCCATATCCACAACTACCATACAATCAGTGAATATTTTTTACACTTTGCTTTTCATGCATCCACAGATTAAAGTGACCGCCGGAAGATAGTTTGAGGACTTTTATGATGTTTCTTTATTGTATGTGACTAAAATAACAATGCGAGCCAAGGTTGAGATATGAGGACGAAAGTAAGGGTGTACTCATGATCAAACACAATTCATAGAGATTAGAGCTCACATAAGCTTTAATGTATTATGAGGCAAACCAACCAAGCATCATAAAATAATATGTACGCCCCCAAACCAATCAGCTCCATAAATTTAGCACAACTCAAATATAAAATATTAATATACAGTCCTCAAAACTGTATTATTCCCAACCCTTTTCTTTGGCGTTGCACAGGAGCATACAAAACTATTTCCACGTGCAACTGAAGACAAATTCTGAAAACTGCATCCCATTGATATCCCACTCTAAGTTTCTTCAATTAAATCAATATTCTTTCTTTATCAGCAGTTGGCTTTACAAGTACGAATTTACCTGTCTTATTATATGTCCCATCATTGCATCCCAGATTTGACACAAACAGATACAGCTCTTTCAGGTTATAGTTAAAGATCTGAAGCTCACAATCATATATAAGGGGGAAATATAACAGCTACACTTTTTAATAGTAATTAGGTTAAAGGTAACATCACTTATCTTTAACAAGTAGTTAGAAGCACTAAGAAATTTTATTATAACAAAAAATGTAATACATAGACTCACTTCTTCTGTTCTCTAACATGCAACATAACATGATGCAATACAAGATCAGCAACATTTGCCAGGTCTTCACTGATATAACTCAAGAATTTCACAACAGTTGCATTTGATGGATCTGTGAACATCTTGTCAACCACTGGTCCAATTAAGGAGTTCCAGTCCTGGACCTGTTATATATCACATTTAACAAATAAGAATACTTTATCTAATCTATAATATATTATCTGTATCTGAACTAAAGGTACATTTATTGAAAAAAATTACAAAAATTTCAGAAAAATCTATAAAGAACAAGACAGTAAATAACTACAAAGTGCGCACAAAATGTTTACTGCTATGTTTATCTAAATGTTACGTGCTTTCCAATGTCAAAGGAAATATTGAGATGTGTTGAGATAAACATAAGTTTGAGACCCTACTGACTGGTTCCCAAATGTACACTACGAGCATGTTTGCCTTGATGTCCTGAAAACGTAAACGGATTTTTTTCAAATGGGACAAAATTGATCCTTTAGAAAAACGTGCACCGGAAAGTTGAATTTTGTGTTTTCCACCTCGCTAACGTCTAACCAAACACATTCTACATCATCGTAAAATTGTATTACAAAGAACCAACACGACATAGACAAAATGTAAATATATGGTAGGCCACAACTCCATATCAAGGGGGAAATAGATATATCAAAAGATAAAGAACAGCTACAAACAAAAAAATGAATGTCAAACCTCAACTCTTCAAGGATTGAATTTGTTAGATATAAAAGAAACCATTTTGGGCCTCTAACCAACATCATAAACTTTGGAATGATTTGGTTCTTAACGTGGGTCAGAGCAACTTCTCCTAATCAGTTGAGAATTTATTTGTAGCAACCCATACTATTCATAATCAAATTAAACTTTAACTAGGTTAGGTGGGTAGTGCTGAGCCGTTGTCAATGCCTTGAGAGCGCAAAGGGCTTTCATGTAAGGGCACAAATAAAGATATGAACAAATATTTGATGTGCTCAAGCTTTTGGAATTATTTGATTCTGGACAATATTAAAGGATTCTGGTATAACAATATTGCTTTACCAGTCCTTAAATGTTAAAGAATCTATCAGCATTTATGATTGGTATGAAGCCTTAGAAGTCTGATTTTCCTACACCTCAATCAAGTAAACCGGTTTACTTTCTGAATTAATTATCAGTCAATTTTTTCATGATCAGATTCGCACGTCAGAAAAGAAAAAACATGCCACTACACAGTATACTTGCATAATCATTCTTACACTTTTAGACCATTCTGGAACCAGTTTGAGTACTCGGTCAGCATCCAACTTTGATCCTGACACCAAAGTAAAAAAACATGATAACATAATGGATGCAGTATTTTTAACGAACAAAAAAGGAAAATTGAATTGCATCACCATAACAATGTTGCTCAATAATATAGTCACAGCTGTAAATAAAAATGGCTAAGGATCTCAAAGTTTTGATTACAACAAATATGAAGATCAAGCCAAGTCTAGCTAGCATGAAGCTTTCAAGTGGATTGGTCATATATACTACGTATAGCTTGTAAAAGCTCTACATGCTTTAAGGCTCAAAGAACCGCTCAAAGATAAAGTAAAAAGGGCAAAATAAAATTGATTCGTGTTAAAATAGTCCATCTCAAGGAAACTAGGATCACATGATTATAAGTGACATGTGTGTGTCTTGATAACAAATTAAAATGATATGTCCATATAATACCTTTTTTTTACATTCTTATATACTCCGTTAGGATCCATAAGCACCAACGACACTAGGCAATCACACATTAACAGTTAAAATGCTCTGACTGTTGAATACTTTGATTCCAGTAAGTTCAAGTGTGAACTTGCACAAATGGAGCAAGCATTCGTTTCCTACATTAAACTGTGAGAATTTGTTCAATTTAATAACTTGAGGTTTAGCTTTAGATAATGTTAGCCCAGGGTTGGTGGTAACCCTAATTAGCTTAGTTCAGAACCCATCCAGGTCATTAAGTGTTTCTGTCTGTGCACAGTTGCGTCAAAATTGTCTATATTTACAATTCCTTATATAGGGTGTACAAATAAGGAATTCAAGGAAAGTAGCATTTATGTGTACCAATTAGAAATTAGGAGATGTCAGCATTTATTAGTTGTAAATGGGAAAATTCCAATATTTATACCTGGATCTAGTAATTAGAAATAATGTATACGAAAGACCATTGGGACAATTTGACAGGTTATACTTACAGGCTAACATCCATGAGTATCCTTTTGAAATTGATATGAAATTTTAGAAAAATGGTGTACAAATCAATGGCGTCCAATTAATGGAAGATTTCCGTGAGAAATACATCTTCGAAATGTTTAAAATGGTATAAAACTAATTTACTTTTATATAGGTGCCCACTGTCAAAAAATACTGAACCTACCGTTTCTTAAATATATTGATATAGAAAATAGAAATAGCAAAGCAAAGAAACCAGCTCATGCATATTCTGTCAAATTGTGATGTAGAAAGTGCAACACACACACATACTACCTTTATCTCCGGTGGACTCTGAAAGATCCGGGCTATGGCTGATGTTGCTGCAAGGATAACGATGTAAAACTTATTGTCAAGAAATGATATCTTTAACATATCAAGACTTTTTCAGTTTTTGAACTCCAGCTTTAGAAACAGAAGCTTTCAGTTTTGTGCTTTCGTAAGTTCAGCTCCGCAACTTTAAAGGCCCAGTAGGAGTGAAGAAAAGAAAGCATACCTAAGACAGTCAAGAAGCAAGAATACAATTTCAATTCTCTGGTTGTGTCGTTTGAGGACGCCAATGATGGCATCACTAGCAGATGATTGGCTCTCACCAGAAGAGTAAACAAGACCAACCAATGCAGGCAAGTACAACAATGGGTCTGCAAGAGTAAGTTAAGTTAATTGGCAAGATAATGTGTTACTGTAAAAAAATAGTAATGAAATTACCAAAAAAGACAAATATATAAGTCAGTACTCAGTAATGACCACCAAATCTTTATAGGACAAAGCAATAGGTGTCATAAACATTCATACATGTTAGTTTAAATATTTTTGTGACAAGACCTTTAGTGGATCACCAAAATGTGCTATGTGATTAATAACAACTAATGACAAAGAATGAAACATTTGATTAAGGAAATAAAGGATAAGAAAAATAAAACCAGGAAATAGCAAAGAAGTAATGAACCTAAAAGCTTGTGTTATTTGGTGCAAGTTCAGGAATGGCTTTAAATACATCTCACACAAACCTCCTGACATGAAAGTCCTTTGGACTTGAGAAGCACGGGCCCAATAATACATTATGCTTGAAATTTAATAATAAAACAAGAGTGACAGCAAGCACGTAATCATTTGGACAAAAGAGGCTCCAAAACCAGTAAAGAAACACTTATCCAAAAACCTTAGCCATTATATGTGTCAACAGACTGTGAAATAGAGCATTTAATGCTCTTAATTAGCAGTTATATTTTTGTTTGTATATAATTATGTTGTTTCCTGTTTGTACTTAGTTTATTTTAGGTAGTTTCTTATTTTCATTCATTCTCCCTAATTCTCTCTTTAGTCAAGGATTTCCTTCTTTGACTTTGATCAATCACATTATGTAATTCCCTCTATAAGAAGAGGAATCCCTGTACAGTTTTTCATATCAATAATATTACCAAATATTTCAACTTGGCATCAGAGCAAAGATCTCTGCGCATCTGATTTGCATCCATGGCTGACAGTTCCTCAGCCAGCGATGATCAGAATACGGAGGAGATTGTGGTTCCCAAAGTCTCGCAGCCTCCAAGGCAGGAGCAGCGAGTCCTGTTCGGTGAATCTCATTCTGTCCAAATCACCACTTTTCGACTCAATGGGTCGAACTATTTCCGGTGGTCCCAATCTGTCCAGTTGTATATTCGTGGCAGAGGAAAACTTGGGTATCTCACTGGTGAGAAACCCATGCCAGATATTGCTGATCCACAATATGCTGTTTGGGACGCTGAAAACTCCATGGTGATGACATGGCTGGTAAACTCCATGGAGGAGGACATTAGCAGCAATTACATGTGTTATTCCACAGCCAAAGAGCTATGGGATAGTGTCACGGAAATGTATTCAGATCTTGAGAACAAATCTCAGATCTATGAACTCACCTTGAAAGTCAGAGAAATTCGGCAGGGAGGTAATAACGTGACAAAATACTTCCACTCTTTGAAGCGAGTTTGGCAGGATCTAGATCTCTTCAACACTTACAAGTGGAACTCTGCAGAGGATGCCAAACACCATCGACAAACCGTGGAAGAAGGTAGAATATTTCAGTTTCTTGCTGGTCTGAATGAAGAGCTAGATGAAGTTCGTGGCAGAATCATTGGGAGAGCAACCTTACCTTCATTGGGTGAGGTCTTTGCTGAAGTTAGAAGAGAGGAAACTCGCAGAAGTGTGATGATGGGAAAGACCAAAACGGATGCACCTCCTTCTGAGACCAATGCTCTTGCTGTAGAAACTGCTGCCCTTAAGACTTCTACTAACCAGAAGAACTTCTCAAACCGCTGGTGTGATCACTGCAACAGACCCGGTCATACTCGGGAAAGTTGCTGGAAAATTATTGGGAGGCCAGCACATCTAAAGGGTGGCAAGTCAGGTCCTAAAAATCAAAAATCTTTCCCTACAGCTCATGAGGCAGAAAAGACTTCCTTGAAAAAGGAACAAGTTGAGGAACTCATAAGGTTGTTAAATTCTAATTTTTTATCTGGTACTCCTAGTGGGTCTGTGGCACAAACAGGTAATTTTTCTACCCCTAGCTCCCTTAATTGCACCTCAAATATTCATGCACCATGGATCATTGATTCAGGTGCTTCAGATCATATGACTAGCCTTTCTCCTTTATTTAAAACCTATTCTCCTTGTTCTGGAAATGGAAAAATTAGAATTGCAGATGGTTCTTTTTCCGCAATTGCAGGGAAGGGGAAGATTACCTTATCCAATAACATTGACTTAGGAAAAGTTTTACATGTGCCCAAACTATCTTGCAACCTTCTTTCTATTAGCAAAATCTGCAAAGATTCCAATTGCAGTGACATTCTTTGACACTCATTGTGTTTTTCAGGACCGGATTTCGGGGAAGATGATTGGCAGTGCTAAGATGAAGGATGGACTTTACTACTTTGAGGATACTTTCAGAAATAAAGCAGCTCAGGGTCTTTGTGGTATGAGTTGCACCTCTGTTAGGGACCAAATAATGCTCTGGCATAACAGACTAGGGCACCCGAATTTTCAATATCTTAGGCATTTGTTTCCAGATTTATTCAAAAATGTTAATTGTTCTTCTCTTGAATGTGAAAGTTGTGTTCTTGCAAAAAATCAAAGAGCTCCTTATTATTCTCAACCATATCATGCATCTAGACCTTTTTACTTAATCCATAGTGATGTTTGGGGGCCTTCAAAAATTACAACTCAATTTGGAAAAAGGTGGTTTGTAACCTTCATAGATGATCACACCCGGTTGTGTTGGGTCTACCTTATGCATGAAAAATCTGAAGTTCCTAATGTATTTAAAAGTTTTTCACAAATGGTAGAAACTCAATTTGATACAAAGATCTCCATTTTGAGGAGTGATAATGGAACTGAGTACTTCAATCAAAATCTCAATGAGTTTCTGAAAAATAAAGGCATTCAGCATCAATCGACATGTCCAAATACTCCTCAACAAAATGGCACCGCTGAAAGAAAAAATAAACATCTCCTTGAAGTAGCTCGTGCCATTATGTTTGAGAGTAATGTTCCAAAGTATTTGTGGGGAGATGCTGTCCTAACAGCAGCCTATCTTATAAATAGAATGCCCACTCGTGTGTTGAATTATCGCACACCTTTGGAAAATTTCAAAACCATTTTTCCAGCATGTCGATTACATACTGATATGCCTTTAAAGGTGTTTGGTTGTACAGTTTTTATGCATAAACCTTCCACATCTCGGTCCAAACTAGACCCAAGGGCAGAAAAATGCATTTTTGTTGGTTATTCTCCAAACCAAAAAGGATATAGAGTCTTTAATCCTATCACAAAGAAGCTTTGTGTTAGCATGGATGTTACCTTTCTTGAACATCAACCTTTTTTTCAAAAAAATTCCCTTCAGGGGGAGAATAATAATGTGAGTGAAGACAATTTTTTGCATGAACCGCTGCCCATTCCTATTGTAGACACAGAGAATACAAATTTTATTGATGAATGCAACAAGGAAGAACATGTGGAAACAAGTTCTGAAATTTCTAAAGAAAATCTTATGCCAGACTTAGGTGGAGCCCAAACAGAGAAAGAAATACCACAGTCAAAAAAGGAGTTCCATGTTTATACTCGGAAGTATCCTAAAAGGACCAAAGACCAATCCATCATCTCTGCACCAAGCCAACCAGAAATCCCGGAAGAAGGCCAAGTAAGAATACCACAAGAAATTCGAGGTAACACTGACATTTTCACTTCTACTATTGAATTACCCATAGCTATTAGAAAAGGAACCAGAACCTGCACCCAAAAATCAGAAAAATCTAGCACAAACCATCCCATTTCCCAATATGTTTCCTACCAAAATCTTTCACCGAATCACAAAGCTTTTACCTCTAAAATAACAGATCTGTTTGTGCCTAGAAACATTGAGGAAGCACTAGATGATCCCAATTGGAATTTAGCAGTCTTAGAAGAGTTGAGTGCACTGAAAAAGAATGAAACTTGGGAAATAACAGACCTGCCACGTGACAAAAAACAGGTGGGTTGTAAGTGGGTATTTACCATTAAGTGCAAGGCCGATGGAAGTGTAGAGAGGTACAAGGCGAGATTGGTGGCAAAAGGGTTCACTCAAACTTATGGAGTAGACTATCAAGAGACGTTTGCTCCAGTTGCTAAACTTAACTCTGTTCGGATTCTTATATCCCTTGCTGCAAGTTACAACTGGCCTTTACATCAATTGGATGTAAAGAATGCTTTCCTGAATGGGGAGTTAGAGGAAGAAGTGTTTATGAGTCTTCCCCCCGGATTTGAAGAAGAACTTGGAAGAAATAAGGTGTGTAGACTAAAGAAGTCATTATATGGGCTGAAGCAATCTCCAAGAGCATGGTTTGAGAGGTTTGGAACAGTGGTAAAAGGGCTTGGATATATCCAAAGCCAAGCTGATCACACATTGTTCTATAAACATTCAGCAGATAATAAGGTTGCTATCTTGATTGTATATGTTGATGATATTATTCTGACAGGTGATGATAGCTTGGAACTCAAAAATCTGAGGGAGAAACTTGCTAAAGTTTTTGAAATCAAGGAACTTGGCACATTGAAATACTTCCTTGGAATTGAGTTTGCAAGATCAAAGGAAGGTATCTTTATGAACCAGCGAAAGTATATTCTGGATCTTTTAAAAGAAACAGGATTACTTGGATGCAAAGCTGTAGAAACACCCATGGAGCCCAACTTAAAGCTGCAACCAGCTGAAACAGAAAATATGGTGGACAAAGGAAGGTATCAGCGACTAGTGGGAAGGCTAATATACTTATCTCACACCCGTCCAGACATTGCCTTTGCTGTAAGCATGGTAAGCCAGTTTATGCATGCACCAGGTCATGAACACTTGGAGGCAGTTTTTAGAATCTTAAGATACTTGAAGGGATCACCTGGGAAGGGGCTTCTTTATAAAAACCGTGGGCACCTTCAGGTAGAAGCCTACACTGATGCAGACTGGGCAGGGAGTGTGACAGACCGAAGATCAACATCAGGCTATTGCACCTTTGTTGGAGGAAACTTGGTTAGTTGGAGAAGTAAAAAACAAACCGTTGTAGCAAGGAGTAGTGCAGAAGCTGAATTTAGAGCAGTTGCTCATGGAATTTGTGAGGCATTATGGGTGGAAAAGCTTCTACAGGAATTAAAGGTTTTCAATTCTCCTCCAATAAAGCTTTATTGTGACAACAAGTCTGCAATATCTATTGCACACAACCCGGTCCTACATGATAGGACCAAGCATGTCGAAGTTGATAAACACTTCATCAGAGAGAAGATAGAAAGTGGGCAGATTTGTATTACATATGTTCCCACTGCAGAGCAATCGGCAGACATCCTAACCAAAGGATTACCCAAGAAATCCTTTGACAACATAACTAGCAAGCTGTCTATGGAGGATATCTTTAGGCCAGCTTGAGGGGGAGTGTCAACAGACTGTGAAATAGAGCATTTAATGCTCTTAATTAGCAGTTATATTTTTGTTTGTATATAATTATGTTGTTTCCTGTTTGTACTTAGTTTATTTTAGGTAGTTTCTTATTTTCATTCATTCTCCCTAATTCTCTCTTTAGTCAAGGATTTCCTTCTTTGACTTTGATCAATCACATTATGTAATTCCCTCTATAAGAAGAGGAATCCCTGTACAGTTTTTCATATCAATAATATTACCAAATATTTCAACTATATGACAGCCCAATAATAGTTTTTAATTTATCTAACATATACTAAGAAATAGTAAACAAAAATACACCGTATATTTCAGTTTTAATGCTAACCTATCAATGGAAGCAACTTGGATGTTTGCTCACGAATCAAAATTTCTTCATCTCCAAGCAGCCCAAGCAATTTGTTGGCAATATCTTGCCTAAAATAGACGTACCAACAATTAAATAAACAAACAACTAAGAAATATGGTATAACAATATGACTATATGAGCAATCATACCAAGCAGAATAAGGCAATAATTTCTGTGACTCTGATGATATATTTAAGATCTCTGATATAACGTCCAAAGCATTTCTTCTCTGTGAAATGTTTCCAGAAGCAAGGCGCTTTAGAACTTCCATAAGGCACTTATCATCTTTGCTCCTGTTCAATCATGTATATCAGTTCTGATTTAAAAAAAGTAAGGATTTTGGACTTAAAAAGTATTATTACTCAGTATCATATGAGAAAGAATGGACTAACTACATTGAGCAGTATTCTGCTATCAGCAAAACAACAGCTCTAGCTGGACCGTCCTGTTCATCTAGAAGGTGAAGCAGAAAAGGTATCACAAGATTCGCCTGTCTACTGTCAGTGAGTGTGTCTTCTTCTGAGTAATCTGGCTTCAAAATAATTGCCTTGAATATTGAAACAACCCCAACTACCACATCTTCATCACTGCAGTTGAGCTATACATGAAAGAGCGGAAAGTAAATCTAAAACATTATGTTCCACTGTCATTCTGATAAGAGAATCTAAACCCAAATTACTAAACTGATTAGTAACTGACTTCTAAATCCATCATAGTCATAGCTCAAAAAAGAAAACTAGATAATATATAACTCATAATCTATACCACAGTGCAGTAAAAGCCCAATTAGTCATAACAGATGGCAATATCAGTATCACCTGTTAAGGAAAACCAGAAGTCCTGCTGAACCTAGAAAGACTTCTACGAAGTAGGAATGTGTGTATTAAACCATAATATATTGATATATTTTTCTCCTTGACCTCAAATGACAATTGAGCAAGCTTTGCCGTAACATGCTCTTTAACTTAAGATCAGTATCAGTACACTATTTAATCATTTGATCATTGGAATAGGGGTTATGAGAAGTGAATGGAGTATAAGTGTGATTGGTAGCTACCATAAAACCAAAGAAATTCCTATTCCATTTAAGTAGGGATAAGAAATTTATAGTATACCCTTTGTCTTCCTTTGAAATGACAAAATCCTCATCTCCTACCCACAATTGCTCCCAGGGTCTCCACCACTTGGCACTTGCTACGGCTGTTGCACATACCAAGCTCCACCAACACAGTCTACCATTTTGTTTCTTGTATAGTTTGGTATTAAGGGATAAAAGAGAATAGCCATTTCATTTTTTACAATATCAAAATTAATATATTCTTGTGGGGATGATAATCCCATTCCCATTTCTCCTTTAAAATCATTTGACCAAACTTAACTCCTAAAGTAACTTCAGCAGGATCTTCATCCCAAAAGATCTCTATCAACTATTTGAAACTGTAATTTATTAATGTTAGGTGGTGCTAGAATTTATAAAATTACACAAAAGTACTCTGCTTTGACAGGGCAACATAGGGAACCAACAATGTTAATTATACTATGGAAGGTTTTGAGAAAAAATCAGTGTCAGTGTCCAATGCAAGTTAACCTATTCAACATTAGATCTTTCTTTCAAATACCAAGGGCACTATTACTGCACTTAGAGCATTGCAAATACCACATCATACAAGGCCAGAACTCACAAAACAAAAATAGTAACAAATGACATGTTTATTCTAAGTTTCTAGCAGTAATAGAGTGCTACAAAACCTGATGCAAGGAAAGCATATGCAAAATTTTAGGAAATAGAGATAACATATTCATTAGCAGAATCAAATGGTTGTGCAATGGCCATGTTATAATTAGATATGCAATATATTTCCTCAAGAGGTACCTGTGGTACTAGAATGCGTGAGATATTCATTCCAAATTCTGACACTGTTCCTTCAAATCTCTTGCTATCTAGACGTCCCAGTAGTAAGCATAGACAGTTCAAAAAAAACTTCATTGTCTCCAACCCACCATCCTTGTTGTCAGTATACCCACCAGCATGGTTGTCCATATAATACTGAAATTTCATGGATATCATATCAGCAACTAAACAATTCCATCACACAATCATATAAAGCATGAAGAATTGAACTAAAAATATATCTATTTCTAAAACAGTAACAAAAGCCTTTTCCCATTAGCTGGGGACAGCTACATGGATTCAATGATGCCACAATGATCTGTCCTAAATCATATCTGACGACAAATCATTTAAATATAAACCCTTCTTAATGGTTTGGCAAATGGACTCTCTTGGTCTCCTTCTACCTCTAAATTTTGAACAAACCTCAATTTGATCTACTCTTTACTAATTACTAGGGCTTCCATAAGTTTTATCTGCACATGCACATGTCACCGAAAAAAATCTACCATCTTTTCCACAATAGATATGCTATCCTGACTTTCTCTCTCATAGTCCTATCTAGTCTTAAGTGCCACTCATCCATCACTGCATTTCCATCTCCACATCATTGAACTTTTTTCTTGTTGGCTCATTACCATCAAACACTAAATCTCATAAAACACCACAAGTCTTGCAGTTGAGTGAGAAAATTTTCCCTTAAGCTTAAGTGGTACTTTTCAATCACAAATAAGACCAAAAGCACTACTCCATTTCATCTACCCTGCTTGACGACTCCTATGGTTTACATATCCCTCTATTTCCCCATCATTTTGTATGAAGAATACCGTCAAAACATCATAGTAGCAAATTTATACTGCATAAAACCTGAATTCCAGATAAATACTGGTCCAAGAGTTCCTTGTAATGCTGAGAAAACTTATGATCTTCCAAGTGTAATAGCATGCTATAATGCTTCCAGCAAGAGCATAGTAGTAAATCCCCAGACTTCAGAGCATTACAATCTGTTTTAACATTGCAAACAATGAGAAAAATTCCGGTTAATAGAAAGCTACGCGAGTGAATTAAATATGAAGGAGCAACAAAAGAATACAATGATTCCAGAACCTGCCTCAGGTAGCAAGGACCCATAGTGACCCTTTATCTCCTCCAGCCATTTCAGAACTTGCTCCAATCCTTGAGCATGTAATAAACGGCTTTTTTTGCTCCACTGCAATGTAGGGTTACTCAATTAAGTTTGGCGCAAATTTCAAAGAAGGCAACAGGGAAAGGTTAATGCTCAAACCAAGTTATTACATTCTTTTTTCATATATGCATTCATGTTAGTAATTTTGATGAAAACAACTGAAGCATTTGCTGGAACTGGAACCTATGGCATTTAGAATTCAGTTTCGATTTCAAGACTGATATAATAGTCTTCGCAGTAACAGATAAATGCACACCAGATAGTTTGTGGTGGTTTTGTATCAGCATATCCTCTGACAAAGAATGTGTAAAAATAGCATGATAGCTTCTATGTTCATTTAATTTATTCAGCATGCAGATCCATATGATGCTAAGTATGCAATAACAGGGCTTAACAGTAATCATAATCCTGAAATCAAAACAGGCCTTTGTTTCCAAATTCAAGATGATAGAGAACGTTCCCAGTCCCACAGCTAACCTTCTAAAACTCTAGTCTATGGACTGTGGGGTTAAAAAATGCAATGACTTTCTAATGTTCACCGATTCAATATAATTTCCAAATTGGATATTGCATCACATGAATATATGGCACATTGTTTAAAACGTAAATGATTCAGATAATAATTAAAAGAGTATTAACTTACAGAAAGGAGTCTTTGCACCAAACATATAAGGTGATCTAAATGGTTCCAAAGAATATAGTCCCTTTCAAACTTTGACATCAACAAAGATTTTGAACCCATTTTCACCTTCTTTTCAACACTAGGAGATTGTACAAAAGCAATTGCCTGATCTTTTGCTCTAGTATTTAATCTTGACTTCTTACCATCAAGCTCAGCCACTTTTGTTAATGCTCCAGAAATGGACAACAAACAGTCAGCGGCAGACACTCCAAGGCGAGATGGCAACTGAAAACCATCCTGCAGAGTGCTGAAGAGCCCGTGATCAGTAAACAAAGTTGATGGAATAATGAGAGAGGAAATTTTAGAGATTATAACCCATAAAGGAGCGCAAAAGGAGGAAATATAGAGTTGACATTATCGTAAAAATTAATGCACAGCATGCCACAAGATCAAATTAATATTAAGAGCAGATTATTGAAGACGAGTAGCTGTGCACAATAATCATTAAATTACACAACATCAGTAATCAGCCAAATGCTTCCAGCCAAACAGATTATTGAAGATGAGTAGCTGTGCACAATTAATCAACAGCATTGCGAAATCAACCACTAAACAACTTTCATTAAAATGCAAAACAGGTTCATCAGAAATGACAGTACCTTTCATTACTTACAATGCCTGCCAAATCAGGCAAGCGGGTCGATAGTATCTTCAACAAATCACCATATCTCTCCCTTATTCCTATCACACAAGTTATTAAAAGCACATTAGAACAAGACTTAATTAAGAAAGAAAAAAAAATCAACTTTTCTAGGCCATGAAGGTAAATGTGATAACAACAATACAATAGCACGAGCGAAAACTGCAAACTCACCAGCAAGCATGGATTGATGAACAGAACTATCATACTCTACAAGACTCCGAACAAGGAGACACCAACCAAACAACACATACCGGTCGTCGCGCTTTCTGGCAACAATGCCAGCAAGCGCTTCAGCAACGGGCACGAAGAGAAGCTCGTCCTGGAAGAGCCAGCTGAGCAGAATCATGGCTTGGCCACCGCGTTTGGTGTCCTTGGACTTCAACAACTGCAAATCAAGAAGGAACATGAACAAAACAACAAACACTGAATCACGAGAACGAAATGAAGAAATCAAATTGGGAGAAATTGAATACGCTGTGGATGATGGGAAGGAGGAGTTGGTCGAGGGAAGTGAGATTGTTGGCGGCGGCGGCGTCGGTGACGAAGGTGTGGAAGAAGCGGAGGGAGTGTTCGAGGGAAGCGGTGGAAGGAGGAGTGGGGGAAGGTGATAGGCGAGAAATGGAGTCGTGGAGTTTGGTGGGGCGGGTTGTGAGGAGAGAGGTGACGGCGCGTGCGAGCGTGACGGAGACGATGGATTCGGGTTGGGGGTCCGATTTCCATAGCAGTAACTCTTGTTGTTCACTGCTACCACCTGATGATGATGATGATGATGATGATGATGATGCTTCTTCCATTGTTCTCTTCTCTGCTTCTGCTCTGCGCGCACTCTCAATCTCAAGGGGCTGACTCTGTTTTCTGCTTACTCTACCAATAAAACCAGATTTTAGCTTCATTCTTAAAAGAACGAGGGGCAGAAAATATAAAGTCATAATCAAAAGTCATAATCATTTTGATAAATTTTGTAAATTATTATCACTTGAAATCTAGTGGGACGAGTTAGGACGAGTTAAACATGACTTTCACCCGGCCCTAGATATTGATTAGGTCTAATTTTTAAACTCAAACACGTATCTAGACCTGAAGAATCCCGATTAGATGCGGGTTTAAGGGACATTGGTCAAGACGTGTCAATGGACAAGATCGTGTATTGTACCCCTAGTGGATGGGATGTAATTCATGTTGAGGTTTGGTGTGTGTTTATACTGAAATGGGGTGAGGAGTGGGGGAAGATAGTTTAAGTAGAGGAGAAAATTTAATTTTCCAAGCTATATATAAGTAGTCCTTCTAAAATAAATAAATAAATGCAATCCTTTAACTGACACGTTCATTTTTCAAGTCATAAGCAACTCAAGCTTCTATCCGAACTAAAATTCAAAAAATTTAGAAAGTTTAAGGACTCAAATACAACTTTACTCTGACGGGTTAAATTAGGTCGACCATATAGTTAGAGACTTAGAGAGTTAGAGGGGAAAAAACAATAGTTAACCCTAAAAGTAACCATGCTATTTGAAAATTGAAACAAATTACAAGTGATAATTTACAAAAATGTTCCCACCCAAAGCCCTTTTCAATCACTCTTCCCTTTTCCTCCGGCAGCCGCCGCAGCACCACCGTCTAAAGTCAAAGTAATGCACGATCCTCCAATCCCCCTCCCACAACTACAACCTCTGCAACTCTCCCTCTCAGGGAACTACCGCGCCATCTGCAACCACCTCCTCGCTCTAACCCACTCTCGATCCCTCCGCAGAGGCCTCCAACTCCATGCCCACATCATCAAAACCGGCCTCGAAACCATCCCTCTCCTCTCCCACCACCTCATCAACTTCTACTCCAAAACTCAACTCCCCAACTCCTCCCTCCAAGTCTTCAACTCCTCCCCTCACCGCTCCGCCACCACCTGGAGCTCCCTCATCTCCTCCTTCGCCCAGAACGACCTCCCCCATCTCGCCCTCGACTTCTTCCGCCAAATGCTCCGCATTGGACTCCTCCCTGATGATCACATTCTCCCCACCGCCGCCAAGTCCTGCGCCGCGCTCTCATCCATCCACGTCGGCCTATCCCTCCATGCCCTCGCCCTTAAAACCGCATACCACCTCGACGTATTCGTTGCCAGCTCGCTTGTTGATATGTATGCGAAATGCGGGGAAATCGGGTATGCCCGGAACGTGTTTGATGAAATGCCCCACAGAAATGTGGTGTCGTGGAGCGGGATGATATATGGGTATGTTCAATTGGGTGAGGATGAGGAGGCTCTGAGGCTGTTTAAGCAGGTGCTCGTGGAGGAAGACGTCGGGGTTAATGATTTCACATTGTCTAGTGTTTTGAGGGTGTGCGGTGCTTCCACGTTGCTCGAGCTCGGGAAGCAGATACACGGGTTGTGTTTCAAGACGAGCTTTGACTCGTCGTGTTTCGTGGCTAGTTCTTTGATTTCGTTGTACTCCAAGTGCGGGGCTGTTGAAGGAGCTTACCAGGCTTTTGAGGAGCTGCAAGTTAGGAATCTTGGGATGTGGAATGCGATGTTGATTGCGTGCGCTCAGCACGCGCATACGAATAGAACCTTTGAGCTGTTTGAGCAGATGAAGAGTGTTGGCGGGGTGAAGCCTAATTTCATCACGTTTTTGTGCGTGCTTTATGCTTGCAGCCATGCAGGGTTAGTGGAGAAAGGCCAGCATTACTTTGAGTTGATGAAGAAGGACTATGGTATTGAACCCGGGTCACAACATTACGCCACCATGGTGGATTTGCTTGGCCGTGCTGGGAAATTGCAGGATGCGGTTCAGGTGATCGAGGAAATGCCTATGGAACCCACAGAATCTGTTTGGGGGGCTTTGTTGACAGGGTGTAGAATACATGGGGATACTGAACTTGCATCCTATGTTGCTGATAGAGTTTTTGAGCAGGGTCATGTGAGTTCTGGCCTTAATGTCCTGCTTTCTAATGCTTATGCTGCTGCTGGGAGATGGGAGGAAGCAGCAAGAGCAAGAAAGATGTTGAGAGACCAAGGAATAAAGAAGGAAACTGGTTTGAGTTGGGTGGAGGAAGGGAATAGAGTTCACACATTTGCTGCTGGGGACAGGTCTCATGCGAAAACAGTGGAAATTTATAACAAGTTAGAGGAGTTAGGAGATGAAATGGCCAAAGCTGGTTATGTTGCAGACACTTCGTTTGTGTTGAAAGAAGTGGGTGGCGAAGAGAAGAATCAAACCATTAGGTATCATAGTGAGAGGTTAGCCATAGCATTTGGCCTCATTACTTTCCCTCAGGAACGACCAATCAGAGTGATGAAGAATTTGCGTGTTTGTGGTGATTGCCACACTGCGATTAAGTTTATTAGCAAAATTACTGGAAGGGTACTCATTGTGAGAGACAATAACCGGTTCCACCGATTTGAGGATGGAAAATGCACTTGTGGAGATTATTGGTGATTATAAGGTGCTGACTGCTGAGTATGCGTGTGATTGAACATTGAACTTAACACTGCAGAATTCTGCTTCTCCATTTCATTCATGCGCTGGGATCTTAGAATCATCATGTTTGCAATGGTGCAAATAGGGAAACAAAAACAGAGTAAAAGATTATTTATGGGGCAGTAAGTAAACAAGAATAGCATAAGCTTACTATATGACACCATTTTTTTTTTCTTTTCAATCTAGAGTTCAAGTAATGATGGACGGGTTTTGATTTTTTTCCAAAGGGTGACTCATTTCTTGTGTCAACCTATAAAATTATATCATGATGTTGGTTCAAATATATTTAGGTTTACGACAGTTGTGTGTGGCTAAAAAATTAACGTAATGATTTTCTAAACAAGTGATTACTCGATGAAGGTATTTTGTTCCTTAATGTAAGTTCTTTAGACATTTCAAAAGTTAGTCACGTGGGGACCATTTCCCCTGTGAAGACCGGTGGCCAAAAGACAAAAAAAAAAGTAATTTTTCTTTTCTAATTAATCTTGAGAAGAAAATGTAATTAGGAAATTAATTTCACCAAATCACTCATCCATTTTTTTCTTTTTTACCAATCGCCGATTTTACGAGCTAGTATTTATATGATCATTAAAAATGATTTCCAATTACTATCCTAAAAAGAGATCTCATGTAATGCAAATTTTCAGATTTAAATTTCTTAAAAGAAAAAAAGAGATCGCATGAAATAATTCAATATATTTTCATTAATGATTAAGATTGTTTTTTTTTTCACACGATTGCTGAACCAAAATAACTCTGACTTGGAGATTAATTAACTCTATTGAATTTGTTTTCAAAAAAAAAAAACTCTATTGAATTTAAGACAACTAGAGAACTATATATATATATACAAAGCAAATTAGTAATTACAAAACCCAAATTATTGTAAGAGTGTGCTAAAAGTTAAGTTAAAACTTACTTTCTTCTTCTTCCCCACTCTGTTTTCTTGTTCTTGTTCTTGAATTGCAATGGCACCTTCACAACCACGATCCAAACGAAACACCACCACGGAGAAGAAGAAAACGCAAGCAGACAAACGACGCGATCAGTTGTCGTTTTCCAAGCGGAAGAACGGGCTCTTCAACAAGGTCACCGAGCTCTCCATTCTCTGCCAATCGGAAACCGCGGTGATTGTAACCTCAAAGAACAACGACGGCGGTGAGATTTTCACGTGCGGCTACCCCTCTCCGGACGCCGTCATACAGCGGTTTCTCACTGGAGGGAAGGCGCGGCGGCGGGAGGAGGTGGGGGAGGAGAAGGTGGAAGCGCTTAGTTCTGAGTATGAGGCTGTGCAGGAACGGTTGAAAGAAGAGCAGAGGAAGCTGCAAGCGATAATGGAGGAGAAAGAGATGAAGGGTTCTGTGTTTCCTTCTTGGTGGGAAACCCTCATTGACGACATGGATTTGGATAGTGTTGAGCAGTTCAAGAATTCCATGGAGAATTTGAAGCTTAACCTGATTGCGCGCCAAAGATACTGTGAGATGATTCCTGGGCCGCCACAGATGATGGTGGCTCCGCCTCCTTCGCGGCCTCAGGCGATGGCTGCTCTGCCTCCGCCGCCATTGAAGAACTTGCCGCCGGTGGATGCCAAATTTGGAGTTTGGGTTCCATGTGGTCAAAGAGTTACTACACGGGTCGTAGAATCGGACTTCGGAAGTGATAGTATTACTTTCATGATTCCTCCTATATGATGTGACCTGAAACAAAGAGAGATGGATGGAAAATTATGGTGTACATGAGATGTCTATATTGGTTAGATATTTGAATCTCATGATTGATATTATTTTAAGCTTAACATGACTTTCTATTTTTTTTATACAGTAACATGACTTTCTATAAGCTTGTGCTTCTTTTGTTTTGGTAGATTATAAATTGTGCTTCATTGGTACATTTGAATATAAGTGTTTTTTTGTTCTTTTTTCAATATCTTATGTGATGGAGACATATTATTACATGTTTTGAAGTACTCAACAACATGTTACTGGTTTTTATCTTTTCTTTTTCATTATTACTGCTGAAGGCACTTACTATACTCAACAAAATTAGAACAAGTTGTTTTGTTGGTTTGGTTTCTGAGTGACAGTTCAGTTTACTCCTTATAGAAACTGCTTAATATTGGGGAAAATATAATTAATTGGCTTTGTTTCTTCAGATAGACCAAACTAGTTACCCAGTAAGTACTTAGATATTACTTCTCTCAGTTAATATTGGAGAAGCCAAATCAATATCAGGAAGGAAGATGTGCAAGCTAGCAATCAATACTAATTGTGATCCAAATTGAAGCTGATAACATTAACTCATAGGACTCTTTAGCATTTAGATGTAGAGATAGACAATCTATTTCCTAGAATTTTTTATATTGCAGTTGGTTATACTAAGGACTACGTTTTTTATTTATACAAAGACTACCTCTGAATGTTAGTTTCTTTCTCTTGTAAGTGTTAGAATATAATATTATAATAGCATATTATAACATTTATTTTTGATTTATTTTGATGTAATTATGGATGAAATTATCTCGCGTAGATTTATTTCCTAGTTGACTAAATCTACGCGAGATTACATGCATAATTACATTAAAATAAATCAAGAATAAATATTATAATATGCTATTCTAATATTCTATTCTAACCATAAGTTCCCTTACAAGCAAGGCCCAAGACAGTTGTGCTTCACACAAAGAGCCTTACTTCATGTAACTGTTTTTCGTTCTTGGACCTTTCATGTTTCAATAGATAATAGATTAAGGCTCCGCTTGGAAATACAGCTTAATTAAGCGTTTATGGTCATAAGCGCTTATACATAAGCTATTTTAAAAAAATTTATTGAAATAAATAAAAAATAAGCTATATATAAGCATAAACTCTTTTTCATAAGCTATCATGAGTAGCTTATGAAAATAAGCTCAAAACAGCTTATGGTAGGTGGTCATAAGCTGTTTGCATAAGTTCTCCCAAACACTGGCATAAGAGCTTATATATTATCAAGTAAGCTCAAATAAACTCTTCCAAACGGGGCCTAATTCTCTTACCCTCCCTAAAGATGTCTCCTCCCCTCTCATTCATTTGGAAGGTATGAGCACTTATATAAGTTAGTGTTTATTGACCCCCCAAAAAAAACTTAGTGATTAGTTAATTTTATGAAAATATCTTATGATCAGTCTATAAATTTTGTTTAGATTATTTTGATAAATTTCCCATATTAGTTTATTTATAGCACAACTAGTGTTTTTTACCCGCGCGTTGCACGGGAAATATGTCTATTGTATTTGATACATTAATTAATACTTTAATTATTAAAAATATATTAAACAACGAATGAAATAGAAAAGTCAGAATTGATGAGTAAATTAGAGATAAAGACTTCTCTTCTAAGCCCGATTGAGACCAAGAGGAACTCGTTTCACATTCTTCGTAAATATGAAGACGATAACACAAATCATAGATATAAGGAATTATCAACATATTAATCAGGATTGTGTAAGATATATCATAAAGTATAACATTATTGTGTTTATTCCAACTAAGTAGGGATGACAATGGGTAGGTACTATAGTACCATCTCCATACCCGCGTTTTTAAAAATTACATGTAATCGTCTCCATACTCACGTGGGTAGCAACTCGAAGCTCCCCACCTTTAGACAATTCAATGTCATTACAGGAAGCTATCCATCTTTGCCAAAATCTAAATCTATGGATGACAATGGGTCTCAAAATCATAGGGTACCCGCAAAAAATACTCACTATGGGTATGGTAAAAAACCGCTAAATGGGTATGAGGTTGAGTATAGATTATTACCCGCAAAAAATAGTGGGTATGGGTGCGGGTATGGGCACTATAGTACCCAAGCGGCCCATATCCGCACACATATGTTATTATTATTATTATTATTATTATTATTATTATTATTATTATTATTATTATTATTATTATTATTATTATTATTTGGGAATATATTAAAAAATTAACTTAAGCTATAGCTTTCAAACTCACTCTTTTTAAAAAAAAAGTTTGGGATATATTAATTAATACTCTAAAAATAAATAATAAATAAATTAAGAGAAAATCAAGAAATAAACCACCTAAATCCTAATCAAATCTAAAATTTAAAAATGTATTTTTTTTACTCTAAAAATAAATCAAAAATAAATTAAGATAAAATCAAGAAATATACAATATAAATCCTAATCAAATCTAAAATTTTAAAATGTATTTTTTTTATGAGAATTAATCTGAGAATGACACGTGTTTTTTTTTTCCAATTAGTGAATATTCTGCACCCTGAAAGATTTTTTTTTCCTCAATCCTTTTGCTTTTGATTAAGAAGAGAAAGCAGGAATCGTTGAAGCATATGACATCTTACAATTAGTTGAAGAACAAAATCAATAAGAAGATTGAAAAAGAAACCCAAAATGAAGTCATGAAGAATAAAATACCCTCATTCACCAATTTGAAAGGACTGTGGTGAAAGAATTGTATTTAGTGTATTTGTGAATCTTGGGGTGGAACCCTTGTGAAACAAAAAATCAAAGGCACATTTCAGTCAAGAGAAACAAAAAATGGTGTATTGTCTCATATGTGCGCACCCCAACAAATTATCTATATATGTGAGAAAAAAAACAAAATAATTCTCCCACCCAAAATAATTGTGGTTACTTCACCAATAAACTTATACTAACAATCAATTTAAATTGAACTTAAGGAAATATATAGAGCAAAGTAAGATAAGTCACCCAATTGGCATACTAAAACATGAGTATATGCAAAACTAATGAATTTGAGGAAAACATGAACCAACCTTAAGAATGGGCTAAACATACTCATGAAGATAAATGTGAGCTCTTCATATGCTTTCATCAATTTGACTGACATGTGCATCATTAAAAAAAACTAGTAAGATGTGCATCATTCACATACAGTGCAAATAGTATGCTTATACACACAGCTCAAACATGAAGAATAAAAACGGGCAAATTTTGAGAAATAAATATGAATTCAGGCTATCCTAAGTTTCATAAATTTCTATAAATTATACCAAAATCTGGTTTAGAATGGTTTCACACGCATGGATTTCTACAAACTATACTAAAATCTGGTTTAAAAAAATACAAAAGCGGAAGAAGAACAATAGAAAAAACATTACATCAGAATCAAAACATTACGTCTTCAACAATGATTCGTCAAAGGGTCTACGCAAAAATTTGTAAACTTTTGGATCAAAACACACAAAATATGTGAAATTTAAGAATCCATGATTGAATTACGAACAAAGGATAAATTGAAATGACACAAACCATCAATTACAACATGATAAACTCTTCTTCACGTATCATCATCTTACGACATACCTCTGTCCTGATCGCGACATGTGGCAGAGGTAGAAATAGCAGCTATCAAATCTCTGTGTGTCCATGGTAGCTTTGTGGACCCTCAGCACCAAATCAACTCCCTTTTATTAGAATTAGCATTAAATAAATAATTAGATAAATTAAGATAAAATCAAGAAATAAACAACCTAAATCCTAATCAAATCTAAACTTTAAAAAGGTACTAAATAAAGATAGATAAAAACTACCAAAATCTAGCAAATCACAATAAAAAAACTCATAAAATCCTGAATTAAATAAAAATATGAAAATTCAATAAAAATACCATAAAAATTCATTTATACTCTAAAAGTAACTCAAAAATAAAATAAAATATTTCATGAAATTAAAATTAAAAATAAACAATAAATAAGGATAGATAAAAACTATCAAAATCTAGCAAATCACAATAAAAACTCATAAAATCCTGCATTAATTAAAAATCCGAAAATTCAATAAAAAACTAATTATTATACTCTATAAATAAATGTAAAATAAAATAAAATATTTCCTGGAAGTAAAATTAAATAAATAATAAGATAAAATTAAGAAATAAACAACCTAAATCCTAATCAAATCTAAAATTTAAAAAGGTACTAAATAAAGATAGATAAAAACTACCAAGTCTAGCAAATCACAATAAAAACTCATAAAATCCTGAATTAATTAAAAATCCGAAAATTTAAGAAAAATTAATTAATATACTCTAAAAGTAAATCTAAAATAAAATAAATTATTTCCTGGATTTAAAATAAAATAAATAATAAGATAAATTAAAATAAAATTAAGAAATAAACAACCTAAATCTCAATCAAATCTAATATTAAAAAAGGTATTAAATAAAGATACATAAAAACTAATAAAATCTAGCAAATCACAATAAAAACTCATAAAATCCCGAATTAATAAAAAATTCGAAATTCAATAAAAATTAATCAATATATTATAAAAATAAATTTAAAATAAATTAAAAGACCAAATCTTATCTTTTAAAATAATATCAATCAATTATTTTAGAATATATAAAATTAAAACATATATCAATTGAAAATTATATCTTCTAAAATATTATCAATTAATTTTTTTTTTGAAAATGAAAAATATATTATTAATAGGAGTGCTCGAGCCAATAGCAAACCAAGCGAGAATCAAGTACAATCTGAACTGAACTCGAACAACCTATGAACAAGTTGGCCGAACAAAAATTAACCCACCACCAACCCACCAAATGGCATAAACGAAATCCCAAGATAGAGCCTCATTAAAACCTTGCTAGGCAAAACCCAATGGGAAAAAAGCCAAGCAAGGAAAAAGAGAACTACAATCATGAGATAGTCATTCTGTACCTGAGTTCAATGATAATACAACCTTTAGCTCAATGCATTAAAACAAATACTCAAAAACTAAGACGGCCACTAGAAGTCGAAGCACCAACAGGTTCATCCCCAAGTATCCATTACGACCTCAACCTTATTAATCAGCAAAACCAGCAGCAGCATGTATAAAAGACCTTCCATTTTCGCACCAGCAGTAACAACAATAGTAGTTTTAATTTGACCTCCACAACATCTGGTTTATAACAGCAACAACAACATATTTCTTTTGACAGCAACAACAAGTATCTACATCCTTATTAATCAGCAAAACCAGCAACAGCGAGCTTCCATCAATTAGGTTAGAATATATAAAATTAAAACATATATCAATTGAAAACTATATCCTATAACAAATTGACACGTGGAATAATTTTTATGATAATTAATCTGGTGCTGAAACGTCACTAAGAATTAATCTGGTGCTGACACGTCACTATGAAAGTTCTTCTTTTCTAATATATATTGATGATTGATATTGATATTGATATCTAGATATAAGCTCTTTTTCTTTTAAAAAAAATCTAAGCTCTTTTGAGTTCATTTAAATATTCTTATTTCATTTCAAAAAAAAATATTCTTATTTAGTAAGGTTATAATTAAGCGTTTATGTGATAAATTGTCTATCAAAATACACTTTAATGGTGTACTCCGAAAAGAATCAAATCAAACAATCAAATATCCGTTTCAAGCATGCTCTATTTATATCTCACTACAGTCTTTTTTTACTTTGCATTTATTTTAACATGCAAACGGTAAACTATAGTGGTTTTTTTATTTCTTCACATAATCAAATGATTGTTTGTGTAATTAAGCTTTTTTTTTTTGAAAAGTAGTAAATTCAATTAAGAAGAAACATTCGGCATGGAAGCCGTTACATCGGATTGGACAAAGCCAAGCAACTGTTGAGGAAATTCCTCTAGCCAAACAACATCACCAAAACTAAAAGAGAGTTTAGCCAAAGCATCGACGACACTATTCTCGGTACGCCGCACAAATGAAAACGAAAAAACATCAAAACTAGAAAGCAAAACACGACAATCCAAAATCAAGGAATCCAAAATAGTAATCAGTGTAAAGAAATCTTAACACTAATAATACATGAACATTACTTTTCCGATGTATCAAAAAAAAATATGAACATTAAACTCGTAAAAGACCCTAGAATTATTCGGTGACTGATTTTCATGATTATTTTATATTAATTTTCTTTATTTATTTGAAAGAATTATTAAAACAACAAAATCATGGTCTAGATTTAGCTCCATAATGTATTTTAACTAGTGTTATTAAACTCATGCCATTTCTCAGCTGAGTAATGATATATATACACCTCATTTTTTAAACACTTCATTTCCACATCTTTTTATTTCTATCTCTCTCATTTTATCATCTATCACATCTCGTATTTTCTCTCTCTTACTTTTTCTTTTCTTCCTATCTTTCTCACCATTCCACCTCTCCACCTCAAAAGAGAGGTGTGGATGAAACATTACTCCTTCTAGTTATTTGTATTAAGTTTTTTTAAAGCTACGTGCAATATATTAAACTAAAGGCTTATTAGCACTTTTGGTCCCCCAGGTTTTACAATTGTGCAAATAAGATCCCTAAACTTTAAAAATAGCATTTTGCATCCCCGACGTTAGTCTCCGTTAACAATTTTAGTCCCCCACCATAATTCCGTCCAAAAACTAACGTTTTTTGCTGATGTGGATTTTTTAAATGAGTTGGCCACAAATTAGGAGAGAGAATGGTAATTATGAGAGATAATCTAATTATTAAATTTATTCAATCTAATTTCTGATTTTCCAGAATCACGTGACTGAATCCATCCTTATTTCTCCTTTCTCCTTCAGCGTTCTTCTCCATCACCATCTCTTCTCCCCCAAATTCTCCCAAACCGGCAATTTAACCAGATTGATATGATCAAACTTTGGTCTTCTAAATGCCTAATGGACCTTATCTTATGAAACAACAAAATAGAAAATTTGTTTCTCCAACAATGCAGAGTGAGATTAAGGACAGATTGATATAGTGGCCAGCAATGTTCTTCCCTTTAATCATGATTGTAATATACGTTGCTCATCAATGATACAAGAAGAGAAGCATCTAAATCTTAGATTGATTCTAACAGCAAAAAGGATTCATATCTTCCACTTCATCTTCATCTTCAAAAGATCCCCATCTCCAATCTTCTTGAACCCAGAAAACCTTTCCCCCTAATCTAGTGAGAAACCTTGAAATCGAACCCCAAACCCAGAAACCCAAACCAAAAAATCAACCTAGAAACTGTTGAACCCCAAAACCCCAAATCCAGAGAAAGCCGAAACTCCAACCTAAAAACCCCCAATCCAGAGCAGTACTGAAGAAGGGTCTAAAGGGTCATTGATTTGGGGATTTTCCAAGAGAGAAGATGGATCGAGCATGGTAGAGGTGGTGGTTGGAGCAGGATTGAGCTCGGTGAGCATAGTTTGAACCCAGGAATGCAGATCGGCTGGGTGGTAGTGAACGGTGTCATAAGCTCCGCTGGAAACGCCATCGGCACCCATGGAGCTCCGTCGCCGCACCCCTCCACCGCATCCCTTCTTCTTCTTCCACTGTTCCGTTTTCCTGCAACTCTTCTTCATCTGTTGCATGAATTAGGGATTTAAGAGTTAATTGGGATTTAAGATTTTTTTAATGTTTATTTTTAATTAAATGATGTTATTTCATTTTAATTTTTTAATAATTAGACTCACTCTCCTAAATTACCTTTTTCTCTCCAAATTGGTGGCCAACTCATTTAAAAAAAAATCCACATCAGCCAAAAACGTTAGTTTTTGGACGGAATTATGGTGGGGGACCAAAAGTGTTAACAGAGACAAACGTCGGGATGCAAAATGCTATTTTTAAAGTTTAGGGACTCCATTTACACATATTTGAAACCTGGGGGACCAAAAGTGCTAATAAGCCTAAACTAAATGGCACAGAGGCCACAAAATTTGTTGATACAAAAGAAAAAGAAAAGACTTTTGGAGAATATTTTTTTGTACCAGTAGGATTTGAATCCAAGACTTGGGAAATTTTAATCCATCAAGTACCATTTAAGCTTTTTTTTTTTGTCAAACAGTACCATTTAGGCTATCTATACCAGTTTTTGGAGAATATTATTAAGTATATAGAAATATTAAAATCAGCCCAAAAATACCATAACACCATTCTTTCCAAATTGTCACAGTACTGCAAACTTCTTAAACCCAAGTTTGAATGCCATCTAGCGCAGGTTCAAAAAAGATAATTCGCTCTAGACCTAACATTGGGTGAGGTTGACATTGTGGAAGAATTTGGCCTAGTTGATCGGGCCAAGTTTGATCGAGTTAATACCGTATCTGATCTAATAGGCCTAGTTTCTGGTTTAACCGGTTGATCATAAACTTGATTTTTGAGTTTAACCGGTTGGATCGGCCTACCCGCCTGATTTTCATAATACTTATTGTAACATTTACAAATTTTAATAATCACATCATTTATCTTTTGTTTTTTAACATCCCAATCATTTTACATTTTTTAAGCACCGATTTTTTACATTAACCACAATATATTTTCCTTTTCTTCTTGGAAATAGTAAAACAACAAACTTACCATATTCGATTTGTTCTGATCGCCGAACAAGAATTGAGTGCTAACCGAAGTCAACCTCAATTTTCGATTGTTCCATGTCTGAGTCGACTAAGTCTTTTATGCCGACCATGTGCACGATGAACCAACAACATTCCAACGTCCCCCAAAGGGATCGACGATGTTTCGACGTCCCTTGCCCTGACCTAGAAGTCACATGGCCTTCTGCTCACTGTGTCACATAAAGTGGCAACGACTCAATTACCAAGTTATGGGTGTGAAGCTCAAGAGCTCTGCGAACAGTACATTAACTCACCTCCCATCGTTGGATCCACAGTCAAAGGATCTGACAATCTACATCACAAACCGCATTATGCACTCATGACAACCTCAGATCGCGCATAAGCCACCCCTATAAAAAGACAAGTCATAGAATACGTGAAGGTACACACCATTCATCATAATTACAATCTTTCTTCCATGCCAGCTCCATATCTCTCTCACTTGGGTGTTAGAGTGTCACCACAAGTGCCCCTCGCAGGCGCTACTCGCGAAGGAATCCTCTTCTACCAAGATCAGAGTTCCTCACCTACTTGAAAGCTCAACATTCTCCCCTAGTCCGATCAAGATTCTTTAGAATAATGTTTCATTCACAAACTAAATACACTTCCACCTAGTGAGAAAAAGAAGAAATGAGAGAAAAATGAGAGAGATAGGAAGATAAGACGAGTGAAAATGAAATGAAAGAGAAAGTGAAGTATAAAGCAATGAATAGTCAGTTCAATTCTATAAGGTACTTTGAGTGTATTGATTCTCTATTGTGTGTGTTGACTTCACGTTTGGAGAACCAACTCCAGAATAAAAAATGAACACTTCAACTAATCCACCGAAATTGATCAATAAAATAAAATAAATCTACTTGACATAGCAATGGTAAGTTAGTCGCCATATCAAAGTACACATCAACTTTAGTTAATGCATTTCTATGGAGGATATGATTCCCTCTTTTTTCTTACTTCTCTTACAAGGCATTGAGATATTGAAAGCAAAATATTCATGAGGGAACCATTCATCAATTGTCTAATTGAGCAAAGCACTAATGGCAAAAGCCATTTTCATTAGATAATGCTCCCAAAAAGCAAGGTGCAAAAGCAAAATAGACAATGACACATGACAAAACCGATCAACAAAAAGAATTTTTGTTTATGACTATGTTACAACTACCCTTCATCAGAATAGGATTAGAAGAGCATATAATTATTCCTTGATAGGGAAGGTCGGTTATACCATAAATACTTATGGAATGCTTGGTGAAGCATTGTTATTCCTTCTTCAAAAGTGGGAAAGAAAAGGGGAACACATAATAGGATAAATGCAAAATACTTGTCCAAAAGGAGGGGGAGATCTGTGGTTGAAAATCTAATTACTTTAACTAATTCCTTTGAGATCAGTTTTATTCATGAGAATTTTACCTAACTTTAATGATATGTTGATATCCATTTGATTATGGGGATCAACTCAGTTCCAACTTAAAAAAGCATACAATGACACTCACTACATGTCAAAGACACCATAGATAGTGAAATGATAATGACATCAGGGGATGCTGGATGCCACACAAATTACTGTTTATGTTCCCTTTTCTATTGTTATTATTAGAATTTTATTTTAATTTCAGACAATACTATACTAAACACTTTATATTTCTACATAATGGTATACATTGATTATCTTTTTCTATTCTTTTTTAAACAGTCTTTATGTAGCAAGTATTGAATTCTTGGGCTATTGTATTTGGGCACCTCATTAAATTTTATACCCTAAAAATTTCTCCTTTTTCCAAAGAGAAATGCTAAAAGTTAAGAAAGATGGGTGCATGAAATGGCATGAATGGAAATATGAATATGAGCCATAATAATAAGTTTCCACTCACCCATATTTCTCACAAACTATAATTTAATTGATTGGGTCGCTCTTCTTTCTTTCTTTTTTTCAGAAAAGGAGCAAAATGTTAAGGTTCATGTCTCTTTTTCAAACTTTATAAGTGAAGAATAGAAACAAGCCAGGCATGATCAGGTCAAGAAGAAACTGAACAAAGTGAAGTTCTGACATTCACCCTCTACTTAATGACAGGATTGAGAAATACAATTCATGATTAAGATCATCTACAGTTTACAAGGATTGAGAACCGCACTTCATGATTGAGATCATCACCAGTTCATAAAAAATTGCATGTCATCACCGATATAATTATATAAACAAATGATTACACAGTAAGAAAATTACAAGTAATAACCAGGTCCAAATAAAAATGGGTACAATAGTAGGATCCACTTGAAAAATAGAAACAAAGGTATTAAAATAATATATCAAAAATAATATATCAATAAACTTCAATTGAATGTTACATGCCCAAAGGAAATCTTCAAATATCCCTAATTTTCCCACTCCCTGGCATCTTAGCTACAATTATTGATTCCAAATTACATGAGAAATATCAAGGCCAATACATTGTATTTCCATCCCCAAAACTGAACCAAAATGGAGACTCAGGGAAATCAACTCCAATGACCCTTTTGTAACTTCCTTTTCTACCCAAAATAAAAACAAATAAAAATAAGATAGGTAAAACCTAGGAATAGGACTTCATTTTGATAGAACATTTGCTCCTCCTGGAAGCAAAAAATGACAGCAATGTGAACCTAAGAATTGAAAAGATTGGCAGCCAAAAAAACCCTGCACTGGCATCAATTGTTTCAATGCCAACCTAGTGGTTTTCTGACCCTTCTAAGTTACTTCTTTGTAATACTAAACTTGAAAATGAATTTCGCCCCCTCGCTCTTTTTCTTTCTGCTTCCTTTCTTAGTTACTGTAATCTTCTTCCATCAACAAAAAACTTTAAAAAAGCATATATAAATATAGTATTTACTGAATCCATTTTGTTGTTAACTACCTCAGGATCAGCCAAACTCCTTTCAGTTTTGCTGAGCCACAAGATGATCAAGCTGCATCTGTTCAAGCCATGTTCCCAGTACAGCATGATCAACGGACTCCATTTGGGTGTTCATATTTGATCCCTCAGCGGAGGATCCAGCAGCTGCAACACTTGAGACAGCAGTTGACGATTTCTCTTTAGTCTCATTTGGAGATTCTTTAACAAGTGACTGCACCCATGATAAATCAGGCTCCTCGCCATTGTTCCCAAGCTCAAACGAAGATGATCTCCGAAGCTTACCTAATTCATCTGCACTGACTGCCCAATCCAGCTTACCATTGGGGGAGTCCCATTTTGACCAAGAATTGGCTGAGGCCGCAGCAGCTGCAGCAGCAGAGTTGGAGCCAAGTTCCCGGAAGCTTAGGCTACGAAACTGGTGTTGTTTCTCATGTTGAGCTAGCATAGAAATCCTAGAGCTCATTGGAGAAATAGGTTCGACATTCCTTGGAGACATTCTGCCTGGCGTCTGAACCCCAAAAGAAGCCTGCAGAAAAGGATGCTCAGCATTTTTGGGAGAAAAATTTGTATTCACAGGTGACAACATGCTTTGCTGCTGCTGAAACTGATTAAAGACAGCTGATTTGTGAGTTGGAGAAAAGACAGCTGAATTCAGTGTTGGATCAGCATATCGAGGAGAAGAACTCTCAGCAGAAAAGAGCTCATCAAGATTAGAAGGAGTCAGGGGTTTCATCCGTCCGGAGCGATTTAGAGGGTTAGAATTCATAGGCCGGGGAGAGAGGCATGCTAACTCATTAAGCAGCTGTTGTTGATCATAATCAGATAACATGTCAAAATCATCAAAAGGAATATCTCTAGCATGGAGTGAAGATCTCAGACGACTGGACTGAAGATTACTTCCTGGAAGATGCAATGCAGGGATGTTTGGCTGAGGCCAAGCAACAGAAGAGTGTGAAATGCCGTTGGCAGAAGGTGACATAGGAGGAGTGAATGCTGAAGGAGACATCACAGACATCGACGAAGGGGAGCCAGGCAACATGCTCATGGCTGCAGCAAAATCCATGGCAGAAGATGCGTTTGCTCGAGGAGAGGGAACAGCAGAACCAGTTGAAACATATAATGGTCTAAGCTCTTCAGCAGTATGAGCAAAGAAGCAAATTCTTCTGGAGCAATTTGTCCCATCCTTGCAGAGACGAGTTCGATACTGTGCTGGATGCAGCCAGCACTCAAATACCCCATGAGCATATTCACACATATCTCCTCGCCGGCAAGCACCCTTACGAAAATCAGGACAAGGGACACAGCTGTAATGGTACTTTCTGGGGTCCCTTCTACGAGCATTCTCCCCTGGATGAACAAAAGGGCACTCTGTCCAATCATGTGAATAAGCACGGGAGCAAGGCCGAACCTTGAAAGAATACATCCGGAATTCATCAGTTGAATATATGCTGTTCTTGATGTCTGGAAGGGATGGATCAACAGGATATTCTTTCTTCTCAGATACAGAAAAAGCAGGGACATCACTTGACTTTGACTTCAACTGGAGATCCAGTGCGGAAGGAGACCCGTTCTCAGGTGAAGTTGATAAAGGAAGTGAATATGCATTCAATGAGGTTGTGATCACCCTAAGATTACACCCTCCAGCATCAGAATCATCAGCTTGAAGAAGCTCTTCAAGACTGTTTTTGACATGTTCAAGCTTGGGAGGGAAAACAATAACATCTACAGGTTTATGCCCATTGGCATCCACAGAATTCGGATCAGCCCCTGCAGCCAGAAGCAGTCTCACAGCTTCAACCGCGTTTTCAGCCCCACCTGATGCCGCACAATGAAGGGCAGTGCTCTTGTCAAGACCACACGGTCGGTTGATGTCAACATCAGATACAGCAAGAATCAGTTTCATGATATCAATGCTACCATAGGTAGCAGCAACCATCAAAGGTGTTCTTTGCTCATTGACCATCTGCTTTGATCCCTTCCTACGACCATACCACAACCCAACCTCATCCACAGAGGAAGGATCACACTCGATCAATCTTTTGAAACCTTCAACATCATTATTGGCTGCAAGCTCAAGCAGGCTCGCGAGAGAATCTCCAGTGTCAACAGTAAAGTGATTCATCACGTAGTTTCTCGATGCAACGGCGCGTGTCAAAGTAGGAGATAACGACAGAGACGGTGCAGGATTTAACCGCTCAAACTCACAGCACATCCTTTCATTTGCAACAGATTCAGCTGAGAAAATAAAAAATGACATCAAACAACAGATTAAAGGTCTTGAAAGACAGATAACCAAAATTGCATTAAACAAGAAGTAGAAGCATGATACATCCAAAATCCAAATGCATCAAAACACATCCCACAGACACATTACATAGAGATACTGCAGATAAGTAAACACCAATTGAAACATCTAAACTAAACAAGGTAAAGTACTTCAAAAAATAGTGTTTTTCACAATTATAACTAACTCATCTATGTAAAAGGTTCAATTTTTCTTCACATATCCAAAAACCCACAAAGACCAAAGTATAAATTTTCACTTTTTTTATAAAATCAGCAGAAAAAATAGAAATTGGAAAAGAAAACAAACTTCTCATGAAATCAAACCCAAACCCATCAAGTGAACTCAATCCTTAAACTACAAATTAACAATGAAAACAAAAACAAAAACAAAAACAAAACAAAAACCTAGATTTACGGAACAGCATCATTCGACGAAAAAAGACACGAAGATCGATTAAGGATCACGCTAACGTGTAGCATGTTTTGCGCAGAGCGAGATGGAAGAGGCGGGAAAAGGGGATTCGGAAACCTAAACTTGAAAGTGATCTGAGCAAGTGAATCTTACCAAGCTATATTCACTGGCAAAGGATGAAGACGACGACAACAACAACAACACGTGAGAGAGTGAGGGGCCCTCGGATCTCACGGGTGAGGAGTGAAGAAGAAGAAGAAGAAGAAGAAGAAGAAGTTGAACAGCGTTTGTGTTTGGATTCCGAGAAAATCTGACGAGAAAATCTGGCGAGAAAATTAGAGGAAATCGTGAGAAATAATGAGGAGCCAGCGACTAAAAGAGACCTTCTGCTTTCTTTCTTTCTCCACTTCCTATGCACTCTCTTTTCTCATTCTTCTCCCCCAATTTAAAAATAAAAAAATATATACATAATAAAGAGTTAATCATCAAATTAGTTCCGGAGAGTTTAGGCGCTAGAAATATCATCCTTAGATTTCAGAATATACCTCTGTGATTTCCGATAGTGTAAAATGTCGGTTAAATTAGTCAATGTGATTGGATAAAATGTCGGTCAAGGAATTAACTTTATCGACATTTTACGCAATTAAGGACCACTAGGCTCATTGTCTTCTTTTATGGAAGAATTTATCGGCACTAACATGACCAACACTTTTATGGGGCAATTTTATAATTCACACGATAAATGAATAAAACACAGAAGCGACACACAAAAGAGCATTTATATATTCAATTGGAGAAAGGCAACCAGGTTGCGGATTGTTTGGCCTATTTGGCTCATAGTTTCCCTATTGACGTTCATTTGTTATGGGACATTTGTTCAAAGAAAAATACGTAAGATCAAAGTCAGGTAGTCAAGTATATTATTTTTTCCTTAAGAATTCAGATGGACACGTACAAGTATGTGAGGGTTCCTTTATATAATTATGACCTCTTTAAAAGTGATTAATGTAAGTGATAATAATGCAATTACAATGACATGGGGAGAAGAAATTGTGTGATTACATTTATGTAGGGGGTAATCAGCAGGGAGGCCTACTGATGAAGTCAAATGGAAGATTCAATTGTACAACGGTCTCATGGCTAGCTAGCTGACTTGTTGCACGTATCTCTTTTTGAGATGAGACAAAGTTGTTTGGTTCATTCTAATTCCTCTCAGTTAATCAAAAATTAAGTATTCCAATCTTCCTGAGATATGTTAGAGTTTTTTCTATAATTATTGTACAAGACCTTCTTTCCCGAAGTCGGTAATGGTTAATTTGCCTTTTATTCTGGGCTTAAGCCTCAATGAAACAAAAAACTACCATATATTTACAAATGCACGCAGTCAGGACACGCACATACCTAGATTTGAAACTACTCACACTAGCTTTAGAATCTTATTTTACAATTAAATAATGTTTATTTTATCATTGGCCTAAACGCAATATTAAAGATACTATTTCAAAATGAGTGTGTTTGTATTTTTGTTAGCTCACATTTTGAGAAATTTTGAATACGCTTTTGACTAATTGATATCTATTATGTAATACATTCAAATTAATGTGCTTTTACGTAATTTGTACGTAAATACAAATACACATAATTGAATTTTTTTTAAATGGATATGGAAACAAGCATTTCATTTTGTGAACTTGATCCTTGAAATATTTAGTCGCCGACAAGTTAGGCACTCGACTCGGATAAGGAAATATGTTCGAAATCTCATAAATATGTTAATCGTCGGTCAAGTTATTTTTTACCGAGATTAACATGAATGATGTTTTAATTTACCAAATTTGGCTGTGTGAACTAACTTGATTAATTTTTTACACTTATATTGACTTTCTAACGTATTTCCTTCTCCCATAGCTTAAATTGTAAGCGCAAAATTTTTTAAGGTGGGTTTGTGAAATTTTAAGGAAATGAAAGAAAATTGGGAAGCTTTATAAGAAATCATCCCCTCATTCAAAGTCTTTCACTTCCTTTTCCCTAGCTCAAAAGCTTCTAAACACACACACCATAATGATCATTCACTCACTTATTAATATTCTAATAATTATTACCGGTTAGGTATGTTAGCAGAGTGGAGGTGACCGGACGAACCGGTCAAATTGAAGTGGATTGGATTATTGGAATGAGATGAGGTGTTGGGATCCGGGTGTACGGAAACGGATTTGAGGTACTAGCCAAATGTGGTTAATGGAGGAAATGGAATTTATAATATTCATGATTCATGATGAAAATAAATTAAATAAAGGTATTATTAGGTTAATCAATCATTTCAGCCGGATTATATACCTTATAAACCTTGATATTCTCACTTTATATGCCATTTTGTTTTCTATTTCTTATTTTCTTTTTCGTCTATTTTCTTTTTTTTATTAAATGTGAAAATAAAGTATTTATGAAACATTAATGATATCATTTTTCTTTCCTGTAAAAAAAATGGTATGTTATCATTTTTCTTCAAGAAAAAAATGATACTATTTAAAATAATTATATATTTATTATTATTATTATTCTTATATTCTAAAAATTAAAGATATGTTTAAATATTCATTGATGTTATTAAAAAATAAAATTAATTGTTTAAAAAAAAGAGAATTAATATGCAAAATAAAAATACACAACTTTTTAATAAATTGGAATAAAAATCCATTTTCATTTCACAATTATGATATGGGTGTGGTGAAGATTAGGTCTTCTCAAGAGTGCGGCTTATAGGAATTAAACTCTCAATTTAAAATTTAAATAACTATTTTTTACAACTGCGACCAACAAAACTTGTTGGATCTTTGAAAATATTTTTTGAAAACCAATAATGACAAAAAATAATAATCATGAACTTTTTTTTACGGGCAATCATTCACCTTTTAAAATAGAAAACTGTTTTAAAATAAACTGAAAAGGAAGAATTTTCTTTTGGTTACATGAGGGGAAAAAAAATAGAACTTGTAATTACATTTTTTAAACACTTTTAAATTATTAAAAGAACTTTATTAAAATGGTGTCACAATCTTTCTTTATCACTATGATTTGAGCATAATTTCCTTGGTGTGATGGGTGATATAGCATATTTTATGATCTTTGTTGTTGTACATATCACATTATTTGAGCATAATTTCCTTTGTGTGATGGGTGATATAGCATATTTTATGATCTTTGTTGTTGTACATATCACATTATTTTTTCTTATTCTTATTCTATGCAGGGTTCTTTTAATTTTTTTCTAGTAATTTCCGTCCAAATATTCTCTTAGGCTAAGAACACTATTTTTTGTAACGTTTCAAAGTGTAGTCAAAGAAAGATATCAAATGCAAAATATTTTTTAAACTTTAAGTAAGAGTTTCTAACAGTTTCATCGTTACAGGGCCGGCCCAACACTAAAGGAGGCTTAAAGCGAACTTTAAAGTGATGCCTTATTACCTAAATGAATGCTAAAGTAAACTTTATTTTTGGAGGCCTTTTTTGCTTAGTAAAAAAAATTGGGGGCCTTTTTTACTTAGTAAAAAGAAAAGAAAAAATTGAGGCCTAAAGCCCTTGCTTGGGTGGCTTTACCCTTGAGCCGGCCTTGCATCGTTACCTTCGCTGTAATAATTTCTCATATTCTATAATAACACTATGAGAAACTGAGAAAGTGTAACATATTGTGTGAATAAACAATAATTATCACGTAATAACCGAACTCTATTTAAAATACAAAACACTTATTTTATGAAAAATTGTATTGCCTAGAGCGAACTCTTAATCATAACGAATTAATTCATGAAGCATTTTTAAGCGCACGTTGTAACGATTACATAAATCAGTGTCACTAAAAGTAAAAATAATGCGTGAAAATTGATCCTATATAACAATTCCTTTCATAACCTGTTTTTCCTTCACCTCCCCTCAAACTAAACACACCATCAACGATAATTAAAACTATACTTAGTTCAAACAAAATTACATCCTATGAAAATGAAATATAGATATATGGTCACTAATTCAAAAAGTAGCCGCCCATGTTGACTTAATTAATTACAAACAGAAGCTAGGGTCTACCATCATATTTAACATAGTTATAGATAATTGACTCTTCAAGTATTTAAATTCAGAGTTTGATTTTTGCGGTGAATATGAAAAAAATTGTTAAAAAATGTTTACTCACTTAATATATGATTCTGTAGCCTAACTATTAATTAAGACAATTAATCTGATGACAACCAACCACTAATAATTCAGTGAAAAAAAAAAGTTGAGGTCTAAAAAGGGTAAAGAAAGGTACACATACATATAAGCACTGTTGCAATAGATTAGAAATGAGTGTGATGAGTAAGTGTTAGACCAAGTGCAATGGTATGTTGAGAGATATGTTGAATTTTGTCGAGGGTTTGTAGTGGACTAGTAGTTGTTGAGGTTTTATTGAGGATGAGGTGGATGAGAGAAGTGTTGAGAGTGTTCAACAAAGTTGAGAGAGCTGCTCGGTGTCACGTGGCGGCTTCGAATTGGTGGTAGCCAGGCGCGTGGGAGACACGGGCAGACAGGGCGCGTCAGCGCTAGTGGGGAGGAGAGAGAAACGACTGGAATGGATAGGGGGACGCGTGGCAGAAGGTGAGCCAGATTTTTTATTTTTAAATGTTTTAAACTCAATTATTTCGTTGAAAAAAAATTTGGAACATTTTTTTAACCAAAATTCATAACTTTTTTTCCTCTATAAATAGAGACTTGGTTCGTTAGATTTGGATACAGAAAAAAAAAATCAAGTTTTTCACTATTTTATTATCTTTCTCACCATTCTATTGTGTGCTTAGTTTGTTGTCTTCCATTTTAAGTTAAGGAAATAAAATAAATTATTGTCTATATTTAAAAAAAAATTAAATTGTTAAGTGTTTATTGTTTTAATTTAATTTAAATCGATAATTGTAATTTTATGTAAATAATAAAAATATAAAATTAAATAAAAATATGAAATAAAAAAGTGGTGGGGTAGAGTTATGTTGTGTGTTGATGACTTGGCAGTCCAATAGCCACAAAGCAAGCATGCGGATAAGAATAACACAAGACTAGATTTTCATCCCTCTGATTTTACAGGTATGTCCATGCGTGCGTGTATCTATCAGCTTCGCATCCAGAGACTTCTATTTAATTTTCCCCATTTTTTTCTTGTTCCCTTGCTAAGAGTTTAGTTAAAACTAGTAAAAAGCAATTCATAAAATGAAATACAGGGAGATAATGCAAAGGAGAAGACTTCCGTACAGTTTTGTAAGTGCTATAGGTTGAAAATATAAAAATTAACACAATACTAAATATTAAGAAATTGGGTAATTGAGGTTTTCATTGGGTAGCAGCTCAAAAAGAACTAATGAATATGTTACAGAACCGACCATAAAAATCGAGCTAACTAAAAACATAAAAGTAAGAATTTGTATTAAGTGAAAAAGACTAAAAGAGTCTGTGTATTGAGGATCCCATTATATAGATGACCAGTCCTCAAAATCCTAGTTTAATATATATTATTGAATCTGGATGGCTAACTTAGTTGACTAAGTTACATGAATGAGAGAGGAAATTAAGGGGAATAATAACTAATTCCCTTTGGTAAGATATTGTCGGTAATTATCGATGACTTTTTTTGTCGTTATAGATTACTGACAGTTTTTTTCATGATATTTATAGGCTACCAATGATTTCACCGTTTTTGAGTTTTTATAAAGTTCGTAGTAGGCAGAAATTTCAAAATTTGAAATTAGCAACAGATGTCGATGTCGGTAAAAGTTGTCAGTAACTAATTTTCAATTTTTTAAAACCTGCCTGAATACCAACAATCAGATTTACTAGAATATGTTGTTGCCACCATGAGCATAACGTGATCAGAATTAGATTCTACCCCTTGTGCTAAGTAGGCTGCATCATTCTTCGTCTTCTTCCCTTTGTTGTTGTTTCAATCATAATACAAATGGCCCCATTTTTTGGCAAACATCACACTGCATGTTCAATTTGTTCCTGGAGAACCCAAGGTTGGGCGATCAAGGCCACCACCAAAAGCATCACTCTCAAGCTCATGCTCCACTTGGACAGTGGACCCGAGCTGGGGGACTACTGTTCTGGGAACCTAATAGGCGACCGGGAGTGATTCCCAGAGATTAAGGTCGAGCCGGGAATCGCAACTTGGGAGACGATCACTCACAGAGGGACGACCCTGATCCTCGCAGTGGCCGTTGGGCCCACCAGGGCAAATAAGGACGCGACTGGGCCCCACCTCTTAGGAGTGGACCTATGTCAGCCACCCTACGGAACTAGGGTGGTTGGGTGCAGACTCTCAGAAATCCTGGACCGTTGGATCTCTGTGCCACAGCAGAAGGAGCAGGGGATCCAACGGCCCGGAACCCGCCAGTACGAGCCATGCATGACATTGCATGGCTCCAACCCTAACTCTTCTACGTGTATAAAAGGGAGGCTCCATCTCCATGACAAAGGTAATATATTCACTTCACTTCATCACTTCCACTCCAATTCCTCTACTGACTTTAGCATCGGAGTACCTTTGCAGGAGCCCCTCCCGGGACCTCGTTCCGCCACCCCAGCACCACCGGCTCACCAACATCCCCGCCTATCTCCGCTACGCCCCTCCGCCGCGCAGTCTGGTCTCCTTGATCACAATTCTTCTGTCAAAATATCTCTAGCCTCCATTCTTGAGTTTCGAAAACCTCCATTATTGCCACCTTCATATTGATAGCCACCATGCTGGAATCTACCTCCACCTCTTGCATAATTTCTACCTTGCTTAAAATCTTGCCTTTGATAAGATCATCATTTTCTTGGCTCGATATCGAGGTTGATGGATACTTCCCCTTCTTTCTCCACTTTTCTTTCCATCTTGAGAAACAATTTCCAACGCCACCGCCTCTTCTGTTCGATTGGGTGGGTTCTACCTAGACTTTGTATTTCTGCACTTGAATGAGTTCTAACCTAGACTATGTATAATGTATTTCTCTGATTGAGCCTCTGTTCATGGGCTTCAAGCGATCCCTGCAATTCTTTCACTTTCAACAATTCAAGGTTCTTTGATTGCAACAACGATGTGATCGGATCTTGGACTCAATGTCTTCAGGGCTCCATTTGTGTTTGATCAAAGGGAATCTCCAACACACACATTCACCTGGTTGGAGAGAGATCTCACTTTGTTTGCAACAGATCATATTACCTCCTCAGTGCAACTGCACCTTCTTCAACTTATCTTCTCCTACACAACATTTTCCAAAATTTCCCAGGCTTCATTCGAACAAGTTGGTGAAGGGGTTATGGTTCAAGTCCGGGTGAGTGAACTAATTTACTAACATTACTAACAACTAACATTAGTCCATAAAAAATTACAACAATTATTATATCTAGAATTTAATGGTTGTACATGGTACCATCAACTTAAATAACAAATGTTATGAAATGAAGATAGTAGCGGTCAACATTATAATTAACTGTAATTTCCAACAAATTAATATGAAATCCTCACTATGCCACCGCCGGCGCCAAACATTGGGAGGGACAGAGTTATTTGGGGCCTTACGAGTGATGGTAGCTTCTCATCAAAATCAGCTTATGATGCCTTGAGCACCTCGCAAGTGAGCACCCAGTCGAGGGAGTGGAATTATGTGTGGGGTTTGAAGGGCCCATTCAAGGTCTGCAACTTTGTGTGGAGACTTCTTCATAATGGGCTTTGGGTTAACTACAGACGCTGGCAATCGAACCTGACGACCACACCGACGTGCCCGCTTTGTGATGAAGCTGATGAAACTCCTCTTCATCTATTCCGGGATTGCTCTAAGGTGAAACCGCTATGGTTGCATTTGATTGATCAGCAGCATATGAGTGAGTTCTTCGCCGGTGACCTGAAAGTTTGGGTAATGAGGAACCTGCAATCGAATTGTCTGCACTCGATGGGCAGGAGTGGCCCTCCAGAGTTCGCTCTCCTTCTTTGGGCCATCTGGAAGTCGCGTGCTAATTTTGTCTTCCAGGGAACTCCGTTTGATTTAAGGTGCATGATACCTATGGCCATGAAAACAAAGCTGGACTACGCTCATAGCTTGCGTGTTCTCCAAGATCCAGTCGCGGCTAGTGCTCGTCGTTATGAGATGATTCAGATTGGTTGGAAGCCCCCGCCGGATGCTTGGCTAAAATGCAATACTGATGGCTCTGTTCGTGGTCCAACCAATTCGGCGGGTTGTGGAGGTGTGTGTCGCGACCACCACGGCAACTGGGTGTTTGGTTTTAGCAGAAATCTGGGCTCTTCTAACGTTCTTTGGACTGAGCTCTGGGCGATCTTTACCATGGTGACTCTTGCCTGGGATAGGGGTTGGCGTAGGATCATGGTTGAGAGTGACTCTCTTGTTGCTGTGAATCTGATAAATGAGGGTTGTGCTATCCTTCACCCGTACGCGTCCCTTGTGAATCAGATTCGTGTCTTCCTGGCTCGAGATTGGAATGTTGTTTGTGTTCATATCCTACGTGAGGCGAACCAAGTTGCAGATTGTCTGGCAAATGAATCTCATGTCCTCAGTTTGGGGTTGCACTGCTCTGAGACCCCTCCTCCTAGCTGCTTGAATCTTTTGTTTTTTGATCGGATGGGAATCACTTTCCCTCGCACTATCTTAGTATAGTTTCTTTTCTTTTCCGGGCATAGCCCTCCATGTAACCAAAAAAAAAAAAATATGAATTAAAGTTTTTAAAAAATGAATTTGAGTTTGAAAATTGCACTGAACTGATGGATTGGTAATGGGAAGTTACAACAATCAAGTAAAAGAAAAACCTCGATCATTTTTCACTGAATATATTCTCACCAATCAGTATATATATTCTAATTCCACGTGTTTGATGTCATTGTTTAATCAGATACAAAATGAATTATTAATCAATAATTTTCTATTTGATAATCAGTCTCTCAAAGCAAGCTCATTATTGTTGCTCTCGTTTTCAATGGTGGATGTCGCGGATAAGATAGAAGCAAGACGCACATGTGTTGTATATGTGCAAAACTGCAAACGTATTCACTCACTTGCATACATAACAAATTAAGGTAAGGAGATACGCTCCATATAACACTTTATTGATACATCAAATGGAGAGCTAAGATTGACAATCAAGATACTAAAAGATATTGACATCACATCTTAACTCAGAACTTAAGACATTAAGTTTATGCGTCACGTATTTTATAAATTCTTCTTATCACTCATACTTAACCAACTCTTAACAATCTCTCCTCAAGCATTATATTAGGAAGACTTTTGACACAAGGAGTCGTTACCATATGGTCACACGAACTATCAGCTCTGATACTACTTGTTGGGGGAGACTGTGGAGCCCATGGACCGATGAGCAAGACACCAAAAGTATCGACGCCACATCTTAACCCAAAAAATTAAGGCAATGAGTCAGTGAGTCATTTCCCTTATAAACCGCTCATCTCTTGCATATTCATCCAATGTAGGACTGTTTCCTTCGTTCACAATTGTGTATACTTCAACAACATTCTCATGGAAAATGATCGAACTCCAACTTCATAGTTTTTATTTTTTACTACAAAAGTGGTAAAACATAGAGAAAACACATTATGACAATTATATAGAGCGTTAGTGACGTGTAAAAAAAGATCATTAACGGAGATTTTACTTAATATATGAGTCGAACTCTCAACTTATGAGAAAATGAGAGTTAAATCTGAAACCTATTGATAATTGTACTGATTCAAGTTAGCTCGCCTTCAAAAGCGATGTTCATGAATAAGCATCACCCCACATCTCATAATTAATGGATCGAGGCTAGGGCTCATATATGTGCACTTTTCAATTTATTTTTCCTTTAACTTTAAAAAATGGGACAAGAGGGGATGCAGAAATTGGGAAGGAAGAAGGGGCATTTTAAAAGCAGAAGTCCCTATCTGTCTGAAGGAAGAAAGTGACATTTGTTTACTTTGATTTGGTGGTGAGAAGAAGCCAAACAAGAAGGTGAAGTAGACTCTTATCTCACACCTCATTCTTATTGGATTGTGACATGGAAATTTGGCCGGCTATGATGGCTCCCTTTCATTGGGACCAAATGGGACCTGCCTTATTGCTTTACGGACACTTGTCCTGTTTTGCTTGCATCGACGGCCTCAGTCACAATTTGCTACCATCAAGTTCCATGTTTGATTCCCAAACTCAATCAAAAAAGCTAGTATATTATAATTAGGCCTTCGTCACAGAGAAAAATATGGTTTAGAAATTAATAAAAAAGTTATATGTTTTAAATTTTCATACATAAATTAAATCTTAAACGCTTTAAATTGAATTAGCCTTGATCAATTTTTGGGTATCATATAAACTATAAGACTTATACTGCATGAATTTTTTGCTAAAATTTATCCAAATGGATTCTCAAAATTGAAAAAAAAAAGGATTCACAAAATAAATAATTGGAGAGAGATAAAAAAAATGTCTTGAAAAATGTTTCATATTTTCAAAAACTGTAAAATCGATCAAGGGAATGTTTGATTGCAGTTTTTGTTTTCTAAAAAAATAAAATAAATTACTAAAAAGAAAATATTTGTGGAACACAAATGAAATATTAAATAAATATTTTTCTTTATTTTAAATTCAGTCCTAAGAATTAATATTAATAAATTATGTTTCTACTAGAGCAATAACTTATTTTTTTATATATACTTATATGCTCTCTTTTTTCACAATATTCTTTCACTCAAAACTCCTGTACAATTGTACTTCTATCTCAGAATGTGATCTATACACACCTCCCCACCCTCACTAGTGAAGAGAAATAAGAAGAGAACTCCCAAGTTAGCATCGTTCTTTAAGAGGTGTAGGTTACCAGCTGACATAACTCTTGTTCATGACCAATTATACCACATTTAAAACAAAACTCTTGTAGTTTCACATGTTTTATCATCATAATTTATGCCTTGAGTAGATTCTTCTTGGGACCTAGAACCTAGTTGGTAAAGGCTTTATTGATATTAATATTGATCCTTACCCTCAAAAAAGGTATCATGAGCAGACCATCCACTTTAGGGTTTTCTATCATATTTGCTATTTTAATAACATTCTTTGTAGACATTTGATCAATAGGTAGTCCGTTAAATTGCCAAGAAAGCTAACAAATCCAAGTTAACTTCAAAAGTAGATACATATGGTGCTCAATTGTTAGCTCGTCAAGTGGCCCATTATTTGCCAAAACTCCCGGTTGTTTCCTCCTTTTTTTTTTTTTTTGGTCAAAGGTGTGTTTGAATTAAATACCCAAAGGATAACCCAACGACACTTCATCATGTAAGAATAAATCTCAAAGGAGGAAATGCAAATACATAAGGAAATAAAGAGTTTACCCAGAGCAATAATACTTTATATAGCATTCTTGTCCAGATCTATAGCATATTATCTAACCTATAATGGTTCTTTTAGCAATATCATTTTTATTTATCTTCCCCTGTTTGCAGGTGCAAAGGTCGAACCATCTAGTTCCTAGAATGTATGTCTACTTCCTCAGTTGGGTCTATATAGGCTATGAAAAGGGTTTCACTATCTACTGATACTGCACTATGTGTTTTTCATTTGACAGTTTCTTGCTAAAGAGTATTTCGAAATCCAATTCGCAAACTCTCAACCAAGCATGTAGTTAAGAGCATCTACATTTATCCATACGAATTTCACTCGACCATTATTGCTTCCCAGTGAAAATATGATCAAGCCATTGCATTGCAGGAGAATATATGATCTAAAGCAGAATCAAGATATTTTTGGTAACAAATGTGAATGCCCATACTGGGTTTATACTTTATACACATTACAATGTTCTACAGAATACCTACTTTTAATCAAATACATTACAGCACAAGAAGTTGGGGTTTGTAATGCTTGCTTGAGTGAAATTATCATATATAATTATTAAGATTTGAAAACCAAACAAGAAGCGATTATGTGGATACATAGCTAGCTAGGTCGAAAGGAAAACACGAAGCAACATAAGTAAAACAAAAAACCAGAGAATCAGAAGCGAAACCCATAAATCATGAACTATCGAGTAATGCAGAGCCCACCGCACGGTGTTCACCTTGTGCAGATCCGGTGGCACACAAGTCAACAGACAAGGACGAAGACAGCGACACCGCAGGTGAGACTAGTTTGTAAAACTGAAACCCTCAGTGTCTAAATTTAAAAGGAAAATATTCTTATCTTTTTTTTAAGAGAGAAAATATTTATCTTTTTTTAACATAGGTCATAAATAATAGGCTAAAAAACACTTTTGGCCCATGATGTTTCAAGTTTGTGCAAATTCTGCCCCTACTCTATTTTTTTCGATATTTCTATCCCTCATGTTTTCAAACAGTGCACCGTCTACCCCTCCGTCAGTCAGACGTTAAAAAACTAACGGAATGAGCTGATTTGGTTTTTTTTATTTATATTTTTTTGACCTGCCACGTGGAAATTACAAGTGAAATTGAAAAAAGAGGACATTGGAGAGTCAAACTCAAGACCTGTAAGGAGCAAAACATGCATTTAGCCAGTTCAGTTACATACATAATTGATATATACATTAAGCAAATTTAATTTATATAAATCCTTGCTCATCATTAACTTCATATACTCTTCTTCATCTCTCTAATCCACTCAGGAACCTCTCCTGAGAAAGCCTGACTGACGGAGGGGTAGACGGTGCACTGTTTGAAAACATGAGGGGTAGAAACGTCGACAAAAATAAAGTAGGGGCAGAATTTGCACAAACTTGAAACATCAGGGGCAAAAAATGCTTTTTAGCCTAAATAATAGTATTAATTCAAATCGGGCATAGAATTGTAATGAACTCGAAGGATTGGGTCCGGAGCCAGGCCAGAGGCAGCATGGCACGCTGTTCGTGGCAATTATTTGGGGGCTTTGGCGTTAGAGGAATATCACTATTCTAGGTGAGAATAATTGGAACGTGGATATTGCCCTTCGGTGGATCCACCAGGAGGCTTTGGATTATGATAAATTTTTTGCCTCGGGTTTGAGCTCATTGAGTGATGGAGCATCACCTACGTTGTGGAAAGCCCCTCCTCATGGTGTTTGCAAGCTGAATGTTGATGGTGCGTTCAGTAGTGAGAAAAAACGAATGGGAATGGGTGGTTTGGTTAGAGGTTTGTTGGGCAAGTGGCGCTTTGGATTCATGGCAGACAATCGTGATGGTGATCCCCTTTTGGCTGAGATTTGGGTTCTACAAGTGGGAATCAGGTTCATGTGGGATGCAAGTATTCGTGATGCAGTGTGTGAAGTGGACTGTCTGGAGATTGTGCATGTTCTTTGTCAAGGCAGGGAGAAGTTTCACGAGCTAGCTTGAGTTTTTGGAGGTTAAGAAGCTGTTGGAGAGGTCTTGGAGAATTCAGATTGTGCATGTTTCTAGGGATTCTAACATGGCTGTTGATTGTCTTGCGACCTTAGGCTCGGAGAATCTGTGTTTGGCTACTCGTTTGGAGGACCCTCCCCCTCAGCTTCAGCCTATCTTGGCTAGGGATATGTTAGGTTTGTAGTCTTTTTCTGCTTTTGTTTTAATTTTCTGATGTATCTTATGAGAAATGTAATCTTATGTGAGGAAATGAGAATAAATCACGACCGTTCGATATAACAATCAACGGTTAAGATTAAAAGAATTTAATGGTCATGTGATTGTCAGATGATCACTTAAAAAAGTCACATGACTTAATGTTTTAATCTTGACCGTTAATGGTTAGATCTAACGGTGGTGATTTATTCACATTTTCTCTCATAAGGTTACCTTTTTCATAAGATACATCCTTCTAATGAAAAATCCCAGTGGACCGCGTGGGCTTTAATTTTAGGATCCTTGCAAAAATGCTTTCTTACTTACAAACAGCAACAGCAAGTGACATGCATGAAAGTCAAAGCACAGCAAGGAAACCTGCATCTGCAACCCATAATAAATTCTGCAGCCTGCACCATTCTCCTTTGCTAGTAAAGGATTACATTCGAGTGCAGAGGATCTCAACATTTTAAGATGATTAAATTTATTTAGATCGATAACATATAAAAAGCACTTCTCCAACTTTAACCATGTCGATCAAAAAGTTGTACACGTGCATCAGGTCTTAATTTCACTCACCTCTCCATTGCTTTTATTGAGCTGGGCCTTGACTATGGGCATGTTTGTGTAGGGCATGCATGTGTATTTCTCCACCTTTGCATTGTTTTTACACGGTACCTTTAACATGAGATAATTGTTCGGGATCAAAAAGAACAATCAAACATATACTATTTTTTTATGACACATCGGAATGAGGAATTGTACCCGCCAGTAATCAATCCCTAAACCTCTCCCTACCCAACTCATATGTCTCCTAACTTCTACCACTTGAGTTATTCTACTGGGACAAACATATACTATTTGAATCAACATAAACGTGAAATCATCCATTTTTTATTTTAAAAAATTTATGGTAATGGAATAATATCTCAGTCCAAGACATAAAATTGTCAGGTTCAAAGAACACTTACAGAAAACTTAACTTACCTCACCACAATAAGACTAACAGAGTTTCAAACCTACGACATGTTAAGTACACGACTCGGTCATACTCCACTAAACCAACCTTAGGTAGTTAGGTTATTTCACCCATATTTTAATTGTGTTGAATATGACCAACAAATTAATGATGCGTAGCTACAACTAGCAAGCAGGTGGGTTAGGGTAATTATTGGGCTTTGTTGTATTGTAGTCCAAGCCTTTTGGGCTTTTGTGGATAAGTATACTTAATTTGGGTGTGTCCACTCCACATTGCAAATATCAAACCATGCCATAAAAAACAAACCCGGAAAAAAAGCTTTTAAAGAACCCCCACTTAATAAAATCTACAATAAAATACATAATCACTGTTTTGGTGAAATATTTTACATAAATAGATATCTAGAGTTCATATTTTATTTGAAAATATTGTCAAATGCTTGAACAATCTATGATAAAACAAGAAATTGAATCACGGGGTTTACTGGTGAAAGGGGTAATAATATTTCGTGTTCATTTCCTTGTTGCTCCTCACGTTACATTCCAAAAAGTACTGCGTCTCCACAAGATTTGAAACAATATTCTGTCACTTAATTAAGATACCATATCAAACTTTATTTGTACTCCCATACAAAAGTTTATTAGTGGGTCCATTTTGAAAATGATAATTCGAGGAAACGAAAAGCCAACTTTATTATTAATTTATTACTTATTTTATTACATTGCATGCAACAATCCCTTTTCACACAATTTTAATTTTTTCTACATATAAATATATACTGTTTGAAAAGTGGTAATCAAAAAAGAATCTCCCTTCTTTCTATGCTTTTGCATCCTCTGAAAAATTATCTCATTGCTAGGTACCTTTACACATAAGCTCATCTTTTTTCTTTTGTTAATCATTTCAAGGGGAACTTTTTGAACAAAAAAAAAAGGGAACTTGAAGTTCTAACCCTTGTTTCTCTAGCGACGACTAGCGGTCTAAGTCAATTTCATAGGGCTAATTCCTAAAGTATTGTTTGGTGTAGGAAAATAAGAGTGAAGAGAAAAAAAAACATGAGAAGAGAGAAATATAAATAAATTTTATAAGTTATTTAGTATGATAGAAAAAGAAGAGGAAATAAATTATGTTTAAAAATAATTACATTCAATATTTTTTTTCCTGGAGTTAAAGTAGTTAAATGCGCAAAACAAGAAAAAAAAACATGTACATATCTATTTCTCTCCAATTTGAGATGACCTAAAAGTAGTGGAGCCCACTCGCATTTTTCGTGACATTATTTCGCTAAGTGAAATCGACTATATAGAACACAAAATACTATTGAACTTAATTTAAAAACTAGATAATGAGGAATATTATTGAAAATAAGATCATTTTTAACAATATATTTTCAAGTTTTTCTTGTCTCCCTCTACACTTCTTCACATGACTAAAAATCATGTTATCAACTCACTAGTAACTCACAAGGCATTGTTTGTGGATATCTATGTACCATCTTAATCGACTTTCTGTCAGCTTCCTTATAATATGTGTTAGCCCAATATCTACTCTAGTATGCACATTAAGTATCTTATCATTTCTAGTGTGATCACTCTCCCATATTAACTCAAGACCGCCAACTCTTTTCGGTTTTCAAATCACATTCCAAATAACCCAATGAGTTTTCTTTCATCATTACTCATCCTCTCCCCAAACAAAAGAGCAACAAAACTTATCCATATATTATCATAAATCACTAAAGGTAGAGTGGAAGTTTACATGAAGTAAGACAAAATAGATTGTAAGACTTTGCTTTTCCACTTGCTTACTATCTACTTAGCTCTTTTAGTAACATAATTGTAGTTATCTCTCCTTGAACGATTATTACTAAGAGGAACCTAAAGTATTTTTCCAAGTCATCCGTTCGGAGGAAACCAAACTCATCACTAATTTGCTGACAAACCACATCATGAACGTTTTGGGGAAAAAAATTCATGTTTTATCTTTATTAACATTTTACCCAAAACTTGTGCAAAAGAGATCCAAGCAAGTGCTGATAACCTCAACTTGTTCTAGTTAGTTTCCACAAACAGAATCAAATCATCCGCAGAGGACAAGTGGGAGAGCTCAAGGCCATTACAACAAACCTTAATCGGTTTCCACAATCCAAAATCGATGGCAAATGAGGTCATCTGAGAGAACACTTCCATACAAGGCACAAAAAGGTAGAGGAAGATATGATTGCTTGTCTATGCCTCATTTTTTTAGCAATTGCATATTAATAGAAATATTATTATTTTTATCTACTCAACCAAACAAAATAATATAATACTAAGGCCCTCTTTTTTTTTTCACTTCTCTTTTTCTACTCTAGCAAAAATACATAAAATCTATTTATTTTTCCACGGCTTACTCCTTTTCTATCTTCTTTGCTCTCTCTTGAAATAAAAGACACATTAAGTACATTTTTTTTTGAAATGAAAAAAATATATAAAATATTAAAATTTTCGCAATAAACCTAATATGTAAGATACTTTTAATGAAAAATGATGATGTTCTTTTGATAATATTTTTTTCTATTTTTTATACATTTTTAAAAAAATCAAAACCAATACAATGATAAATTCACCTTTACTATTGATAAAGTCACTTTCCTTGTGCTTTTCCATCTCCATGAAAAATCAATAAATTGACAATAAAAGTAAAATTCCTTGAAAACCCCTTTTCTTTTCACATTGCATTCTCTTCTCCCTCTCCCTCTCCTTCGTCACCATCACCATTCACCACTACCATCTAACCCTGCAACTCACCTCTCATCTCTCTCTCCTCACACTCACATTCACATTGCTTCATTTCTTCACCCCATTTTCTCAAACACCCTTTTCCCCTTCTACCCTTTTTCCCACTTTAACCTTTCTTTCTGCTCCAAATCTATACCCTGAAAGCATCACAGTAGTAGCACCCTCAAGTCCACACCATTTTCACTTTCTTCCACTCACACCTTCCATTAACTCATACCCTTCATCTTCATGCCTTTCCCACTCATCCAAGCAGCATAGTAGCAGCATCCTTAAACCTGTGTTGTTAATTTCTATGTTTTCAAGTACCCTTTAGCCCATTACCCTTTGAGCTAAGTTGCTGGGTGCTAAGACAACAAGGGACAAAAAAAGGTACAAACTTTCCATCTGGGTCATGGGTTTTCATGCACTCAAGTTGAACATTTCCCTGTTCTGAGCTCTGGCTTTTTTTTCTATGCTTGATTTTCTCAGATCTCTCTTACCCTCTCTGAATCAGAAAATGCTAAGCTAACTCCTTTCAGCTACCAGCAATGTTATGCAAAATTGTCTCTTTTCATTCTGATTTTGTTGTTGGTCTCATCTTCTAGTTCTGTTTTTGAAATCAATCTGTGACATTCGAGGGTTCGTTTAGGGATTGCACTCTACAAAATGTGCTTCTTGTTGGTCTAATTTCGGTCCTGTCTGTACCTAAAGTTCCAATTTTTAGCACTAGAATTCATCTTTTGCTGCTATTTTATACACAATTAAGAAAGGGTTCCACTTTGGAGTTTCCTTTCTTCATTTTGCTGCTATTAGTCCTACATGAGTCTCAAAACTTCCAATTTCAAGTTGCTTTGTTAAATTGGTTGTGCTGTGGTGGAAAGTTTGTTGAAGGTTTCAGTAATGGTTATGGTAGCAGTGTGTGGTGGTGGCTTGTGGACTTCTGAGCTTTGGACTATTCCATAAGGTACCTAACTTGCACATTTCTTCTCTATTTTGTTTCATTTTGAAAATTGACCCTGAGCCCTTAAAGTTTGACTTCATTCTTTACCTAATATTCCTAGAAATTATGTTTTTTTAAGCTGTTATTATTGCATTGCTTAACAACTCTTGGGGCTTGACAAAAACCTCTAACTTACCTAATTTATTCACAGGTGTTTGGTATAATTAAATTGCCAAGGAGGGATTCAACATCTTTTGCTTGTAAAAGTGACTTGGTCAATAGAACTCATCATTATATATCTGTGAATTTGCCCCTCTGAGGATATATAGGTATGCTTGAACAGGAGTGTCTTCTTAGATCAGCATTGTTGCTATGTATTTTTGTTGGCTTCTTGGTACATCCTGTTGTGGCAGCTGTGATACCGTTGGGTTCGAAACTTTCTGTGATTGACAACAATTGTTGGGTTTCCTCCAATGGGGATTTTGCATTTGGGTTCTTCAACATTTCAGATGAACCTAACCAGTTTAGTGCTGGCATTCGTTTCAATTCAAAGTCTATGCCATATAGCAAACAACCAGTGGTTTGGGTTGCTGGTGCTCATGTCACAGTAAGCAACAGGTCATATTTCCAACTCACTCCTGAAGGGGAACTTGTCCTGTTTGATTCCTTACAAGGAGTCACTGCATGGACCAGCGGAACGCGCAACCGATCCGTTGTTTCAGCGTCTCTTCATGATAATGGCAACCTTGTTCTTCTAGACACCAAGCAAAACATCATTTGGCAAAGTTTTGATACTCCATCTGATACACTTCTCCCAGGGCAGAGTTTATCTGTTTATCAGACACTTCGGGCTTCAACCAAGAATCCCACAGCTAGTTACTACACTCTTTTCATGAATGCTTCTGGTCAGATGCAGCTTCGCTGGGAGAGTAATGTTATATACTGGACTAGTGAAAGCCCCTCCTCAGCTTCAAATCTCACTGCATTCCTTACAACTGGTGGAGCTCTGCAACTTCGAGACCAAAGTTTGAAACCTATTTGGACAGTGTATGGAGAGGACCATAATGATTCCGTGAACTACCGGTTTCTTAGGCTAGATTTGGATGGCAATCTCCGCTTATACTCGTGGACTGAAACTTCACAGTCATGGAGATCAGTCTGGCAAGCTGTTGAGAACCAGTGCAAGGTCTTTGCAACATGTGGTCAGCGCGGTGTCTGTGTCTTCACTGCTTCCGGTTCTGCTGATTGCAGGTGCCCTTTTGAGGTTACCGAGACTAACAAGTGTTTCGTCCCATATGAACAGGATTGTGAATCTGGCTCCAGTATGATGTCGTATAAGAACACTTATCTATATGGAATTTACCCTCCTGATGATCCAGTATTCATAAGTAATTTGCAGGAATGTGAGAAGTTGTGCTTGAATGACACACAGTGTACAGTTGCAACCTTTTCCAACAATGGTAGTCCCCAATGCTCCATTAAGAGAACTAAGTATATTACTGGCTATGCAGATCCATCTATAAGCTCAATTTCATTTGTTAAGAAGTGCTCAGGTCCATTTGCTGTGAATCCTAACATCATGAAGTCACCTCCACTAAAACTGCCTCGTAGGCTATGTGTTACTTGTCTAATGGAAGCATTCTCCGGAACACTTTTCATCTTTGCGATCCTCCAGCTGGGAATTGTTTTCTGCATCTGCCGAAGAAAGAAAAACTCTACTATGAGAAATGTCACTTTGGCTTTGACACGCCCGAATTCGAAGGCTTTAGTCGTGTTAACCTTCTCAGAAATCAAAAGCCTCACTCGGGATCTCCAGAATCAAATTGGGCCAAACATGTTCAAGGGCGTGCTACCAAGCAATCGCCCTATTGCAGTGAAAGACCTGGACGCATCCATAGAAGAAAGGAAGTTCAGGAGTGCGGTTTTAAAGCTAGGGAGCATCCACCACAAGAACCTTGTGAAGCTGGAGGGTTATTGCTGCGAGTTTAACCATAGGTTTTTGATGTATGAATATGCTGATAATGGTTCACTGGATAAGTACTTGGATGATTCCACTCTGTGCAAGAGGCTAACTTGGAGAAAGAGGGTTGAAATATGCTCAAGTGTGGCAAAGGCCATCTGTTATTTGCATTCTGGGTGCGTCGAGTTTGTAAGCCATGGAAATTTGCGATGTGAGAATGTGATATTGGATGAGGATGCAGTGGCCAAGGTGTCTGAATATGGGTTTGCAATAGTGGATGGTGTGGCCACATATTGTGGCTTTTCAGCTGAAAAAGATGTAGAGGATTTTGGCAAGCTAGTGTTAGCCTTGTTGACGGGACGCCTCCGAGATCGTCGACAACTTTGTGAGTGGGCATATGAAGAATGGATCGAAGGTAATGCAGCAACTAATGTGGTTGATAAAAGGATTGAAGGCGGTGCTGATTCAGAGGAACTGGAGCGTGCTTTAAGAATTGCATTCTGGTGCGTTCAAAGGGATGAGCGTAGAAGACCTTCTATGGAGGAGGTAGTGAGAGTGCTGGATGGTACTTTGAATGTTGATCCGCCACCGCCTCCATTTGCCTTTCAGGGGTCATCATTACATGAAGATGATGCACCAGAAAATGGTTCAGAATCAGTGCTTCAGTAGTGTTTATGCCAGCTCAAATTTTAAGAGCTTCTTTTCATTTACTTTTCATGTTTAGTTGTTACCTTCATTTGAAAAGTGTATAGTAGGACTAACATCTAGGTGAAAAGTAGCCATGCCTTTTATTTTGTCTCTCAAGCTAGCTATATGTGGCAGTGACTGTAAACTCTGAATTCTAAGTTGTTCATTTGAGTTTTGCGGTTTCTGCCTGAAATTAAGCGTTGTATTTTTATTTATTTTTTGGCTAGCTTGTTGTTGAAGGATAACAAACTTGGCTAAGATCAAAGTTCACTTTTTTTTGGTACATCGGAAAAATGATCAAAGTTCACTTTACCAACAACGAAAGGGCACAAATTCTAATCTAATCCCAAAAAAGTCATCTGTTAGGAGAAATTACCACAATAAAAATAAAAAAGAATTGAAGTTTAGTATCATTTTGTCTGGGGAGTTCCTGTGCCAGTTAGTGTTTATATTGAGTAATGAAACCTTAAAAACACCACAATTACATATTTAGTAGGTGAATACTGTTCACTATCGGGTGTCTTTGTTCACTAGATTGGTTTTGGTTGGGGAAACAAGGAATGACTAAAATAGGTAATTTAAGTAAAACTTTCAACTTGCCCGTCTAGCTCAGTTTGTAGAGCCCAAGGCTCTTAACCTTGTGGTCGTGGGTTCAAGCCCCACGGTGGGCGTTTCTATTTTAGGCGTTTTAATTTTATTTAACTTTCACATTTTTTAGTCTGGTTAGCATGAGCCTAAATTGAATTCAGTTACTAATTTACCAGTCCAACCCTCAATGAGAGGGATGAGAGACAGTGAGAGAGGCAGAGATAAAGATAGAGTGTAAATAAAATTTAATTTTTGAATTTGTTTATTGTAGAAATTTATATAAAGTAGAAAGTAGTGGAGAGTGGTTGGCACTAGGGCTAGCCTGTCCGATCATAATGAATGAATGAGTTGTGTTTGTTAGGGCTAAAAAATCTCTCACTTAAAAATGGATTGTAAGAGTGTGGGCAATGATAGGATGCTTGGGGCATGACCCTGGCCATGAGCCAATTTGACACCTCTAATTATGTTGGAGTCATTTTACTTACATAGCATTTAACTTTAATCAATGATTAGTGATTTTTTTTTCTTCACTCTGATTTCAGGTGGAAAAGAGTTGAAGCTATCTGACAATCATTTTACTATGATAACATTTAACTTTCATCAATGAGTTATGAAACAAAATTCTCTACACCTGATTTTAGGTGTAAGAGGTGTAGGACCGAGAGAGATTAAAAACAAGAACGGGAGTGGTAAAAGGAATAAAGATAAAAAGAGATAAGAAGGGAGGGAATGGAAACAAAAAATCATTAAAAAATGTAGTTATTGACATATGTATTATATAAGTATAGATATACTGTTACATTTTTATTTATATTACGGGGACTAAAGTTAATCAATTTATTACAATGTGTAGTGATGTTTGAATTATTAATATATCACTTATTGAAATTGATATTAATTACAACTCGAAGCCACTTGAGGAATATTGTAACTGGGCTTTTGTTATGGACTTGTAATGGATTGAGTCATTCACTTATAGCCCGTTAAGAGGTCTTTGTCCTTATCTGATCAGTTATAAAAATGCTTCCACATTGGGCAGTTTATTATACTGTATACTCTGAAAAGAGGATAGTTATTCTCAAACTAGCATTTCTCTAAATCTTTGTTTGTTTGTTTTTATAAGCTAGATCTTTGTTCGTGATTGCTCTTCAGGATTACTAACAAGTCTCCTTCTTCATCCTTAGCAAGAACAAGGTACGCACAATATTTATCTACAGTTTTCTATTACTTGTAATAAGACATGTATTGTGCATCTACATCCTTGATCTTGTACAAGATACTCTTATAATTTCAGCAATGTCGTATCAGAGTCAGAGTCTTGCAGATGCATACCATTGTTGATCTGTTGTTTTTATCATAATTTAGAATCTAAAATTTATGAACCCTAATTTATCAAAATAGGCCCTAATTTCAATTATGATTTGTATTCTCTTCCTTTAGGTACTTTTGATTCGATTGTTATTTTGAAAAAACTGTTGTGTTTTGGGGTTGCTTGTGTCTCATTGTGTTGAATCGGTGAATCCCGATATGGTTTTTGGTATATGCACGCCGAAATAGGAATTTGGAAATTGATAAAAGTCGTGATTTCCATGGAGAAATATCTTACCTGATAAACCATTGGCTTTTGATGAAGAAGGGTCCATTTTGAATTCCGACGTGTAGTCAAATAGGATAATAAACCTAACAACACAACATTGGTGGGGACGAGGCGGCTATCCACAGCTTGGCACAGGAAATGGAGGAGTGGTGGCCGCCTATAGTGTTGATCCTACTCTTGGTGTTGTCTTAGGTTTTGGTTTAGGTCTTCAATTTTCTTTTGGTTCTTTTAGTTTGCTCTTTTGTTTAGGGAGGCTCTTGTTATTTAAATCTTTTTAGAGTGGTTAAGTGGTTGTGTAAATATGTGGATGATTGAGGACTTTTGTTTTTATATCCTCATTGTTATATTCCTGAGCTTAGCCTCTTCCATTTTTATTATATTTAATATATATATTTGGATTTAAAAAAAAAATTAAACCTAACAACACAACATTGAAGATATTTCTTCTAAAAATCTATTTGTCTAAAATGTTACTCAAGACTCAAGAGGCGTCAATACACTGTATTTCTTTTTAGTTTTAGTTTAGATCCGAAATATTCAGTGACAAGTACACAATAGATAATTTCTTTAAAGAATGTTGTAATCCCAAAATAAAATTACAGGTCTTAATATGAAACAAAACATATATCTTTAGTTGAAGTTTATGGTGACTTTTGACATTGTATGTTTTTCTATGTGATGATTTGGGATTAAATTTTATTTAGCCTCATTGTAAAGTATAAATAATTATGATGTACTCATTTGTGAAAATATTATTAAACCATAATGTTGGAAAATCTTTAAGGTAAATATTTTTTTATCCGAGAGGACTAAAATTTACATGTCTTAAATTGATAGTATCACTTCTCTATCAAATTTGATTTCTTGCATTCTTAAGTTACTTCTAATCTTAGTTTATACCAGTTGTCATAAGTTCTTGCTCATTATTGATATTTTGTGTTATATTAATTTAAGATATTTTTTTTTATCTAAATAACTGTTCATTGTCAATGTTATTAAATTCTCGTTTCACATGAATTTATAGACAATCACTTGTTTATTTAATCTTAGATTAATTATGTGACAAACTTTATTGAGTAGTTTGTTTAGCCCACAAAGAATTATTTTTATTGGACTATTAAGTACACTTAGGCCTATATGAATCTTGTTTGTGGCTTTCATGTTAGTTAAAGCACTGTAAGACTCCTAGTGATATATTTTCTCTCAAAACAACATAATTTCTATGCATTCAAAACACTTGTTTACTAGAGAGAAAATTTTAAAAATCATGACTCAAATTAAATATATTATTAATGATCATATTTTCATTTACCAAACACTTTATTTTTGTGGCCTATCTAAATCATATGACTTCTATTGATATGATTAAAGTCTTTTGATATTTAGGATTAATGGGAGTTTGAAACCATAATTTTAAGAGATATGTTTGAGATGACACCATTTTTATCATATCTCTTATAGCATTTTAAAGATGTTTGAGTCATTCTTTAAAATTGTTTTTTTTTATCTTAAATCCTATTGTGCTTCCCCACATCTATCCTTCTTTATTTGTATGAAATATGAGCATGTTAACATATATGATATATCCCCATCGAATACTATCTTTTGCGGTGTAAAACTTATATCTTCTGATATGTCTTTTGCTTATTATTGATATTCTAGCTAGTTTTAATAATTCTCATATTTCTATTAATTGATTAATGGTATCCGAGTGGGAGATTGTTATATTTTTATTTATATTATGAGATTAACATTAATCAATTAATTAGAATGTGTGATGTTTGAATAATTAATATATCAGTTAATGAAAATGAATATTCTAGATTACTTGATGGATATTGTAATTGAGCTTTAGATAATGACTTGTGATGAGTTGAATCATTCATTGGTAACCTATTGAGAGATTTCTACCCTCATTTAATCAGTTATAAAAGTGATGTTTCATTAACATTTTGTTATTGTTATACTTTATACTAAATAAAAGTAGTTTCTCTATCTGGTTTCTTCACAATATCTTTGTTTGTGAGCGCTCTTTAGGATTAGTAAATAGTCATTCTTCATACGTTTCATATTTATTTATGGTTGTTTATTATTACTTGTGACAAGACATACTATGTTGTGTGTCGTCGATCCTTATATAATTTCAGCATATATCAGGAAAAAAATTCAATATAAACATTGATTTACGAATTTTTTTTCTCAAGAAATTTACGTAGCTTGATAAATATGTTTTTTCAACTAATAACAACCGATGGTGCTTCTTACAAAACACTTACAGTCATATAGTAATATTTGTAGTACATGGGTATGTTTTCATTTTCACAAAGTCTTATAATCATCGAACCTTTAACAGAATAAACAGATAAAGTCATGATCATTACACTATACCCACTTACAACTCGAGAGATTCCTGTAAAAATGTGTACTAATTCAACAAAGGTACACTTTATCATATCAATATTTGTTAGATAAAGTTGATTTTTTTCCCCAATGTATTCAACTTTTATGCATTCTGTTTACATAAAAATTTAAGTAAGTTAACCCTGCAATTTTTATATACAATTTTATGGGGGAAACATTAATTTCTTAACGTGAAAAAACCTTAGCTTTAATATACATGGTTTCCTGTGTTTTTCAAATATTAGGATATAGTTTTAAATTTTTCATGTTATCAAACTCTAGTGTGATCTACTAATAGATGGTTGGTTCAAATGTATATGTCTCGGTTTGAGTCTCTGATTTGAATCTTTTTTACCGCGGGAGAACTAGTTCCATCAGAATGTAGATGTTTTTTACTTGAACATGATTGACTTATGTGAAAGATAAATCTTTTTCTTGTATATTATGGCATGACAGGAACTTTTCAACCTCTCAAGTAGTTCTTTCTGCTTTGAAATTTCTTTGATGCTTCAGAATCAGAGGATGCATATGAGCATGCTACTAATTCTTTAAAATTTCTTTTTGGTTTCAGCAGTAACCAAACAAAGCAAGGGTGTTTTCAATGACAAGGCCCTGTGAGGATGCTGCTAGTACTTCAGGCCCCCAAGAACTGTGTATTAAGATTAATGTTGTTGAGGAGGGTGATGAGGAAGATATTTGTTCAAGTGGGTGCACTACACCAAAGGCTAAGGAGTTCAGAATTCCAGAGGTATTAACTTGTCCACCAGCTCCAAAAAAAAGAAGAGTAATGCTCAATTGGTCATCAAAGAAACCCCCAAGAGAATGTTTTACTTCACCAGAAATGGAGTTGGTCTTATCTGCTGCACTAAAAAATGTTCCAATTTGATGCTGCTTCAAGTTTAATTCACAGAGAACATGTATGAGGTTCAGTTTATTTACTTTCACTTGTTTAGAGGTGACTACTGATTTAGATCTGAATTTCTAATCCTTTGAAGAGATAGAGTTTATGACTATTTTGTAGTGCACAATTTAGTACTCTGATTGTTAGGCATGACTTTCCTTTTTATCTTGAAACTTTCTCTGGTTTTGGTTCTGGTTTTACTGGCTGATTAATCTAAATTTCTAAACCATGAAAAAACTATTTATATTTTGGAGTATGTAAATCAAGTCTCCAAGCACATGCATTGCAATTTGTATCATGTCTTGGACATCAATCTGGGAATATGCATTGCTTGCCCAAGAACTTTGATTGTATTTGGTTTCATGAATATTTCTTGGCCTTTGACCGGATGTCTCAATCCATTTGAAAAATTGTAGCTGCTTGGCCTGCTCCTCCCAATAAATGACTTTTTCGGGACTCAAATTTATGTCATCACCTTTACGGAGCTAACTTACACTAGAGTGTTGGGATATGAAATTTTGTCCTCACCATGTTGGTATTTGGCTTAATGATTACAATTTGCATTATTATCATAAGTTGAGTAGTTAGTTATATCTATTTTGCTTGCTTGATGAATATTGATATATATGTTTCAAAATCTCTCTACAATTGATTATAAAATTAGAACTGATTCTGGGGCATAGTCCATGTGTTTATAAATAAATCAGAATTAATTATGAGAAGAAGTTTTTGTTAGTCGGCCGTAATTGATTCTGAGGTATATATCACCTTTCAAAAGTTAAACTTGTCTCCCATTACTTTTCTTGTGCTAGCTCTCTTTGTTGAATGTAACCGGGATAGTGTTATCTCCTCACAACATTTGTAAAAAGGGAGGGAAATAAAAACAACTTTTGAATGTGGAAGTGAATGCTTTTGAATTATATTCCTAATTCTTCTGCTCCTTTTATCTCTTTTCCTCCTTCTTGTGACACTGATCAAATGCACTCCACACATAATGCAGCTATAATCTCTTTATCATACATTCTTTATGCCCTGCATGTACTCAGAAGTGTCCAGAGTACTTTATAGGATTAAAGTTGGTTCTATCACAAAGATCATGCCTCAGCGATAGATTAAAATGCTGGCTATCATTATCATTGTTACCCTTACCTTTGACAGTAACAAAAAAAGAATAGAAAATTGGAAATTAAAGTACAGCACAAAATGAGAATCCAAAGATAGGTAGCTTTGTGATGGAGTATCAAACAAAAAGTGATATAGTGCAAAAATGATGCTACTTTTGGATTTATTGTATGATGACTTGATGACCAAAGTGGTGTCCTACTCCTACCAGAGGAACCACACAAAGAGAGAGGGAGAAAGGGGTCGGTTTTTATTTATACTCTCAATGGTTTAACAAAGAAGTGTTACAGTTACTGTCAAAAAAAAGAAGTGTTACAGTTAATGCTGATTTTCTTCTTCTCTCAACTCAATTTAATTCTAACAAGTCGACGCATAATTTATGTACCAAAAAAAAAGTCGACTCATAATATAGGATATTGAGATTCTGGAATTGAACTATTTTTTACTCTACAAATTGAAATTCCTAACTACAAAATTACTTTTAAACGTAAATAGGGAAAAAAAAAACAAAATTTTATCATTACATAATTTCTTCTAGAATTATTGCTTTTTTATTTCACAATTGCAAAATGAGTTAGGGTATAAATAGAAGAAAAAAAATGTGTTGAGAAAAAAGGAAAGGCCAAACATATTTTCTTTTTTAGTTGAAGAAATATCAATCAATTATCAATTCAATATAGGGTGTGGAATGTCAATCCGATTCTCTGCCTGTTGTGGAGTTGGTGTTGTTCGTGTGCTTACTTGTTGACACGTGTATGCTTTTCTTATATGGAATATTAAATATTTGATGGGTTGGTCTTGGAGTGTGGAGTTTGTCCATACACTTCATGAAAGGAATGCTTGTGCAATTTTTTTTGGCCAAGCTTTGGGCTAATCAGGATGTGGAGTTGGTTTCAGTCGCGCTCCCATTGAGGGGTTGGGTAGCCTGCTTCGTTGCGGATGCGCTTGGTATCTCCTTCATGAGGCAATAGTGTCTGTGTCTGTTTGCTGTTTTCACTCTTTGTTTTTGCTTTCTTTACCTCTTGTACGAAAAAAAAGTTATCATTTAATAGTTATGGACTTCTGGTAGTCTTTATGGGCATCTCAAATAATCTGGGCGTTGGGGATTTGATATTGTTTTAGTTTGGTGGACATATATATGGGCTATTGGGCTAAAGGAAAGGGACAAATAGATTTTTTCCCATGTACACCAGTCGATAGTTGCAAAATATTCTTTTTATTATTCCAAAAAATAATTTTCCAAAGATATGTTAATTTCTATAATTTTAGAACTTGATTTCCGAATAAGTGAACACACATTTTTTTTGAAACTGGGCAATTGATTAATAAAATCAAGTTGCCATAGAGGCTAGTACATTTGCATGAACCAAAGATTTTAACTTCGACGGAACCTCTTCAAATCCAAATCGAATTGTGAAATTTTGAAGATTTCTTGTCCAAATAATCAACCACAGAATAAGTGAACATATAATTTGAAGATATAGAAAATCTGAAAATGAATTCCAAAAAGTCATAAATATATTTTAAGAAATAATTTTGGAAGATATGTATTAGGGGTGTAATTGAGTTGGGTTGAGTCAGATTTGAGGTGCCTATAAATTCAAACCAATAAAAGAGTCTCAGGTTGAGTTGATTCACATTTCTCATCTTTTGTCTCTGGACCCAAACCGAACCAGTCTGATGTAGAATGGATTGATTTGGATTGGGTGATCAAATTTGAATAAAATAATGTATTTTTTACAAACTCTGCACTAAATTTGAAAAAAAAAATCAAAAAGATGGACTAGGCGAGCCCCTCGACAGGATAAGGGACCCGCCCATGAGGCTTATGCATCCTTTAGGGCCGCTGAGTTAGGGCGAAGGCAAGGGGCTGTCAAGGAACGTGTGTAAGACCCAAGATTTTAGAATTAAATAAATAATTAATTTCCTGTTCACAATTAGGATTTAATACAACGTGAAAGGAATTTACATAAGTGGTTGCTGTTTAAAAATAATTTAATGAAGAAGAAAATTCATGGATCAATTAATTCTATCCCTGTAGTCAATTTAGTCGATAACTTAACTTATTTACATGACTGTCTTAGAACGAGAGCGTTTATAGAGAGCCAAAGTACTCTTAAAACACTGTAGAAATTAAGTCATAAGAATTCTGGGGATATACAGAATTGCTCGTATACCTTCCTACGACAAGCAGATTAATACGAAACCCTGGAATTTACAAACACTCATTTCCGATACCGGGAGGTTTGCCGAAACTGAATCCCTGGTTTTTCTAGAGCTATTAAATTAACCTACGATGAAGACTTTTCCTGTTCGGAGGTTCAGATAAAGATTTCATCCGCGTACGCCCACTCTAATCGACGTTCCAAATCTTTCTTCAGAAGGAAGTTTCTGCATCCGAGGTCAAAACCATAAAGTGCATTTTAAGCCGGTAAACATTAAAAACAAGCCTCGAAAACTAAAAATCATACTGATATTTCTTTGAAGAATTAGAAGATTCAGCGGGAAGAATATCGTGTCTAAAATACGTTGGAATCAGTAGGAAAAATCGGAATCGCGAAATAATCATTTTCTCACGTTTTCAATTTCCTATAAATAGGACTTCAAAACATCAAAAAAAAAAATCACAAAACACACATACACGGCCGTGGCTTTGGAGAGGAAGAGGAGGAAAAGTGATTTTTGCCAATTCTTGACCGATCGTCGTTCTGTTCGTTGCTACGCGTAGGCCTCGAGGTACTGATGTTTTTCCTTACTCCTGATCGTAAATTCTGTCGCTTTTCTCTATGTCTTTATGTGCTCAAAGTTTTGAGCTTTTTGTAAAACTGTCCAAATAACTTGATTTTAATGTCTAAAAAGTTTTTGGAATGTTAGGGAATAAGTTTAGACACTAAAATCAAGTTATTTGGACAGTTTTACAAAAAGCTTAAAACTTTGAGCACAGAAAGACATAGAGAAAAGCGACAGAATTTACGATCAGGGGTAAGGAAAAGCATCAGTACCTCGAGGCCTACGCGTAGCAACGAACAGAACGACGATCGGTCAAGAATTGGCAAAAAATCACTTTTCCTCCACTTCCTCTCCAAAGCCACGGCTGTGTGTGTGTTTTGTGATTTTTTTTTTTTTTTTGAAGTCCTATTTATAGGAAATTGAAAACGTGAGAAAATGATTATTTCGCGATTCCGATTTTTCCTACTGATTCCAACGTATTTTAGACACGATATTCTTCCCGCTGAATCTTCTAATTCTTCAAAGAAATATCAGTATGATTTTTGGTTTTCGAGGCTTGTTTTTAATGTTTACCGACTTAAAATGCACTTTATGGTTTTGACCTCGGATGCAGAAACTTCCTTCTGAAGAAAGATTTGGAACGTCGATTAGAGTGGGCGTACGCGGATGAAATCTTTATCTGAAGCTCCGAACAGGAAAAGTCTTCATCGTAGGTTAATTTAATAGCTCTAGAAAAACCAGGGATTCAGTTTCGGCAAACCTCCCGGTATCGAAAATGAGTGTTCGTAAATTCCAGGATTTCGTATTAATCTGCTTGTCGTAGGAAGGTATACGAGCAATTCTGTATATCCCCAGAATTCTTATGACTTAATTTCTACAGTGTTTTAAGAGTACTTTGGCTCTCTATAAACGCTCTCGTTCTAAGACAGTCATGTAAATAAGTCAAATTATCGACTAAATTGACTACAGGGATAGAATTAATTAATCCATGAATTTTCTTCTTCATTAAATTATTTTTAAACAGCAACCACTTATGTAAATTCCTTTCACGTTGTATTAAATCCTAATTGTGAACAGGAAATTAATTATTTATTTAATTCTAAAATCTTGGGTCTTACAACGTGTAAGCTTGATAGAGATAGGACTTAACGAGATGATCGCCTATGGGCGAGCACCATTCATGTACAGACTCTTTGACCAAGAAATTATAAGGCTCAAGAGTCCATTAAAGTTAGCTTAGGATTTTTAGTACCCCAATAAAAAGGAAATGTTTGTACCTTGAGAAGGGCTCTTGGACCATGATACATTAGGCGGCTAGGTTAGACCTTGCTTCTGCTAGGGTTTTGGGCTTAGTCCGACCTTTCTCTATACATGAACAAAAGTTTAGGATAAATCAGACAAAATTGCAAACAACAAAAAAGGGAGCAAGGCATGAAGAGGAAATGTCGAGATTACGAACTGCTCACTAAAAAGAGAGCTTGAATCACAATCCGGAAAGAGAAATCATAAAATAATGTGAAGAATTGGTCATTGGAATCATTCATTATTTGGCAAATGTTAGTGATATTCCATGATAATAGCAGTAAAGTAGGAGAGATTAATTATTTGTTTGGATTTTGTCGTGAGAGAGTGACGGTTTGAGGTAAAAATCAACCAAAGGCTAAGAGTAGAAATAGACTCACTTATTATTTATATATTTATGTTATTTGGTTTGGTTCAGGTTGATCAGGTGTGTGAGTTAAGTTGGTCGTTCGAGTCTACAATATCCAAACCCTATATCTAAACTGATGTTGATCGGATGCAATGAAAAAGTCTGAACTGGTCCAATAATTCAACCCAACCCACCAAAATATAATTGAATTTGTTCAAGTTGATCAAATTTGCAAATTAAGTCATACCTAATTACACCCTTAATATGTATGATATGACTATGTGGAAGAGGACAACAATAGTGGTGTGTGCCCCAACTTGCTCTCTTTCACTTTCAGGGTCCCCCCACACGTAAAAGTTCGCTAGGAGATGGCAAGTTGCTCTCCTGTGCTGTCTCTTACCAAGCTTCTCGATCCATTATTCACTCCCACCATTCTTTCCACACGTAACACTTCTTTCCACACACACCTAGAACAAAATGGAACACGTATTGGTGAAACTGAGATACATTAACTTTTTCCAATTTTTTGTTCTGTTACATTTTTATTTTAAAATATGCATAAAATTATTCTGGTTGCTCAAATTTCTTGCTTCTGGTGGTGCACAACCTTAATTAACTTAGCTTGCACGATGGAGCTGAGTTGACACAATGACAATATACTTGCAGAAGACACTCACACGTTCAAGTCAAAGATAGAGAGTAAAAATAAAATCTCAAAATCTAAAAATAACTCAAGTTTTGCATAATGAACAATGTGTGTACATAAACAACTACACATGTATTTATAGGTTTGTAGTTCATCGTATCTGTTTTTGCAAATCATTAGGAATCATTGTGGAAAGATTCTTGTGAGATCATGACTGCTTCTAGACAACCTTGTGTAATCATTAGTAAATATGACGATTAGTAAATATGTCGTCATGAGGCTGACTAGCTTTAGTTGAGATGAGATGTGTGTCTCTTCTTTAAGTCATCTCATTTGCCTTTATAATGCTTATTTAGTTATAAGACATTTGGGCCGACTGAAATGCTATTGAGCATTTTGACTTTTTGGGCGCCGGCTAAAATATAAAATTCATATATTATGTTTTGCTCCATTAAAATTTGCCATTTCTGTAAAAAAAAAAATTGCCATTTCAACATGGGAACATTACCATGTGGAGAGAAATACAGACCTAACACAAGCTGTAAGTAATAGCATGTTTCTCTACCCCCACATGAAGGTGTTGCTATGCCAACTTTTAAATGTGACAGCAAGAAGACACGAACACAATATTACAAGGAACCTACCTTATGTGATGTCGGTATCATGATTCATGACCCACTTACAGTGCCCGATCATAGCCATAACTAGTCGATGTGACACGACTTGAATTTCCTTGTTGGTTCACAACTGAAAACTGCATTAACGGCTTTGTCTAGTTGCAGTCTTCTCCCCGGAAATCGAAGATGAATTAATTTTCACTCACATTCAACTATTATATAAGTTTTTTTTTTTAAAAATTGATTTCATTCAATTAAGAAGAAGCCATGGAGGCAACAACATCATCCTGGATTTTCGAGGAAACCTCCAAAGGAGCCTCTTCAATCCAAATCTTAGTACCAAAACGAAAAGCAAGGTTAGCTGAACCGAAGATATAAGTATAAATGAGTGGGGAAATGAGAAATATGAAGAAAAAAGAAAGAAAATAAGTAATGTGAAGAATAATATAATTGAAAGTGAAGATGAACAAGTAGAAAATAAAAAGAGTAAATGAAATGAGAGTGTGAAAGATTCATATCTCATGGAAGATTCACGATCCATTAGAGTTAAATCCTATGTTCATGCTGGTTTCAACACTTTTGCAAACATGCCCAATAAGGTTGTTGTCTCTTCAATTCGGTCTTGATCTCTAACATTGTCATAACTGGAAGGAATGCTTTATATGTGGAAAAGAAAGAGTACTAACACATCTAAAGACTCCATTTTCATGCCTGCTTTTGAGGCATGATTAATTTTGCAGTTGTGAGTTTGTGTGCTCTTCTGTTTTCATATTGGAGACCGTCTTATAAATTAGCCTTGTCACAGACTCTTTTTCCTGTGCTGTAATAATTTATGAACACTATTTATATGGCCAATATACAACTCCTCATCCCTTCTGCATTATTTTGTATTTTTACACCAAATTTTCTAACTTTTTTATTTTAAAACTCTTGATTATTTGGTTTTATCATAGAACTTCTGTGTCCGTTTCGGCAAGACCCTTTATTAGTAGCCGTTGGTAAATAGGTTCAGGACCACCAAAACGCTAATCAAGTGGCAAGACTATTTAAATGTAGGCCAACCCTCCCCGACCAACATGTTCTTACCAAAAAGAATAATTGATGTATAGTATACTTACATGTTTATGTGCTTTAGAAAAAAATTACAGAGTGTAACTTATAAAATTATTGTGCTTTGAATTGTGTGTCTACCGCCAATCCGAATCTAGAAACGCTAGTAAACAAGCAACCTCATATAGTTAGAATCTCAAGAAGCATTAACATGGCATAAAGAACATATATAATTGGTTAAACGAATGACTTGAAACGCCATATAGAGTATAACACCCAAGTGTTTGACATACATATCTTAGAATTGTTCAAATTGTAGGCCTTCTAGGGCAAAAGAATTAAAGAACTTCAACTACTAGAGAAACAAAAGTCACAAACCATCTCATTGTCTATGTAGGGAATAACAAATGTGCGATCACCAATACTTCTCAAGTCAATTCAATTGCCATAACAGTCGAAGAACGCTAAGGGGAAAATATGTTAAACACATGAATGTAATTCCTTAATTCTGTGTCCCATTTTCTCAAGTTGCATACGAGTGGGAAAAACCAAGTTAGCTGGCCAAGTCCATAGAATGTTAGCTGAGCTCAAGCCCTCTTGTCCGTCCAGGTGCGCCCCCTTTTAGCGAGGAAATATCCAATGTGATCCTGCTAAACCAAGTACAAAGTCAGCTTCTTATTCATCAGCATCAAGGGTGCGTTTGGGTAAACAGCTTAAATAAGCACTTATGGCAATAAGTGCTTATCACATAAACGTTTTTTCATAAGCTAATTTGAGAAACTTATTGGAATAAGCTGAAAATAAGACATAGGCAGCTAAGCATAAGCTCTTATTCATAAGCTAATTTGAACAACTTACGAAAATAAGCTCAAAACAGCTTATAGGTAGGACATAAGCTATTTGCATAAGGTCTCACAAATACTTGCCTAAGCTCTTATCCTATAAGTTAAGAAGCTCTTCCAAACAGGGACCAAATCTGAAGTCTAGAAGCTACCCAATTCCAAACATGCACTATATAAGTAATGTGTTCAGAAGGCTTACAAGTTATTTGATTCCTTCTCCAATCCTGAAGAGATGCAGTTTATGATGATTTTGTCATCAGTTTTAGACACTGAAAAATCCATTGGTAGATTAATCTCTCTGGGTGCTGCTGCATTGATAAATGAAGTCAATATAATTAAATGGCCTTAAAAAAAGGAACTGCATACCAACGCTGATCCGCTTTAAAAGTTTCTTACCTGATTTGAGTGGAGCAGTGATAAAACTATCAAGTCCCAATAATTTCTGCACCAATGGATACTTTATATCAGGATGATAAAAAAAAACTTCAAGATTCAGGAAGTTTTTGCTTTAGCAGCAGTTACCTTAAGTTTCTCATAACACTCCTCAAGGTTGTCATTGTACAGGATGAAATCAAATATCTGAGAAGACTTCCCTTGCTCAATCTCAGCCTCAGCATTACGCAGTCGCTTCAAGATTTGTTCCTCTTTCTCTGTCCCTCTGGTTTTAAAGCAATAGTTTAGCCTACAATTCCGGGTCATTTAGAAGTAAAAATGCATTACTAAATAATGACTACTCACCGGTCACGAAGACGCTTCTCCAGCTCTTTCATTGATGGGGGGCAGATAAAGATGAATATGGCTTCAAGAGAACTAGCCCTCACGGATCTTGCCCCTTGAACATCAATATCAAGAATACACCTCTGAAACAGGGACCAAAAAATTTATCAGGAGAGGTCATAATAATATAATACCTGAATGAGGGTAATTTAACAAAGCTGAAATAATATTGCAACCATAGTAATCAAACAGTAACTTAAGTTTCTTGACCAGCATGAGACGAGACCACAACATATTGCATTGCATATATTTTAAAGGCTTAATTTTGATTGTGACAAGAGCCAATCAGCCCTAATATATGCCATTGAGATTTAAAGAGAAAGAAACGTGACAAAAGGCATTATAGTTATAAGGTGTGTTATATAATAATAACTTTGTATGCTTTTGTAAATTGATGGCCTAAGACTTATTGAGTTAAGAACAAACCAATGTAATATGATATTCTGCTATGCTTCTGAGAAGGCTATAACCGCACTTCTGCAGGGTTCAGCGAATAACAACTCTACAAGTTAAGACAATCCTTACATCCCAAATCTTATAGCCTATGCTTGGATGCCCATTGGCATATATGCAAACAGGCATTAGCACTCACTTAGAGACAAAAAGTTAACAGAACTCTTGTTATCAATTGGGATATAAGTCCATTCACATTGCACTCATCTGGGATCCAAATCCACACATAATAGTTTGTAAAAAGTCAATCCAATCATAAGAGCTTCCAGAAATTTGGTTAATATCTGAACGAATAAAAAGCAAGGCTCCTTTAAGGAGAGTTTGATTTGGATAGTGTGAAAAGTGCATGCATGCCTGCAATTTAATGTTATAATGCCCAAGCTTCCAATAAAATGAGTTCCAAAAATATTTCAGTAGAAAGAACTTACTTTCCCTGCATCTGCTACCATTTCAACAGCCTCAACACTGGTTCCATACAAATTACCATGGACAGAAGCAAACTCAAGAAACTTTCCATTTTTAATCTCTTTCTCCATTACACTTTTCTCAGTGAAATGGTAATGGACCCCATCTTCCTCAATATTTCTTGGAGCTCGGGTGGTGTGGCTCACAGAAAAACCAAACATAGATGGGAACTCCTGCATGAGCATTGTTATCAGTGTTCCTTTACCAACTCCAGAAGGACCACTAATAACAACAGGCTTCTCAGCATTGCCTATCACACCCTTACTCCACGCAACAACCTCAGACCCCGAAATTTTTCGTTGCTGCCTAACATATGGCGTGTCAACCTATCAAACACGAGAAATTTAGTATGTCTTAGGCAATTATAGAAATCTACTGTAGTTTTAGAGTTTCCTATCATTAATAGCCCTTTGTTATAAGATTAAGCACCAACCTCCAGGAACCATATTTGATCATTTGGTTTAGAACCCTTCTTAAGAATTAGTATTCTGTCTTCCAAAAGCACTGTTGAGTGGCCTTTGCATGACATGGGTTTGATGCCTAGCACAGTGGGGTGAACCCTGCAATTTAAAATGGATATGAGAAACAAAAGCTTGAGAAAACCAGCTATGAAGCTAAGAATCCTAAAACTAACCATTCTCCAAGATTACGGTCAAAAATTTGAACTTCAATGGACAAAGTGCCATCATCAGCTCCAGTAATGACATACTGTCAAACAAATGGAGGCCCACTTTTTGTTTTAGGCAGAAATCAGCTAGGTAACTAATCTAATCAATGAATATGAACATGTATTGAGATCATCTTCAAAGCATAATGCGTAATCTTACCGTTTTATCACCAATGGTAGTAGTTGTTTTGCAAGATCCGTTTTTCAATTCATAGCCATTAACAGGCCCGTCCTGCAGTTCATCAACAAGGAATGCCGGTGCTTCTCCCTAGTGATCAAAAACCAAAGAGAGATGGACACATTAAAGCAAAAACAATCCACATTTGAAAATCATAATCTACTTGCATTCACAAATTTATAAACTGTAACAATTCCAATCCTTAATGAAATAGTAGGGAAAAGGGATACTCACCATTTCAAAATTTGTGCCTGCTATCCTGGTTTAAACCCTGACCAAAAAGCATAAAAAGAGATGAATAATTGAATACAATACCAATTATCAAGGGATCTAGCAAAATATTCAAACTTCCATCAAATTAACAAACCTTACAAGCATATAAAAAAACAGCCAATATATATCAATGAGACTTAAATAGAGACATGCCCAGATTCCATAAACATCAAGGAATTTACATGCTTGAAGATTAAATTTTTAAAATTAAAAACAGAAAAATGCAGGGTTTTCAGCCAGGCTAACAAAACCAACTTGAAAAATCAAACAAATGGAGAAAAAAAAGAGAAATTTTGATTTAGCAGCACGCATGCAATCAAAAGAAGCGGATCAAACAGAATAAAACCCAGATCGCAATGCACAAAAAGATGAAAACTTTGAACAGACAAAGACCAAAGGATTGAAGATACCTTAGCAAAAACAAAGCAAGGAGACAAGCTTTGTTTTTGAAAGATGAACTTGTTTGTTAACAAATCATAAAAGGGTGTTGCAGAGAATGAGAGAAACTTGGAGAAAATGCGAAGAAGATTTTCATATTTGTAGCAAAACCAGAAGAAAAAGGGGGCGGCTTTCGTTTGCAAAACCAAGCAAGCAGGCAACAAAAACCTGTTTTCGTTTTCTTCTTGTGCGGTGCTTATGAAGCTTCTTCTTTTTGTTTCTTTGTTTTGTTTTGGAAAATCTTGCATTTTTTAATTTTATTTTTTATTTAAATTAATAATTTTAGGTATCCTTTTTTAGTCATGGTAAATAGGGTATCCTATTCCTAGTTTCCTTGTGGGACTAGAAGTTCCAAGAGAATTCAAATGGTGGGTGGTGGTGCAGGTTGACAAGTGTGGCATACCTATTATTAAAATAAATTTCATTTTGGAAAATATAAAGGGAGATTAAAGTAAACTATGAATTTGTGAAAGCTTGGACTTTGGACCAAAGAATATACCTATAAGGTTGGACCAAAGTTTGTGAAATTTAATTTTCTTTACCTAATATAGAACAGCCGTAGATCAGATTCAAATAATGTAAGTGTTTTCCAACTTGACGGAATCGGCTACATATGTTAATAGGATTCATGCTATGCAATTTGTGACCCAACAAGTGAAACTCATTCAAATCAGTCCCAAAGGGAGTTTAGCAATGTATAGATATTGATCTTCTTTTGTGTATCTTCGGCGTGTTTCTACCTTGATAGATAGTTGTAGAATTATAAACCTTACTTCTCCCTTCTTCTTCTTCTTCAAGTTTCCTTCTCTCCAATGCAAGTTATGATCTCTTTAAAATATGATTGTTATTAAAAAATTGTGTTCTCACCGCTCAGCAATTTTTATGGGGTTCTGCATCTCATTTCTTTTAGAAGGGGGTTTGCTTTTCACATTCCAGGAGTTGAGCACCCCTGAAATATCGTTGAGCCATTTTCCAACCAAATCTTTCATTCTCCATTGAATCGTCATTCTTATTACAGCACAATTGAAATCATACTTTAAACACATTCTAACTAGAATTTCGAATCTATATAAGTTTTAATCGAAAGAGAGTGAATTTGATGATGATTTCTCAAGAATCACAAAAATAAGTGTCTAAATTGCTATTGAAACTAGGTAAATATGACACTTATCAGATGTGCTAAAACATTCCTCTAATCTCCTGATAAGATCATCGCGAAGTTCGATTGCCATCTTAGTGGCCTCGACGACTTGTACTTGTTGGGGCAGTGGAGGTGACTGGTTCATCCCTATCCCTGCATGATCGTCATTATGTTTATTGCTTCTTTCATGTAGCGTTGTTGAGACTCCTTCCAGTGTCGGGGTACAGTTTTCGTGTTGGCTAAAAAATGAATCGTTATATCCAAAAAAAAAAAAAAAGGTCATTACAACAATCTGAAGCAGGGATGTGAGTTCAGGGGTCCTCAGTAAAAAAAAAAAAATTAATACTTTTAGTTCTGAGGAATTGTTATATTCCGAAATCCGAAATAGTACTCTTAAGAATTAAACTTAAATGCAATACTATCTGTATTTCTCGGGTGATCCATGTGCGACCTCATGAGATGTTGTTGCCTGATCAAAAGTTCTATTACCATCTTTCTTAATGTTTTAATAATTTGTATGTAATAATTCCTTTAATTTTCACTTTTTATGTGTCATATTGTGATTACATCAAAGTAAAAACTGCTCTTATGAACCTGCATCTAAATTTCATCTTAACTTAAAATTTAAATTAATTTAGAAAAGCTACACACACAAGGCACCACAGGGGTCTTAATTTTTAACACTTGGCAGAAAGTGAGCATCTGCAGCGAAACTTCATTTTGTGCCACTGTATTGTGCTTGATAACAGACGGTGAGGTGAGGGCCCTTTTGATAAATTTCCCTTTCAATTGACCAAAGTTTATAATATTAGCTACTAAGCATCTTTTGTTTGTCTGAAGGGAGAGACAAAGAACCATTCAATTTCTTCTTCAATTCTGGTGGTAGGTGAGTCGGCAGAGACTTAGTCAGCTGAAATATATGTGAGTGTGTGACCAAATTCTTGGATTTTTTGGGTATGTGCTGACCCACAAAGAAAGCAACCCAAGCTCTTAAGTCTTTCAATGCTGTGGAAGGACTAAGCTATTTTCTCTCTTTTTCTTTCTTCTCGCTAGCTTGATTAATTAATGTTTGTTTTGTTGCTTTGATTTTCCATCATTTTGTAAGAAAAACCTTAGTCATGCACATGCTTTGTAACTTCGTGCACAATTTTCTCGAATGCATGTGTTTCCTAAAAATAAGCTCCTTTAATTACTTGTCCGATATTTCAAGTATTTGAAAAATGAATGACCATCGATCACATGATTCTTTGACTTTTTTACCAATCTTGATACTTCACAGCTCACTTAATGCAGCAATCTTCTCTACTTTGTTGTTCTAGCAAGCAAACAGCTTCAGTTTGTCAATGGTCACCTCATTTGTTAGCACATCTTCTAGATTCTTGCTTCTTGCAATTTTCTTTAGTGTTAGCACCTCATCTTCAAGCAAAGATCTGATGCAGCGATAACATACATTAATGTGTTTTGGCTTAGAGTGAAATATTGAATTCTTTTTTATAATATTACATTTTGATTATCATTGTTTAAAACACTATTCTCCTGGATGAGTCTCATCTCTATTAAAAATTCTTGAAGCCATATCAATTCTATATTGGCTTCTGCTAATGCTACATGCTCAGCTTCTATAGTGGATAAATAAACAATCCTTTATATTTGCGACATCCAACTAATATTTTAGTATCGATGGTGAAAATGTAACTAGTGGTGCTTCTTCGACAATCAACTTCATCTCCAAAGACTACAGTTACGTTATTTGGTATTCTTCATACTCATTTTCCAAAGTATAAACACTTATTTACGGTGTCTCGTAGATATCTCAGAATCCACTTGACTACCCAATATATTTTTCTTGGTTTTTGATAAACTTAATTATGACTCTGTGTGTATGACTAATGTTAGTACAAACCATTGTGTACATTAAACTTATGGTGGTTGAAGCATACCAAATCGTAGCCATAAAGTCTCTTTCTTTCTCTGTCTGAAAGAAATGATCATTGGATAGATGAAAATTAGGGTCCACCTAATATGCATCACTTTTTAGTGGTGTAACTTTGCACCACTATGTTAATTGTCTATTTTAGCCTTGTTCAAAAAATTAATTCCATCAAAATCCACCCGGTAATACCAATATTTTTTTCTTTTTATAAAATAATTTTTTTTAATAGGAGTAAAATGGACAATTGGTATAGTGGTGCAACTTTGCACCACTAAAAAGTGGTGCATATTAGGTGGCACCTGAAAATTAACCAAAGATGTGTTAACCGACATGACTAGGTTGAATTTTTATAATACAACTATACAAGATTGAAATACTTGCTTGACATAATTACGAGCTTGTTTGATTATAGTTTTCAACAACAATTTTTAGGATGTGTCTACCGTGCCTCATTTTCTAACTGAGGCAAGGTAGTGCACTTACTGTTTGACCTCAAATTACAAAAATACCCACTTTTCTTTTTTACTTTCCATTCTTCTCCTTTTTCTCTCACTATTTCCATGGCAATAAACCCAGAAAATGAATCTGACCTAGCCACAAAATTCCTTGCTCAGTGACCCAAAAATCGATTCTCTCAACTTCTCATTTTCCTTCTATGCTATTAATTTTTTTTTTTATAAACCAGAAAGGCACCAGATCCATTTGTTTCTACTCATTAGCATGACATAGTGCCATCCCTGCGTATGGCTGCCATGGCCACGCCGCCACCATCACCACCTCTGAAGGACACTGCAATGAATCCGTTTTTTTCAATGCTTGAGTAATGGATGAATGTTGGGAAACTTTCGTACTCTTTAGCTTTCTGGGTTTACTGACCTGTTTTACTGAGTTTGCTATTTGAATTCAGACAAACAATAATTATAATTTTGTCTTTAAGAATATACAGTCATAAACTAGTTCACATATTTCTTGATAAAATTTATTGGTCCAAACCCCACACATACAATATTGTAATTGGACTGTACTGAGTTTGGTGTTACAGTGGCTATGTTCTCCGGCGGAAGTGGGAGAAACAAGAAGAAAGAAAGTGAGTGAAGGGTAGTTTAGTTATTGCGATTATTCCTAACATTACATCTGGACCACTTATTATTTAAGTATTAAATCCAATGGTGGAAATTAAACTGGACCACCGTGCCTCAGTTAGAAAATGAGGCACGGTAGACAAAACCCAATTTTTAATGTTAAAGAATAAATAATTCAAACAGATTTTTTCTTTCAAAAACATTTTTCAAAAACATTTTTTAAAAACCGCAATCAAAGATGCCGTAGTTATCTCTCATGCATTTCAAGAATCTTCCTAATTTGACCAAGTCCTTCATATCTGTATTTTTACAACTGCACCTTCGAGTTGTAGGAAAATGATGTCTAAACAAATCATTCAGCAAATTGCAGAACAGTAGTAGTATTTTAACTTTTAGCATCCGAGCCTCCATATCCGTGATTGGTGGAGCAAAAGCAAAGCACTTGAACTTTGAACTATTTGTTTATTGTAATATCTAAACAAATCTTTCAGCAAAAATTGCAGCACTTTAGCAATTTGGATGACCCAAACAGAGATCCTCTTTTATTCTGTTGCTTTCGTCCAACAATATCCCTTCACGGCTTCGCCTTTTAAAAGTTCCATCATTCAAATCAATATAGTTGCTCCTTTTCTTTCTCCTATCTATTCAATCAACTTGGGTTTTCTACTTTCTAGTCACAGTTCAACTATAGGACCCACAAAGATAGTTCAAAGTTTCAAATGTAATCTGCGAAGAGGAAGAGTTTTCTTTTTTATTTGGTGTCCCTTACTATGTCTCGTTGATAAAATTGTATTATGTAAATATGAATATAACAATTATAATTTTATAATGATAATATTTAAATAATATAATTTAATTGGTAGATTAAGTAATGCGACATCAAATAAGAATGGAGACTAAGAATTTCGATCCGTTTTGAATAAAGCTAAGTTATTTTCAAGGTAGTGAGTATCATTCATCATTCATCTTTCTAAAAAAGACAACAAATAAAACGTCAAATGACATTACACTCAACAATATATAAACAAAAGGATCCTACAAAATTGAATTGTGTTCAGCCATGCTCCATGCGTAGTTCTCTCTCATTTGCAAGTTAGTTAGCATCATTCATCTCTATGTTCAGCCATGCTCCATGCGTTACTTTGCATTGTGTAACAATGATTAAACCCTTATTTGTTTGAACCATTAAATGAATTAGTGTTGCAATTGTTTACATAAAAGTTTCTCCACAAAATTATTATGTCTTTAGAATCAGTTTTATAAAGATTTTCAAACATGAATGTGTTGGGGTTGATTGTCAAGTCCCACATTGCCCAAGTTTCTAAAATAAAGAAGGAGGTTAAAAATTAGCTATTAGAGAAGTCTCACATCGCTTAGTGTTGTGAAGGAAGGGGGAGACCAAGGCTATATATTGGACCTAGGTTCTTTGTTTTTAGATGCACCAGTCAGTAGCACTTTAAGCTTATATCTGACTTAGTTTAATATTTGCTTTGTGAGAGTGTGGTTGTACTGGGGCATTGGGGTGAGAGTGAGAGAAGTCTATGTGTTGTAACAATTTTCACATAGTGATATTTCTCTGGTTGTCGGTTTAGACAACGGTCGTGGTTTTTCTCCGGTTTTGGAGTTTCCACGTAATTTTCTTGTGTTGTGATTGTGTTTTATTTTTCTTCAGCTCTGTTGTTTCCCAACAGTGGTATCAGAGCTTCGGTTCGATGAGATATCACAATTCTTAGTATGCTCTGTGGTTGCAGAATTATCTGATCTTCCACACCAGAAAAGAAGTGTGATATTGTGGAGGTGCTGAAGAAGAAGTTTGCAGCTGCTATGTCTTACTCGAGCGCTATGAAGTTTGACATAGAGAAGTTTGATGGAAGAATCAACTTTGGCTTGTGGAAAGTACAAGTCAAGGATGTGCTGATACAATCAGGAGTACACAAGATGCTGAAAGGAAACACTTCTAACATGGAGGCCGACAAGTGGGAGGAACTAGATTTGAGGGTTGCAAGTGCAGTTCGGCTGTGCTTGCAAAAGAATGTTCTCGCAAATGTGCAGAATTTGTCATCAGCCAAGGAGCTCTGGGAGAAGCTTGAAGGGTTATATCAGGCAAAGGGCATCTCAAATCGGTTGTTGCTGAAAGAGCAATTCCACAATCTACGCATGGATGAAGGTACGAAAATATCTGATCATCTGAGTACTTTGAATAATATTATCTCCGAGCTGGAATCTATCAAAGTAGAGATTGATGATGAAGATAAAGCGTTAAGGCTCATTTTGTCCCTTCCATCTTCTTATGTTCATCTGAAACCTGTTTTGATGTATGGGAAGGAAAGTTTGAGTTTTGAAGAAGTTGCAACTAAAATTATTTCGGAATAAAGGAGAATGAAAAATGATGAAAGCACTTCAACAAGCTCAATATTGCTAACTGGAGGTGAGGCTAATGGGAAGAAGATCCTTGCAAAGAATCTGGCGTGCTGGAAGTGTGGAAAGTCTGGGCATGTGAAGAGAAATTGTCTAGGTGGAGTAGTATCTGAAAAAGACTCTGAGGTAAGTGCTAGCACTGTCTCCCTTGTTTTGGGAGATGATGGTGATCTTCTCATCTAGAAGATAAAGTTTGTCCTTATGGTATTTTCCGCTATACCATGGAAAAGGACAAGTTATTGCTAGCGGATTCAGAAACAGCACACGGGCATTGGTTGGCATTGATGCAGGGTGTGTGGTGAAAGATGTCGATGGCTGAAGAACTTCCTGGAAGCCAACATGGGAGTTGCACCATAAAATTTCAGCAAGGTTTCGACATGTGGAAATTCTTGGAATGGTTTAGTTTCAAGTGAAGAAAATTCTTGGGATGGTTTATTTCCAAGTGAAGTGTACTCTTTTATGGTGGAGTATGATTGTCGGTATAGACAATGTAAGCGGAAGATGTGTAACTCTTACAATCAAGGTGGAGATTGTTGGGGTTGATTGTCAAGTCTCACATTGCCCAAGTTTCTAAAATAAAGAAGGAGGTTAAAAATTAGCTATTAGAGAAGTCCCACATCGCTTAGTGTTGTGAAGCAAGGGGGAGACCAAGGCTATATATTGGACCTAGGTTCTTTGTTTTTAGATGCACCAGTCAGTAGCACTTTAAGCTTATATCTGACTTAGTTTAATATTTGCTTTGTGAGAGTGTGGTTGTACTGGGGCATTGGGGTGAGAGTGAGAGAAGTCTATGTGTTGTAACAATTTTCACATAGTGATATTTCTCTGGTTGTCGGTTTAGACAACGGTCGTTGTTTTTTCTCCAGTTTTGGAGTTTCCACGTAATTTTCTTGTGTTGTGATTGTGTTTTATTTTTCTTCAGCTCTGTTGTTTCCCAACAGTGGTATCAGAGCTTCGGTTCGATGAGATATCACAATTCTTAGTATGCTCTGTGGTTGCAGAATTATCTGATCTTCCACACCATAAAAGAAGTGTGATATTGTGGAGGTGCTGAAGAAGAAGTTTGCAGCTGCTATGTCTTACTCGAGCGCTATGAAGTTTGACATAGAGAAGTTTGATGGAAGAATCAACTTTGGCTTGTGGAAAGTACAAGTCAAGGATGTGCTGATACAATCAGGAGTACACAAGATGCTGAAAGGAAACACTTCTAACATGGAGGCCGACAAGTGGGAGGAACTAGATTTGAGGGTTGCAAGTGCAGTTCGGCTGTGCTTGCAAAAGAATGTTCTCGCAAATGTGCAGAATTTGTCATCAGCCAAGGAGCTCTGGGAGAAGCTTGAAGGGTTATATCAGGCAAAGGGCATCTCAAATCGGTTGTTGCTGAAAGAGCAATTCCACAATCTACGCATGGATGAAGGTACGAAAATATCTGATCATCTGAGTACTTTGAATAATATTATCTCCGAGCTGGAATCTATCAAAGTAGAGATTGATGATGAAGATAAAGCGTTAAGGCTCATTTTGTCCCTTCCATCTTCTTATGTTCATCTGAAACCTGTTTTGATGTATGGGAAGGAAAGTTTGAGTTTTGAAGAAGTTGCAACTAAAATTATTTCGGAATAAAGGAGAATGAAAAATGATGAAAGCACTTCAACAAGCTCAATATTGCTAACTGGAGGTGAGGCTAATGGGAAGAAGATCCTTGCAAAGAATCTGGCGTGCTGGAAGTGTGGAAAGTCTGGGCATGTGAAGAGAAATTGTCTAGGTGGAGTAGTATCTGAAAAAGACTCTGAGGTAAGTGCTAGCACTGTCTCCCTTGTTTTGGGAGATGATGGTGATCTTCTCATCTAGAAGATAAAGTTTGTCCTTATGGTATTTTCCGCTATACCATGGAAAAGGACAAGTTATTGCTAGCGGATTCAGAAACAGCACACGGGCATTGGTTGGCATTGATGCAGGGTGTGTGGTGAAAGATGTCGATGGCTGAAGAACTTCCTGGAAGCCAACATGGGAGTTGCACCATAAAATTTCAGCAAGGTTTCGACATGTGGAAATTCTTGGAATGGTTTAGTTTCAAGTGAAGAAAATTCTTGGGATGGTTTATTTCCAAGTGAAGTGTACTCTTTTATGGTGGAGTATGATTGTCGGTATAGACAATGTAAGCGGAAGATGTGTAACTCTTACAATCAAGGTGGAGATTGTTGGGGTTGATTGTCAAGTCTCACATTGCCCAAGTTTCTAAAATAAAGAAGGAGGTTAAAAATTAGCTATTAGAGAAGTCCCACATCGCTTAGTGTTGTGAAGCAAGGGGGAGACCAAGGCTATATATTGGACCTAGGTTCTTTGTTTTTAGATGCACCAGTCAGTAGCACTTTAAGCTTATATCTGACTTAGTTTAATATTTGCTTTGTGAGAGTGTGGTTGTACTGGGGCATTGGGGTGAGAGTGAGAGAAGTCTATGTGTTGTAACAATTTTCACATAGTGATATTTCTCTGGTTGTCGGTTTAGACAACGGTCGTTGTTTTTTCTCCAGTTTTGGAGTTTCCACGTAATTTTCTTGTGTTGTGATTGTGTTTTATTTTTCTTCAGCTCTGTTGTTTCCCAACAGTGGTATCAGAGCTTCGGTTCGATGAGATATCACAATTCTTAGTATGCTCTGTGGTTGCAGAATTATCTGATCTTCCACACCATAAAAGAAGTGTGATATTGTGGAGGTGCTGAAGAAGAAGTTTGCAGCTGCTATGTCTTACTCGAGCGCTATGAAGTTTGACATAGAGAAGTTTGATGGAAGAATCAACTTTGGCTTGTGGAAAGTACAAGTCAAGGATGTGCTGATACAATCAGGAGTACACAAGGCGCTGAAAGGAAACACTTCTAACATGGAGGCCGACAAGTGGGAGGAACTAGATTTGAGGGCTGCAAGTGCAATTCGTCTGTGCTTGCAAAAGAATGTTCTCGCAAATGTGCAGAATTTGTCATCAGCCAAGGAGCTCTGGGAGAAGCTTGAAGGGTTATATCAGGCAAAGGGCATCTCAAATCGGTTGTTGCTGAAAGAGCAATTCCACAATCTACGCATGGATGAAGGTACGAAAATATCTGATCATCTGAGTACTTTGAATAATATTATCTCCGAGCTGGAATCTATCAAAGTAGAGATTGATGATGAAGATAAAGCGTTAAGGCTCATTTTGTCCCTTCCATCTTCTTATGTTCATCTGAAACCTGTTTTGATGTATGGGAAGGAAAGTTTGAGTTTTGAAGAAGTTGCAACTAAAATTATTTCAGAAGAAAGGAGAATGAAAAATGATGAAAGCACTTCAACAAGCTCAATATTGCTAACTGGAGGTGAGGCTAATGGGAAGAAGATCCTTGCAAAGAATCTGGCGTGCTGGAAGTGTGGAAAGTCTGGGCATGTGAAGAGAAATTGTCCAGGTGGAGTAGTATCTGAAAAAGACTCTGAGGTAAGTGCTAGCACTGTCTCCCTTGTTTTGGGAGATGATGGTGATCTTCTCATCTAGAAGATAAAGTTTGTCCTTATGGTATTTTCCGCTATACCATGGAAAATGACAAGTTATTGCTAGCGGATTCAGAAACAGCACACGGGCATTGGTTGGCATTGATGCAGGGTGTGTGGTGAAAGATGTCGATGGCTGAAGAACTTCCTGGAAGCCAACATGGGAGTTGCACCATAAAATTTCAGCAAGGTTTCGACATGTGGAAATTCTTGGAATGATTTAGTTTCAAGTGAAGAAAATTCTTGTGATGGTTTATTTCCAAGTGAAGTGTACTCTTTTATGGTGGAGTATGATTGTCGGTATAGACAATGTAAGCGGAAGATGTGTAACTCTTACAATCAAGGTGGAGATTGTTGGGGTTGATTGTCAAGTCTCACATTGCCCAAGTTTCTAAAATAAAGAAGGAGGTTAAAAATTAGCTATTAGAGAAGTCCCACATCGCTTAGTGTTGTGAAGCAAGGGGGAGACCAAGGCTATATATTGGACCTAGGTTCTTTGTTTTTAGATGCACCAGTCAGTAGCACTTTAAGCTTATATCTGACTTAGTTTAATATTTGCTTTGTGAGAGTGTGGTTGTACTGGGGCATTGGGGTGAGAGTGAGAGAAGTCTATGTGTTGTAACAATTTTCACATAGTGATATTTATCTGGTTGTCGGTTTAGACAACGGTCGTGATTTTTTCTCCGGTTTTGGAGTTTCCACGTAATTTTCTTGTGTTGTGATTGTGTTTTATTTTTCTTCAGCTCTGTTGTTTCCCAACAGAATGCACTGAGAATGTGATTATATGATAAAAGTTAGCATCTATATATTTTGTGTAGGAATAATGATTCTCAAACATACAGATCCCGCTATCTAAGTAAATTGTGGTAGTTTCTAATTGTCACAATTTGAAGAGTTTTTTTCTTAGACTATCTTTAATGGTGTTGAAAGAGGGGTGTTTAATGTTGAAAGGGGTAAATAATGGTGTTGAATTGAAGTGTTGAAAGTTGAAAGGGGGAGAGAGGAGTTGAAAAAATTCAACATAGTTGAAAGTTGAAACCTGCGTGTGGGACCCAGTGGAGAGAGAGAGGGGCTGCAGATCAACACGTGGTTCCGTTTGATTGGTCCGAGCGATTTTCGTTTATCCTAATCTTTCCAACTCAATTATTTCATTCAAATTTTTTTTTTAAAAATATAATTTTTTTACCAAAATTCATGATTTTTTTTTTCTCTATAAATAGAGACTTGGTTCGTTTGATTTGGACACAGAAAAAAAAAACCAAGTTTTTCATCATCTTATTCATCTTATTATCTTTCTATTATCCCCTTTGCTTTGAAATAAAATATATTATTGTGTGCTTAGTTTCTTTTCTTCCGTTTGAAGTTAATAAAATAAAATAAATTATTGTGTATATTTTTTTAAAAAAATATTAAATTGTTAAGTGTTTTAATTTAATTTACGTTAAAAAAATATTACGTTAATTTAATTTAATTTAAAAAAATAAAAAAAAACATTAAATTAAATTAAATCGATAATAGTTTATTTAATTTAATTTTTATCGAAAATTTTAATTTTATGAAATCATAAAAAGAAAAATATAAAATTAAATCAAAATATGAAATAAAAAAAGTGGTGGGGTAGGGTGTTGAATGAAAAACCATTGGAGTGGGTAAAAGTTGAATTAAGTGTTGGACTGGAGAGAGAAGGTGATATGAAGTGTTGGGAAGAGAAAAAGTGGAGTGTTGAGGGTGTTGAATGTTGAAACCATTGGAGATGGTCTTACAAAAGATTTGGTTTTGACGGTTTTGGCTTAATTGCACATTTGGTCCCCTACTTATACAAAAATCACGATTTTGGTCCCTGACAAAATTTAATTGCATTTTAAGACCCCAACGTTGTTCTCCGTTAGCAACTTTGGTCTTCCGTCCCAATTCCGTCAAATTTCTAACGGAAATGCTGACGTGACATTTGTAAATAATATTTTAATTTTAAAAAATAATTTTCTTTAATTATCATCTTTCTCTCTCTCTCTTATTCTCCTTCATCATCCTTTCTGGGCTTTTGTTAGTTGAACAAAAATATCATATACCCAAAAACCACAATTTAATCACCATTCTGCAAGTGTAACATCAAAATAATACAATGATCCATGCCACCAGCAAGTTTCTTCATCATGCCCAACGATGGGGCTTTATTTGTGGGTGGTACTGATGCTTTCTCTTCCAAGATCAAAGCTTTCCCACTTAGTTTTCGCCCCTCATCACTTCCTTTAGAAATCCAAAGCAAAATCTTCTTCTCAGAACATTTAACATGAACAGGGTCATTATCTGCTGAACTGTTTTGCAATTCTGGGTATTCTTGCCCTGAATTTGACCCCACAACTTCCATCGCCCCACCCCCAAATTGCAATCCACAATCTCCACCTCCCTCATCCCCAAATCGAAACCCACAACCTCCACCGCCCCACCCCCAAATCGCAACCCAGCCAAACCACAATGACCCAAAATAAAAATAGGCCCCCACCGCCCTCAACATCAAGAGAAGGTTGTGAATTGCAGATCGGAGAAGGGCACCATATCGAGGAAGGTGCAACAAATCATCCATCGATTCAACGTCAACCATGAAGGCTAACGTTGTTGGTCCTCCTCCCCTTCGAATCTGAGTATTGAGAGGAAGATAAAGTTACAAATCTGGGCATGAGAAAGGGAGATAAAGATCGGGAAAGAGAGAGGGAGGGAGTGTGGTGGTGACTGGATGAGGGTGTGGGTATGGTTTCTTCTCTCCTTCTGGTTCCAACCCATTTCTCCAAGGTTGAGAATTGTAAGATTGAGCAAGTGTCTCCCCTGGTTCCTAAACTTATGATGAGGGAGAAGAAGGGAGAGGAATAAAGATGAAGGTTTAATAAAAGAAAATAGTTTAATTTAAAAAAAGAAAATTTTTCAATTAAAATATTTATTTACAAATGCCACGTCTGCATTTCAGTTAGAAATTGGACGGAATTGGGACAGAAGACCAAAGTTGCCAACGGAGAACAACGTTGGGGGTCCTAAAATGCAATTAAATTTTGTTAGGGACCAAAATCGTGGCTTTTGTATAAGTGGGGGTCCAAATTTGCAATTAAGCCGACGTTTTTTAAGTGCTACAATAACCACTACAAAATTTGAATGTTTTATTGATGGAGGTCAAAAGTTTCGGTAAATGTTTTCAACCCTTCGAATTTTGCAGCGATTTTCGCCCCACTAATCACATATGTCAATAGCAATATACATATTTTTTTTTTGCATGGGTGGGAATGGTAACTCACTTGATTAAGCTAAGGGTAGAAATTGGTGTTGGAGATGAAGGTACATGGTTCGAACCCTGAATATGAGCATTTGTAATTACTAAAAAAAACATATTTTTTGCATAAAAGGGAGAAACTTACGTCAAGTTTCTTAAATCCATTTCATCAAGTTTACCAATTATGTGATGACACATGTGCAACTATTTCTAAAAATAAATGTTATTTATTAAGAATTTATTGTCAAAATTTCAAAAGTTACACATAAACTTGATGAAATAGAGGTAAAGAACTTGATCTAAGTTTTACCCTTACACATTTATCTATGTATTAATATCAGTGGTGAAGAAAACACCATAAGTATTTTTGCTTACTCTCTATGTATTTTTGTGAAATTGTTAAAAATGTTAAATCATATGATATTATAAAAAAGGCTTAAATACTCTGTAGGTCCCTGAAATTGTACCCCGTATCAAAATAAGTCCCTGAAATTTTTTTTTCCGATTCCGGGTCCCTAGAAAAATTTGTTTGATCAAAATAAGTCCCTACGCCGGAGAAGACAGTGGTTGCCTCCTCATTGTTTCCACAAACCATGAAATAACATGTTTAAAGCACTCCTAGACCTTCATATATCTGATCTGGGCGAAGAAATCGCAAGAAACAAAGCTAAAACGAAGAAACCGAGAAGCTCCATAAATTCCGGCGAGAAGAAATCAACTTGCGACTGGCCTTTTCTCTTCAACTGTGACGACCCAACCCACGAGACCACCACCACTGAGTTCCTGAGGACGAGACGAAGCCGGCCCAACACCCTGGTCGTAGCGCCGCCATGACCGCCGTTGTCAACCACCGTCTTCTCCGGCGTAGGGACTTATTCTGATTAAAAAAACAATTCCAGGGATCCGGAATCGGAAAAAAAATTTTCAGAGACTTATTTTGATACGGGGTACAATTTCAGGGACCCCTAGAGTATTTAAGCCTATAAAAAAAGGTGAGGATTCTCTTTACATACATACATAAGGTTATTTTTTGTCATATTTTTAGTCAATGTAAGACTTCTCAACACACAATCTCACACTCAGAGCTAGACAATTGAAGTGTGGAATATGCACGAACGAAAATATAAGGTGACTCATATACAAGTGATCTCCACTTTTTAATATCGACACAAATGGTATCAACTTAATTAATCTAGGATTTGCTCAGATACCCTATTAAAATTCAAGACGCTTAACTCAAACCAAAAGTGCTCAAGAGGTAGGTGAAGATTGTCCTCCCATGAAATCCATAACTAAAGAAATTAAGAGAATTTTAATTTTATTACTAAATAACTAACTAATTGAAATTAATTTACATAAATATTTACTATATTTGTTATTATAAAAAAAAAAAAAAAAAATGAGCTTAGCTTAAAAAAGGCCAGTTCTTGCGAAACAGAAATACATATACTGTGATTTTCCCACATTGTAGTTTGAGTTCCATCTGATTTATCAATTTCTTGGCACACAAAAATGGAGGAAGCGAAAGCATTGCAAAATCAGCAGCAACATCAACAGCAGCAGCATCAGCAACACCAGCAACAACTGATGCTTCAGCAACAACAACAGCAGCAACAGCATTTCCTGCTGTTACAGCAATTGCAGAAGCAGCAGCAGCAACAACAGCAGCAAGCCGCCGCAATTTCTCGCTTCCCTTCCAACATTGACGCTCACTTGCGCCCCATTAGACCCATCAATCTCCAACAAAACCCTAACCCTAATAATCCCATTCTCAATTTGCACCAGAACCCTAATTCCAACCACCTTCAGCAACAGCAGCAGCAACAACAACCCCAGCAATCGCAGCAGGCACAGCAGCAGCAGCAAAAGATGGTTCGACCCGGGAACCCAATGGAGCTTCAGATGGCGTACCAGGACGCTTGGCGGGTCTGCCATCCGGATTTCAAGCGACCCTTTTCTTCTCTTGAAGATGCCTGCGAGAGGTTCATTCACTAACCCTTTATGTTTTTCTCTCAATTTATACCGCACTCATACTTTACATATATATAGCTTGTGGATTTGGTGCTAGATTGATTGATTCATGGAGCATTCCTATCATGTTTTATGCTTGCTTTATTATTAAATGATATTAGTTCTCATAAAAGTGGGAGAAACATTATCTTGCAAGCCGGCTTGATTTTACAGGTGGCGAGTGGTTGTTGAAGAGACTTGTTTGATCATTTAATGTCTTTTCCAGAAAATAGGAAAGATCACTTGTATGCTAATGAGTAATGACAAATAACTTGGGAGTTATCGGACATTTCATGAAACCCTTCTCCTTTTGTAGTTTATGCGAATGAGAATGTCATTGACTGTATTTGCATGTGGATACTGGATACCTGAAAATACTTTGCAAACAGTTAAGTAGATGAGCCCTCCATCTAAACAATAGATGCAGAGGCTCACTATAATGTGTATAAGAGATTAGGAAACAGGAAAGAATAAATTTTGCTACTTTTCACAGATATAGTGTTTATTGGGTGGTATACTTTAGTAATTATGTTTATAGCCTGGCAGTTACTTGTTCATTGCAGCTTATTCTTTAGTTCTTTTTGAAACTGAATTCATAGTTTTTAGTTCTCTCTAGCCTTCCTGTTTTTGTTGTTTTGTTTGTGCTTTTACCATTAGTCAATACTTATTCGACAAGTATAAGTTTAATACTTATTTGTTACAACAAAATAAGTCCTTTGCATAAAATATTTTTTCCTTTTACCTAAATAAGATAATTCTAGTGATGTTACTGTTTCATACTTTAATAGTGCGAAAGTTGGATGTAGAAGCTACAGTATTGTTGTTGATCAACCTCCCTTTTCCTATACTTTTAAATTTTTCTTTGAGAGAAGGAGGGGGTGCATGTGATTATGATGCCTAGTCCAGTGAAGATTAAATTGTAGAATTTCTGGAGTAACATCAGGAGAATCAGATGGAATATGCTTGTGAGAAAGGGAATAGTCAGACTACATGGGGCAGTCAAATCAAATATTCATTTAATTTGCATATGATTTGATTCCATTTATTTGGCATACCTGTTTTTTTTCCCCTGTCATTGAACTGTTTAAGAGATTCACATTACTGTGTATTTTAAAAATGCCTTCAATTATTTCATTATAACAAACAACCTTTTCAAATTACAACTAAATTTTGTATTTATATTTCTTCTTTTTTTGGGGGGTTTTCCTTTGTTCAGTAGGAAATGGCTTTCGTTTCTTGAAGTTAAAAGGAAAAAGTAAAACAGTCAGTTGTATTTCATTAGTGTTTGGGCTACCTTTATCTGTCAGTCTTCATCTGCTGGTGGTGGCCATTGTCTCACACTTGTCACTGGGTAGCTACCGCTTGTTCATGATTCCCAACCATCCTTTGTGAGTTGTCAGATGCCTGTTTCCGAATAGATTTCATTGTTGCACTGCCCAATAAGTAGAAAAATTAATTGAGAATTGTTTTTTTGTGAATTGATTTCCAATTGGCAAACTCTTTCTTGATCATGGTTAATGCTGCTGATTTTCCTTTCTTTCTTTCATTTATTTTAGCTGATGCAACCTAAAAACCAAGTCAAGGTTTTTGTTATAGGCTTATATCCCGATATGCCATGCATTTAGTATTATCCGGCATTAGATTAATGGGCTGAACAGTATTCTATCTATTCACTTTCAGCTTCTCTCACTACAACCTGCTCCTTATGTCGGATTTGCTATGTAGCGGCAGAATTCTCTTGTGTTGCATTCCCCATATTATTTGTAATTGAAGTTAAATCGTAATCTGTCCTTTTGGTGTTATATATATTGGGTTTTCATTCTTCAAGCTTTGATCTTCTGTGATGTTTGTCACAATGTTATATTTAGCTGCTCTGCTTTTAGAATTGTTTAGCACATGTCATCTAGTATTCCGAAGTTCTCTATTTATTTATGTTTGTAACCATAGCATTTAATTATTACCTATTTCCTGTGTTCTTGTCTGTAATTTATTATATGCTTTATATTATTTATACAGATATAATTCTTCAGAACCTATAAAATTTTATTCTTTACTCTGCTATATGGCTAGTTAGAAAGCACAGATACAATACAATATGGATAGATATACAATTTTCTTAAAAAATAATAGGACACAAGCCAGCTATAATACAAACATAAAATTAATGTAAAAACACAAACTTTAAATGAAAAGTGAGGATTAAAATTTTAAAAGTTTGCACGAATCATTGTAAGAACTGTAAAATAGAAGAAGTATTTGAAGTATCCAACACGATTATGCATCCGACACAGTTATGACAGACATGGCTACTCTGTTGAAGTGTTCATACTTACATGGCAATTGATGTGCTAATTTACTTCAGTCAACGGAATTGGGACTGACAGTTTATTTACTCATTTACTGTAACAGAAATCATCATCTCATCCTTGAAGGCTTGAACTCTAATAGCTTATTACTATGTTGCAAATGCGTGATGTTTTACCTTGTGGTAATTTTGGCCACATGCTTTCAGTGGGTGCCTTGAATTGCTTGATAATGACGTGCATGTTGAGCTTAGCAACACACACACACACACTCACATTAATGGTTTGATATGATAAATTGATAGGCCCTCAAGTCAGGAATGGGCTGACATAACTAGGCCCAAGGTGTGGCGCGTGTATGTTAGAAGGGGAAAGAAAGGAAGCACCTAGAAGGAGAGTGAGCTGGCAGAGTGAGGAAAAGATGCTAGGGAGAGTTAGTTACGGGAATCAGGGGAATAGGTGTATAAAGGGGAATCCTGTTAGCTAGTGAGAGGTGCCTGAGAAATAGCTAATTGTAATAGAGAATAGAGAAGCATGATTTTCTATAGGAGCTTAGCTCTGAAGTAGTAGTGACTACCGTATCTTCTTCTTATTTCCATTAATCAAATCAGTCCATTTTCCCTCATCTCTTTACTTTCCCTGTTTACTGTTTTATTGGTTTGCATCATAAATTAAAACAACAATCATTGCTTTATGTAATTTTCCATTACTTGCTATGTATGTATTTTTCTTTTAGCTTTAAATGCTTTTTGATCTTGATTGCATTTTGCTTTCAAATATTCTATAATCTATTACTAATCTAAGCATATCATTTGAGAACAAGTAAACATTTACTGAAATTTAAGTCCAATGCAACTGAATTTTGCTCTTAGATGGATTTCTTATGTCTCAGAATTTTCCTAAATTTCCCTTCTGCAGATTATTGCCATATCATGTTGTGGCAGACTATGAAGCAGAAGAGGATGATAGGATCCTTGACTCTGACACCACTGGCCAAGTGCTTTCAAGGTCCCAGCAGTGGGATAATAATATTGCTGCTAAAATTGCTGAGTTTACAGCAACTTTTGAGAAACAAGCACTTGCCTTCAACATAATATCCCAAAAGAGAAACTTGGGTGAATTCCGGTCTGAGGAGAGATTGATGATTGAACAGGCACTTCTCCAAGAAGAAAAACGAGCTCTGTTGGAATCAAGAGCAGAAATTGAGTCCAGGGAAAAGGCTGGTCGTGAAGCCCATGAGGCTAAACTCCGGATGGCGGCAATGTATCAAGCTGAGCAGGCCCGGGCAGAATCACACTCTCATGCTGAAATGATGTCGCGAGCCCCCATAAGAGGGAGTGCACTTGGGTCCCAAGGCAGTGGTGACATGATGGGCCATGACATGGGAGAGCAGGATCAGGGAGGTAACCCAGGTGATATGATGAATGGATGGGGAAACAATGCACAGAGAGAAGAAAAGGAGCCATCTGAGGATTTCTTGAATGATGAAGCTGAGAATGGAGACACAGGCACACAGGATGGTTGGCGTGAAGTTGGTGAATTTGATTTGAATGCTAGGTGATTCTCCATAGTGACTGTATAAAACTTTTAAGGGAGAGTTTGAATTATGTTAAGAGATCAATATCCAGTTTAAAAGAATCATTGTCCTTGGTATCTTCAAGTTACCTATCTTAAGATTACTTTCTCGATCAATATCCATTCACAATCGCGGAAGGAAAACTATTGAACCATCAAATGTTGAATTGGATGAATGTTCAGTTTATGCTCCTAGATTAGTGTAGTGCACATGATTGGATTATTAGCTCCAATGGAGTGTTATATAAGCATACAAATTATGTCCAATATGTCTAGGAAACTCTGGTTTCATCATTTTGTCATTTGATTTTGCAAGACGCCGTCATATATGTGGGTTTTGAACTTGGCATTAATTTTATTTGACTTTTTTTCATTAAATTAAAAAAAAAAAGACTGATTCATGGGCATATCTTCATTTGTAGTAGCTTTTAACCGATTCAACAAGTTCTCTTGGTTCTCATTAAGCTAAAATCAATGTTTGAAGTTATTGAATATATTGAACATATCACCAATTTTTCGATCGCACAGTGCAATCTAGTTTTTGGTTGAATATATTGTTTCATACTCCACCCACATAAGTTATTTGAATATATTGAACATATTACTGTATGTTATTTGTATTTACTTAAATAAACGAAGTGCCTAGAAGTTATCTATCTATTGTTCCTTTTCCTGGTAGAAATCTTGGAGCCTCAATCTCCATGCAAGCAAGCGGTAGCCAGGTCGTGAGCATCTTTCTCGGCTGATTTCGGAATCCATTGGAAGGAAAAAATTGTAGGAAAATAAGGAAGTATATGATCTGTTTTTTTTTTCTTTTCTTCAATAGCAATGTACTTAATTGAAGGACAAGGGCCAGTACAGGCCCTAAAAATGCCCAGCCTATTCAAAGCCAGAAATCAAACAGGCCAGGAGGATGCTTTTGTTTTCTTTATTTGTTTTGGTTTGTTTGAGCAAGCATTGTATGCATTGTACTATTTTATTTTGAAGCATTGTAGTATTGTTTTGGTGTACAAGGTTTATCTTTTCCTATTTAGTTGATGTAAGTGTCATTTTGCTACTCTCGTGTCATTAATATAATATTCCTTTGAACAAAAATATGTGGCAGTTTTAAAAAGTATGAAAATAAGATATTTTTAGGTTTGAGAACATACAAGCCCAAGATTATTAATAATTTAATATGATCCTTTTTTTTTTGAAAGAATAATTTAATATGATCCTAGGTCCAATAAGACAAGACAAGAGCAAATTACTTACAAAGATAGTTATAAAATAAGAAAATAAAGTATAAATAAGTGAGTATTTTTTAATAGTTAAAAGTGAAAAAAGAAAATAAACACAAAATACTTTAAGAAAACTGACGTTCTTACCATTACGAAAACTTTCTGACAAAAATATAGTACGAAAACAATATTAAATGCTCACTAGATAATTATTTTCAGGTCAATCACTAAAGCTTTTTATTATAAATTGATAGAGCTTTCAAAAAAGAAATTGAGAGAACTTTAATAAAGTGGGCTGGGTCCAATAAGATTTTTTATGATCTACTACTAGAAAGCCTGGTCCATCTTAAAGTCATAGTTTTTTTATGGAAAAGTCATAGTTTTTTTTTTTTGATGGAACGGAAAAGTCATAGTTATTATTTTTTTTGGTTACAACGGAATCATAGTTATTATGGTGTCACATGAGAAATATGGGGCAATTTAAATTCCAATGAAAAATAACTAAAATCTAGCTATCAAAGGCAGAGGGAGGGGGACTCACCCATGCTTCCCCTCAAATTTGGGGGATTATATGGGTTGTCGGGATAAGTTTGGTCATGCCTGTCAAAACATGAGTTGAGCAAGTTATAGTCTATTTTTGATATTTTTATTAAAAATCTCTCCCAACTCATATTTTGACAGGTTCACTCACTTAATTATAAAAGGTAATGAAATAAAAAATAAGAAAATAATAACACATACATTTAATTTTTTTTTCTTATTAGGTCACTAAGATAAAGTGCAACTTTTTTTTGAAAGGTTAAGATAAAGTCTAATTGAATTCTAAAGTATTATAATTAAGATATCTTATTAACCATGTCTCAAAATGTCCAATTCAGGAAGAAAAATAAATAAATATAACTATTTTCTTTTGAAGGCGCCCAATTCTAGAAGCTCATTACCATGCCTAGATTGTTTAAACATGAAATACCAATTAAACCATTTTTCACAATTACTTAGTCAACTAGTATAAACTCTAGAGATTAAATAAATTTTAAGAATAAGGCTCATAAACGATATACAGGAATGAGGACTTTAGATTGAAATTGAAAAAATAAAAATAAAAGAGAACAACATTTCAATTGATATATACTAAAATTAAATAAATATTTTATTTTATTATCAATTTTTCTTACATGTAATGTAAATTCATGTGTGTGAGTGTGAGCTATATACATTATCGTGGAGCTTCTTCAGCATTATCTCAAAATATTAAAAGACAAAAAAATTGACCTGTAATAAAAGGGTACAAAATATCATAAATAATTACTAACATTACAATAATAAAGTTAAAATGACTTAAACTTGCAAACATGGTAAAGATAATACCAATGTCATTTGAAAAATAAAATTTAACTTATCATCTGCTGCTTAATAAGCTTAGTGTAGGATGATGTATTAATCTCAGAGTTGCTTTTAAGCGTAGGAATCTCTTCATGAAGAAAAGAAAAAAAACTAAAAGTTGCACATCATGATTAAAAGAGTTAAAGTTTTATTAATAAAAGTGACACTTTCACAATAATTTGATAATATATATATACTTTATTGATAGTGACAATGCCATTAAAATTAATTTTTCCAATACGATAACAACGTGGAGAGTAGGCAAATGGAACCGCACACGTGGCCTTTTCATTATCATATAAAACAACCTGTGATGTCAGCAATCGCGTGTACGTAGCAACCCTCTTCACCTATTAACTATTGCCACGTGTGAAACATCTACGTGGATTCAAGTTTTGTGCATTACACGTGTCATCTTTGAATTGTCCACTAGCTAATTCGTACTTCACTAAATATAAAGGTGGAACAACCACAATTTCTAGCCGACACCACAATTAAATTAACTTAACATAGAAAGAAAATTAATGGAAGATTAGTAAACTCAACTAAACTTGATTGGGTTAATGATAAAAAAATTCCCTTACCATATATATGATCTACCCAACTCAAATAAACTTGATTAGTAATTAATTGAGCTCATTTTTGTCAAAATTTACTCAATGTACTTATTGATCACCCCTAATCAATAAATGTAATGGAAGCACTCTAAGGTAGCGTTTGGTAGACAGGTGGGAAGGGAACAGAACATGACACATGGGTTCTGTTATGTGTTTGTCATGTTTTTAAGATGGAACGGAACGGGACAAAAGGCTCCAGGAACGGGACACTTTGATTCCCTGGAAAACGGTGGAACGGAACGGAACGAAACACTCTCTTAAAACTTTTGCAAGTTCAAAAATACCCGTAATTTATATTTGAAATTTTCTGTATATAAACAGTTTAAAATCACTTCTAAAATTGAAAACACTTATTATATTTGTAGACAAAGTTAAATGAAAATCTACTTTTTCAAAAAAATCACTTAAAATAAAATCAATTATTTTTTCAAAAGTAAAACCACTTTTTGTAAGCAATGATAAATGAGCCAATTAGAGTATGTTTGATTCAACTTATTTTGAAAAAAAACCACCTTTTAATCAAAAAATCACTTTTAAAATCAAAAAATCACTTTTTTAATCAAAATATCACTTTTTGTGTTTGTTTCGGCTGAAGCTGAAAACAGATTATTTGAAACAGTCACTTTAGCTTATCATGAAAATCTATGATGATAGATGAGATGAGATAAAAAAAAATGATTTTAATTAGAGCAGTCAAACACGAATCAACTTAATTAAAATAAAATTAATTATTTTTTCAAAAGTAAAATCATTTTTTGTAAGCAATGATAAACGAGCCAATTGGAGTGCGTTTGATTCAACTTATTTTAGAAAAATCACTTTTTAATGGAAAAATCACTTTTGAAATCAAAAAATCACTTTTTGTGTTTGTTTCGGCTGAAGCTGAAAACAGATTATTTGAAACAGTTACTTTAACTTATAATGAAAATCTATGATGATAGATGAGTGATGAAAAAAAAGTGATTTTAATTAGAGTTGTCAAACACGAATTAACTTATGCTTTTCTCAAAATCTCTAAAAATAACAAAAAAAAATTATAGTTAAAAATCAATATTTTTTAATCTAAACAAACGCACTTAAAATAATTTAAATAAATAATTAGGTTTCTGCTTTTTACAATATTATATTGAAACAACTTAAACAATATAGGCTTAAATGCATTTGTTGCCCCTGATGTATCGCCAATGTGTAAAAGACAACCCGACTCTTTTTTTGTCGACGTTTGTACCCTCAATGTTTTGAGAAAGTATAGCGAATGCCCCTCCGTCAGATTGACGTTAAAAAAGTAACGGAGGGGCTGACGTGGATTTTCTATTTTTATTTTTCTTTTATTTCCTCAGATGCCACGTCATTAAATGAAAATAAAAACCTTGAAAATTTGTTGGAGAGGTTCGAACCCAGGACCTCATAGTGGCAAAACACACACATTACCAATTGAGCTACATGGACAATTGATATATTTGACAACAGAATTTTATTTATTTCATATATCTTCTTCATCTTCTTCCTCATCATTCATCTTCTTCCCTTACCAATCCTTAACCCCAACGGCCCAACCCAGATTGAACCTCCTTCCTCCGCAGCCCCACCAGCCACCGTCGTCGCCACTATCACGGCACGGCGACACCATGGTGGCGAACACCCTTCATGCCCCAGCGATTTCCCTAACATCAAACAACAACAACACCACCACTTCTCCCCAATTTTCCAGAACACCCAATTTTCCCAACAACAACACCCAAGAACATCATCCACACCATCATCATCATCCAGAACCCAGAACACGAATTTGAACTGCGAAATTGAAGGGGGAAGAACAAAAATTGATGGATTTGTGGTTTTCCTTCATATCTGCATGTTTATCCCTTTCTTCCCCCTTCAAATTTGGGTTTCTTAGTGTTGGATTTGTGGGTTGTGGGTTTTGGGGTTATGGTGGGTCGTGGGTGGCTGGGTTTGATGGTCGTGGGTGGCTGGGTTTGATGGTGGGTTGTGGTGGTCATGGGTGGCTGGGTTTGATGGTCGTGGGTAGCTGGGTTTGATGGTGGGTCGTGGGTAGCTGGGATTTATGATCGTGGCGGTGGTATTGGGTGAGAGGGGGATTTGGTGGTGGTGGTGGTGGGTTTCAATGGTGATGATGAGAAGATGGTTTGGTCCATGAATTATTATTTTCTTTAGTTTGTTTGGTCCGTGAAATAAATAAAATTCGGTTGTTAAATTAAACAATTATCCATGTAGCTCAACTGGTAATATGTGTGTTTTGCCACTATGAGGTCTTGGGCTCGAACCTCTCCAACCAATTTTCAAGGTTTTTATTTTCATTTAATGACGTGGCATCTGAAGAAATAAAAGAAAAATAAAAAAAGAAAATCCACGTCAGCCCCTCCGTTAGTTTTTTAACGTCAATCTAACGGAGGGGCATTCGTTATACTTTCTCAAAACATTGAGGGTACAAACGTCGACAAAAAAAGAGTCGGGTTGTCATTTGCACATTGGCGATACATCAGGGGCAACAATGGTATATTGATATGGACCCAAGAAAAAGGGAAGAAGATGATAATGTTACATTTAGATGGAATTAGTCAAGCAAATACCAAATTAGTTGGGTGTATGATAATATTGACTATTCATGCTACCTTAGCATCGGATTGATCATGCATATCATTTATTAGTGGGTTATTCATAGAAATCATTGTTATAATTAAATCAGCATGTTTGTGACATGTCCTCACACTGAAAAAAAAGTAACATTTCCTTTTCTAAAGTTCTCACCGATAAAAATTAGTTTTGCAAAAAACTTTCTCCAGTTCAAGATAACATTATTGTTTCAAAAAATAAACATGAATTTTATATCCTCAATTATATATACACTCTTATATATAGTCACTTACTGATATTTAAGTATAATAAATTCCCAAATGCTAAGTTGTTTAAATGCTTAAGGTAAAAGAGATTTTTTTAAAATCTTTCAAAAGAAAAATAAGAATACTGAATATAGTTTTTAAACTATATTTCTTTTAATCATTTTTTACCGGGGGATTGACTAAATGTCCATGAGGATTACTTAACCCCACTCTAATGAGCCAATAGAACCATTTATAAATGGTTGGTCTACCTAGGATATATCATGAGTTATTTAACTACTCAATCTTTTTTCATGGATCATTTATACAACCCTCCAGAGCTCCGCCATGTTCATCGCACGAATGCATCAACGGCTAAGGACATGGATTTGTTGCCTGTTTCCATCGGTTGTTTCATCAAGTTGGTATCGTTAATCAACAATCTCCCCCTAACCAGTGGGTGAAACTAAATACTAACATCGATAACTACTATACTTACTCTCCTCGGGGGTGTCCTCGACCGGTGAGATAGTCAGGAATTCTGATGGTGCTTGGTTGTTTGGATTCGTTCTAAGTTGGATGTCGGAGATGCTTTCCTAGCCGAGTTAATGGGTTAATGGCCATTAAGCAAGGGTTGACCCATTGCTGACAAAAAGGGTTTAAACTGATCCAACGTGAATTAGATTGCTCAAAGGCTATTGATATGCTTTGTAATGGTGGCTTAGACTCAGCTTTATTACAATGTTGAGATTGTTGCGAATCTTGCGATCATCTAGCTCCTCATCTTGACGTGGAGGTTTCACTCCTCCATGTTCCTAGAGGTTGTTAAGTAGTGGTTGATAAACAAGCGGTGTTGGCTCAAAGACCTCGTAATCAATTTTTGTTTTGGGAGACCCACGCCTCTAGTTATTAGTACTATTCTTGTCTTGTTATTTGTTTAAATTCCTTTTCGCAAAAAAGACTGGAAATAATATTTATTAATGAATTAATGTCTGGCTAAGTGATATTTTAGGTGAGCTGGTTATACAAGCAAAATATAAAACGTTATCATCAAAATAAAATGGAAAGATAAAGACCTAACCGAAGAAAATGATTATAGTCATTTGAGTATTCTATTCATATTGAATGAACAACTTTCAAAAAAAAATATTGAAACAATACAACAAATATTTATCATTATTATCTGAAATATCTAATGCTTGAATCATTTTCATTAGCTGAAAGCTTGACACAAACATCCCTATTAACCATATCATAATCGCCTTAGTTTAATACACATTTTTCATAATAGTGATAAAGAAAGTACATAAAAATTATAAGATTTAAGAGGAATCTAGCAATATACGTTTTTGAACATACTCTTTTCCATACTTTCTATGATTCATCTATTTTTTAAAAAGTCAATACAGCCTTCACATATTTTTGAAACTCAATCACATAAACTCATAAAGTGTATGGAATTGTATTTAAAAGAGCTGTGCATTTGTGTGGATTAAAATTTTACAAAACAGAGCAAATGAAATGAATACGATAATGTTCTGCCGACAAAAAATTGATCAATTCTGCAGTAATTTTATTCTGAACTGATCATCAGGTGTCCTCTAATGGATGACTGCAAAAACATAATTAGTTCCCTTTCTGAGCTTAAGGATATATAGAAATACATGAAAGGCCAAGGACTCAACAAGCAAGGAAAATGTATTCCCCAAAATAGAGAAAAAAATAGTAGTTGCTTTCTAAAGATTTTCATCCACAAATACACATGTCCACTCAATTAAATAGGACAAGTCACTTCTCCTTAAAAAATTGTATGTTCGATTCTCATTGCAGATGTGAGGAATGTGCTAATGTGCGAGATATATGACTACTCTTACGGTCTTACCCATGATAGTGATTGGAGCTCATTTCAATTAAATTTTGATTCATAAAAAATAAGATTTTCATCTCAAACCTACTATCTCCTTATTTCACTGTCATTCCTTTAAGTCAGTCTAGGATTTTTATTTGTTTGGATTCAAGTTTTCCATTTCTATGTGTGTGGTCTAGACTTCTCTTTCATTTCCATTCATTAACAACCTCATGACAAGAAAAGCACATACACACACTCCTACTATGCTTGAATGAAACCCCTTCACTCTGTTGTCTCATACACACTTTCCCTTCACTTCACTGACCTCTGTTCCACTACATAGTGTTGTCATAAAACCCCCATAAAACAAACAACACAACCTTGCTATGTTGAGTGATCATCTAATTGCCTCCACCAGTCATGAAGCAGAGGATCATGACCAAGAAGAATACCAAGAAATCAGGGAAATACATGCCTTGACACCGCCGCGTCCTCCGCCACCACCAACACACAACCACCGTTCATCTTCTCTGTCCGTGGCTAGCACCACTTCGAGCGAGAACTTCACAAGCATGAGCAGAGAGTTCAGTGCTCTGGTTATAGCAGGGTCAAGTGTTGACCACAACAACATGAGTATTAGTCCTATGATGAACAACCAGGACAATTATGAAGGTGGAGGCAGCAACAACAACAATAACAACTTCAACAATAACAACAACTTGGGGAGGATTAGAGAAGAGGACTTGTTGGAAGAAACCAACCCTTTGGCGATCGTGGCAGATAACTACCCACTAGACCCGGTTCCATCACCACCGCCACCACCAGGAATGACCGGTGGTGGTAGTGGTGGTGGTGGTGCCCGTGCTAGTGGTGGTGAACAAGTGTCGGTGGAGAGGGTGAAGAAGGAAGAGGTTGAGGCAAAGATATTAGCATGGCAGAACGCTAAAGTTGCTAAGCTTAATAACAGGTTCAAGAGGGAAGATGCTGTGATCAAAGGGTGGGAGAGTGAGCAGGTTCAGAAAGCAAATTCATGGATGAAGAAAATTGAGGTAAACAGTTTTTTCTCAAGGTGTTATTTGCATGTTCCTAGCACTTCCTAGTTTGGTTTTTCTCCCCTTCTTTGTTTCTTAGTGGGTTGGTTATTAGATTTCTTTGAGTTTATGATTACTCTAAAGACCAAACACAAAGCAGAGGTTCCTTATTTGCAGCCATCTTAGATTGATGGAAAAAGTTTGGTTGAAAACTTAGATACACTGAGATCCAGAAATAGATAGAAATAGAAGAGAAAGGAAATAGAAATATGATGAATGATCAGATAAGGAAAGAAGAGAGAAATTAAAAAAAGTAAATAAGTGAAAATAAGAGAAAATGAAAAGTAAGGTGTCAAGAAATAAATAAACATAGATTGATTCACCTTTGATCCAATCAACACACATAACCAATGTTAAATATGAAATTATACAATGACCGAATATGGTTGCCTAAGTGAGTGTTGCAATGATTGTTTCATTATTAGTAATATTCTTAAAGATGGATTTACATGTGTGAGAAATTATGAGGATTTTTTGTTCTCTCTCTTAGTAAGTGGATGTTCGGTGAAGACAAATGTTTCACGTTCGAGTACTTATAAATACAATTGCGCGCGTTAAATATTTAGTAAGAAGAGTTTTACCTCTCATATTGGGAGTTGTGGGGTTTAATTTTCATTTGTTGTATTTCGTATCATTTCCATATATGAGAAAGTATAGATTCATCTTCAATTTTCATTTCCCTATATTATTTCCCAAACAACTGTGTCAACTGTGACAGTTATCTTTGTCCTATGTATGGGAATTTTGCATGCATTCCTTGGACTTGACCATAGGATACCACAGTTACACTGTCAAAATCATCATAGCCTGGAAATAATGTGAGGACATCACGGGAAACATGTCATCTTTTACCCCCTCTTTCCTTTTCTTGCATTGGCAATTTGAAGCTAAAGCTTCATCCACCAGCAATCAATTTCTGTGAACAAATTTTCTTCTAGTGAATATAACATGGTGATGTTAAAAACAACTCCTATGATCTGCATTTTTAGCCTTGCTATTGAAGCTACTTTTCATTGACTACTAAAGAAAAGGTGGGAATGTATTACCTGCCAACAAGTGCATGTTTGGAAATCCTTCTACACTTAATTCTAAAATCTAAATCAATTATCAAAAGAAAATTATGTGAATAACTTTTAAGTATCAAAATTGATTATGAGGAAAAGTACATTAATCCAAACATGCTACAAGCAGGCGAAGTTGTCCAACGATTTGATTTCATGTTGATTCAACTTACATTAGATGACCATGGTAGTAAAACAAAACATGGACATTGATTATAGCTTTTGCTCATCATGAACCAAAAATTTCATGTACTGTGCAGAGGAAGCTGGAGGAGAAAAGAGCAAGAGCAATGGAGAAAACACAAAACAAGATAGCAAAAGCTAGAAGAAAATCAGAGGAGAAAAGGGCATCAGCAGAGGCAAAAAGGGGAACCAAAGTGGCCAGGGTTCTTGAGATTGCTAATCTTATGAAAGCAGTTGGAAGGCCTCCTGCTAAAAAATCCTTCTTTTAAGCTGTTTTAGTATTTTACTTTTTGAGACATTTTCAGGCAAACCAAAAGGGAAAAAAAAAGAACAACAAAGAGAGAATATTGTGTGTATATAATTGATGCCATAGTCTATAAGAGCCCCCCCCCCCCTTTTTTTTTCTATAACTAAGGGGTTCAGGATAGAGAGTAGCAAAGGAAGATAAGGAGATATGTATCATATTATGTGAAAACCAATTGGAGTGTTTTGAAGTGATTGGTTAGTGTTTGAATGTGTGGTGAGTGGTAACATGCATAATTGATTGAGCAGGTTAAACACTTTGTTGTTTTGTACATTATTTAGTATGTTGCTTCTTGGAAAATAATTGCCTCTATCACTTCATTCACTTGCAAATGCTCAAACGGACCTTACCTAACTGGGTCATGACTCCGACATGATAGTCAGTGGGATTCTCTCTAAGAACCTACACACACTACAGGAAAAATCCTTTTCAGCGACACTTCTTTTGCGGCAAAAACATTATTGCCGCTCGCTAACTTAATCACAAAATTAAGAAAATTGTGTTATGTTGTGAGTAGTCGGTAATAATTCCATCTTCACCGGTAATTAGAGGTTAAAGCCACTAAAGAAGACCCACTCTGACGAGGCCGCACACGACGCTTTTCCCCTCCTTTCCCTATGAAACCTGAACCTTTCCCTCTCTCACCGAAGCCATCACCATCCCCTGAAACCTGAAGCGTGAAGGTGAGAACAACAATGAGATCGTGTGAAGGTTTTCTCCCTTTCTCGATCCCAAATCTCCACTCCAAACTTCGTTTCTGGTTTCTCTATTGTGTGAAGGTTCTCTCCCTAATCGCAAGGTTAAGGGTTTTCACAGTCGCAACTTCCCTTTGTTACTTCGTGATGTGCATGCTCTGATTCTTGTGCTCTTTCGTTTCCGTTCGCGAAATCATCTGCAGTTAGGGTTATCCACCTTGAATCGGAGACCAAGGCAACTTCTCCATCTGTTGTGGTAGTTCTCTTTTCTTCTTCTCTAATTTAGGAGTGGAAATTTCTACCATAATTAACTTTGTTACTGATTTTGCTATTGAAATCCAAGCTTGATTCCATGTATAGTTGTGGCGTCTCTTTCTGGTGTTTAATCTCTTGTTTAAACTTTGTTCAAACAAAGTTTTGGCTTCATATTCCAATTTCAGAGTTCGGTTTCAATTTTAATGCTAGAAATAAAAGTAGTGATGGCTCTAACTTGGTAGTTTTGGTTTCATATTCCAGTTTCAATTCCAATGGTAATTTCTTTCAAGTTCTGCATTTGGAAACTTGATTCCAGAAGTGTCTAGACTGGTTGCTTCATAGTTGAAAGCACGTGTTTGATTTGAATTCTCTTTTTTCTGAAGCCACGTATCTTGTTGTTGTAGCATTACCACCATTCTGTACAGTGTAGTTACTTTTTGCACTAGTCTTCGATTCCTTCAATATGTAGAGTTGGTGAGCTTCCTCTTGGATTTCTTTTCTTAGATTTGATGTTTTCTTATTTGAATTCTACTTTTAGTTCATACGATTTCAAAGAAAACCTAACTTTCATATTTCTCGGTGCGCTTGAAGCTCGACAACGTTGCCTGATGCCTGATGCTTTGCAAGAGGCGAATGCCCCGAAGACAAAGCTCCATATTGACTTTGATACCTCTGTCTTCAAGAAGAAGAAGAAGATTAGCCTCGCCATACACATTGAGCTCTTCTCTAGCCACTCTTTAGGTATATTCTCTCTTATTTCTAAAGCAATTGGGAACATTGAACTTCTTTTCATCATTGTTTAGATGATTGAAATATATAGTAACAAAACAAAGCAGTTTATTCCATTTTTGCTGCAGATGCTTTCACCTTAGTTTTCTGCAAAACTTGGTTTCTAGATGATGCTATTGGCACTGAATTGAATGAGGTTCAATTCTTTATGGACTCATGATCTGGTTCCTAGTCTTGATTTATATATTTTTTACTATGCTTTTGCTATTATAGCCATTTCAATCTTGTTGTATGGAACTGTTAACTGGACTGAGATGCTCATTATGGAGAAAAGAAATAGTGTTATTCATGATGATAGTGTGGTTTCTTAAACTTAAAGACATTTTTGAATATATATGCGTACTGACTTGACTGCCTCTTCTTCTTCCTACTACCATCCTCTCTATTCTTAATGACTTGGCTCATTTGTTGTTATAGCTTGTTCCAAATGTAGTTGCTCAATTATTTGTCTTAACATTGGGTTTCATTAGCTGTCTTTTGTTTTTCATTACATCCCATTATACTTGAGAAAAACATGCTTGTCCTGAAATTAGCTTCTTATAACAGTAACCATGTTTTGGAAGCTATAACAGTAACCATGTAATAATCTGTTTCACGTACCTTTTTTCCTTTTGATGCTAACATTCTTTTTTTTCTAAAATTTGCTTGGCATTTATGACTTGTGATATACGAGATGATAATAGTGCAAGTGTTTGGAAGAGATCTGCATTTTTAGTTTATGGGTCCAACAGGTTCAGGTATGACTTTCATGACAACTACCCTTTTTTCCTTCTTACTCAAATTCAGAACTAATTGCGTCCACTTTGTTGTTTGTAGTTTTGTGTTGCTTTAACCCTAGGGGTTTAATTATCTTGGTGAGTTTCTCATCTTAGTTTTCCAACCACATGACAGTTTGCTGCTTTCCAACATTTCAAAATTGTTGTAGTGCGTGCATTTTCTTTAAATAACTCCTCTTTGAGTTTTAACAAGATGCTAAAGTATGTATGATATATTCCTTTAAAAGTAGAGGTAGTGGTAAAAATGACTTGTCATAACTGAGTTTTGTTGTATCCTTTTTTTCTTGATGATCATTTATTTATAGCTGAATATTACTTCACTATCTTTTTTCCGAATAAAAGTAGACCAAAAGTGTCAAATTAGATTCAGTACATTGATTTCTTTCCAACATTGATTTCTTTTCTCTGTTTCATGCAGCATCTATACTTTCTTGGAGTTTGATCTTTGGTTGATTCAATAGCATTCATTTTCACTTAGTATATAACTCTTGAAAAGGTATGTTGCTTGCACTTCCAAGGAACTTAATAAAATTAGCATTGAAATGTACCATTACTAATCAAAGTCAATATTTATTTGCTGCCAAAGTCAATTTTTATTGCCGCCAAAGTCAATATTTACTGCCGGTAAAAGAGACTTTTTATTGGCGGTCAATATTGACTTTGGCGGCAATAAAAATTTACTTTGGCGGCAAATAAAAATTGACTTTGATTAGCAATAGTACATTTCAATGCTAATTTTATTAAGTTCCTTGGAAGTGCAAGCAACATACCTTTCCAAGAGCTGTATACTGAGTGAAAATGAATGCTATTGAATCAACCAAAGATCAAACTCCAAGAAAGTATAGATGTTGCATGAAACAGAGAAAAGAAATCAATGTAGGGAAGAAATCAAAGTACTGAATCTAATTTGACACTTTGGTCTACTTTTATTCGGAAAAAAGACAGTGAAGTAATATTCAGCAATAAATAAATGATCATCAAGAAAAAATGATACAACAAAACTCAGTTATGACAAGTCATTTTTACCACTACCTCTACCTTTAAAGGAATATATCATACATACTTTAGCATCTTGTTAAAACTCAAAGATGAGTTATTTAAAGAAAATGCACTACAACAATTTTGAGATGTTGGAAAGCAGCAAACTGTCATGTGGTTGGAAAACTAAGATGAGCAACTCACCAAGATAATTAAACCCTTAGGGTTAAAGCAACACCAAAACTACAAACAACAAAGTGGAGGCAATTAGTTTTGAATTTGAGTAAGAAGGAAAAATGGTAGTTGTCATGAAAGTCATACCTGAACCTGTTGGACCCATAAACTACAAATGCATATCTCTTCCAAACACTTGCACTGCTATCATCTCGTATATCACAAGTCATAAATGCCAAGCAAATTTTAGAAAGAAAAAAAAATGTTAGCATCAAAAGGAAAAAAGGTACATGAAACAGACTATTACATGGTTACTGTTATAGCTTCCAAAACATGGTTACTGTTATAAGAAGCTAATTTCAGGACAAGCATGTTTTTCTCAAGTATAATGAGATGTAATGAAAAAGAAAAGATAGCTAATGAAACCCAATGTTAAGACAAATAATTGAGCAACTACATTTGGAACAAGCTATAACAACAAATGAGCCAAGTCATTAAGAATAGAGAGGATGGTAGTAGGAAGAAGAAGAGGCAGTCAAGTCAGTACACATATATATTCAAAAATGTCTTTAAGTTTAAGAAACCACTCTATCATCATGAATAACACTATTTCTTTTCTCCATAAAGAGCATCTCAGTCCAGTTAACAGTTCCATACAACAAGATTGAAATGGGTATAATAGCAAAAGCATAGTAAAAAATATATAAATCAAGACTAGGAACGAGATCATGAGTGGCCAGAGAAGAGCTCAATGTGTATGGCGAGGCTAATCTTCTTCTTCTTGAAGACAGAGGTATCAAAGTCGATATGGAGCTTTGTCTTCGGGGCATTCGCCTCTTGCAAAGCATCAGGCATCAGGCAACGTTGCCTAGCTTCAACTGCACTGAGAAATATGGAAGTTAGGTTTTCTTTGAAATCGTATGAACTAAAAGTAGAATTCAAATAGAGAAAACATCAAATCTAAGAAAAGAAATCGAAGAGGAAGCTCACCAACTCTACATATTGAAGGAATCGAAGAGTAGTGCAAAAAGTAACTACACTGTGCAGAATGATGGTAATGCTACAACAACAATACACCTGGCTTCAAAAAAAAAGAGAATTCAAATCAAACACATGCTTTCAACTATGAAGCAACCAGTCTAGACACTTCTGGAAGCAAGTTTCCAAATGCAGAACCTGAAAGAAATTACCATTGGAATTGAAACTGGAATATGAAACCAAAACTACCAAGTTAGAGCCATCACTACTTTTATTTCTAACATTGAAATTGAAACCGAACTCTGAAACTGGAATATGAAGCTAAAACTTTGTTTGAACAAAGTTTAAACAAGAGATTAAACACCAGAAAGAGACGCCAACAACTATACATGGAATCAAGCTTGGATTTCAATAGCAAAATCAGTAACAAAGCTAATTATGGTAGAAATGTCCACTCCTAGATTAGAGAAGAGGAAAAGAGAACTACCACAACAGATGGAGAAGCTGCCATGGTCTCCGATTCATGGTGGATAACCCTAACTGCAGATGATTTCGCGAACGGAAACGAAAGAGCACAAGAATCATATCATGCACATCACGAAGTAACAAAGGGAAGTTGCGACTGTGAAAACCCTAAACCTTGCTATCAGGAGAGAACCTTCACACAATAGAGGAACTAGAAACGAAGTTTGGAGTGGAGATTTGGGATCGAGAAAGGGAGAAAACCTTCACACGATCTCATTGTCGTTTTCACCTTCACGCTTCAGGTTTCAAGGGATGGTGATGGTTTCAGTGAGAGAGGGAAAGGTTCAGGTTTCAGAGGGAAAGGAGGGGGAAAGCGTCACGTGCGGCCTCGTCGGAGTGGGTCTTCTTTAGTGGCTTTAGCCTCTAATTACCGGTGAAGATGGAATTATTACCGACTACTCACAACATAACACAATTTTCTTAATTTTGTGATTAAGTTAGCGAGCGGCAATAATGTTATTGCCGCAAAAGAAGTGTCGCTGAAAAGGATTTTTCCTGTAGTGTAGAGCAACTAAGATCAAACTTCAATATACATATATATAACATGTTTTAATTAACTTTTTTCATGAGAATCATTTCTGCACATAAAACCTCATCATGATTAATTTTGGTTTGAAAATCAATTGTAAAAGAAGTTACAAACAATATGATATCATTGAGATAGCTGGTTTCATCGCACATTGGTGCTTCATGAATCACTGGTGGGAGACATTTTTTCATGATTGCTATTCTAGAAAAGGATTGGTTGCCGACATGGGACACATTGTTAAATGTCAACATAACTGGACACATTGATAGATAAAATGTCTCTCTTTGGTGAATTCTACCAGCCATAAAAGAAATTATAGGTATCAATCCACCTAATTTTTTCCTTTTCCCTGTACTGCACTTATCAATGTACTTATTTCCTGTGAATAAAGAGAATCTTATGTTTTAAACCTCATGTTGTTTTCGCCAATCCTGAATCCTTGGTTTCAAATGGTCCAGCCCAGCAACAGAGTAGGGTATGATGTTCTTGTTAAAAATATAACTGTTGATATTTTCACACAAAATCTGAAAGCAGCTGTGGACTATTTCAGTTCACAGCATATTGAATAGGAAAATGATTTGAACTACACACACATTAACGTACATTCGAAATATATTTCTGAAATACTCTCCAATTTTAGTTCCCGGTTAGTAATTTTAAGTAACACATTACGGAATTTAGTTCTCATTAGCTATTTTAATGGCAAAGTACATTGTTGGCAGTCGAAAATACCACAAGAAAACTCATATGCTCCTTGTATGTTCAAATAGGGGGATTGACTTGAATATACCTCTGCTTTTGCTTTAGTATGCAGACTTTCATAAATTCTCTAATTATTATGGTACTTGGATATATTGATTTGAGTCATGGGAAAACCAAATATGTGCTGAGATGAGGACATGAGGTCAAACGAATTCGACCTTGACAAACTAACAAAAATAATCATTAAAATTACTATGACCTATTGTAAGTTTAGAGTGGGAGTGCTCTTTTTCCTCCACTAGAATTTTTTCCATTGAGTTTTTCTTATGAAGATTTTAATGAGGCTCACATCTCTTGTTTGCTCTCTAGGGGGGTGTTCTATATGTATTTCTCCTAGCTTATGAGAGGGTTGTTCTCATGGTTTTATATCTCCCATCAATAAATTGTTTTGTTTAAAAACAAAAAAGTTCATTTTTTTTGGCTTTTGGAATGCAAAATTAGTGGCAGTGTTCGGGGTGATCCGTTACGAGGGGGTCTCGGGGGTTGCTTTCGAACGTCACATGGCCAGTGGATGAGTGGTTTTTATGGTTTTTTGAATGATACTTGCATTTTGCATTTGGAATTGCTTGGTCTCTTCCACGGGCTTTCCATTGCGTGGGAGTGTGGACATAGAATGGTGGAGTGTCAGTCGGATTCTTTGGACGCGGTGTCGTTGATTACGTTTTCGGTATCTCCGTGTCATCTCTATGCAACGTTGATATGGGACATTAAAGATCTTTTGAGCAGGGATTGGGTTGTAAAAATTCGGCATGTTTTGAGAGAAGGTAACGTGTGCGTGGACATGTTGGCAAAGCACGGGGCGGGTCAGAGTGTGACCCTTGTGTTTCAAAAACAACCGTTGGAGGGGTTGGGTGTTCTGTTGTTTTTTTTTATAAGCCAAAACTTGCATTAAAGTGAGTACAAGGGGTACTCAACCCATAATACAAAGAGAAAAAAAAAAAAAAATAAGACAAGAATGAAAGTTACAAAAACTAAAAACCCAAATTGAGTGACTACCAAAAGTACCAAAACCCCACAGATTACAACACTACTCCCTGTCACAGACGCAAACAAATACCACAGCAGCTAGGAAAGAACTAAGACAAGAACACACAACACCACACCTCCCCAAATGCAACCCAACGAAAAATGACAGACCCCCTCTACACTGATTGCACGCACATAAGGGGATTGGAAATCCATTCATAGTATGAGTAACAGAATCCCCTCAAGTTGGCTTTATTCCATAGCCAAGACCTCCACCTAATTAATTCAATAGCTGTAGAAACCAGAACTGGCTCATCCCTAAACACAAGTCCATTCCTTAGCAGCCAAATTGTCCAAATAACAGCCATCCAAATGGATATCATGCCTTGTCTCTGATTCTCATTCCAGCCAAAACGAAACTGAAGCAAGTGTGATCGAGCTGAAGAAGGGTGTTCTGTTGTTGGCTGACGCTTAGGGGTGTCTCGTTTTTGAGACCTTAGTCTTTTTTTTTCTTTATGTAATGTACCAAAAAAAATTACTCAGGGAGAAATGGGTAAGAAAGACAAAAAAATTAATTACTTTTAACATTACTTAATGCTTAAATAATTGCTAATTTTCTTAGTTCTTTTTTCCAGTTTATTCCTGCGCCCCAAAAAATAAGATTATTTTTCAAAGGCCTAAAGAAATGGTTGGGCCGGCCTGGATTTGAGTTAACCGGAGGCTAGTAAATGTTCATTTTTTTTATTCTAAATTATAGAGTACTCATGTCACACTGAAACGTCCGTTTATAGTTTTTTTGTTCTGTGCTGACCCAAAAAACTTAAGTAGTTGTGCAGATCACCTAGCCAGAATGGGACATTCTTCTTCAATCAGTAATTTCGGGGTAATTTTTTAGTACTGTCCTGAGACAATTTCGAAACAATCTCATACTTAACAAATACAAATATAACGCATTTTATTATTTATTTTGAAGTTAATTATAAAAATTATATTTTAATCCCAGTTAATCTGCATCCTTATATTTTATTTCATAAATATGATAAATGAACCACTAAATTTATACGGTGATGAAGTTAAATGTTGATTAAGATTTATGAGTTTAGATTTAGGTCATAATTTGTGATAGTTTTTGGAATACAATATAAAATATTAATGGATGAAGATTAAAAAATATAATTTGTAAAATGCTATGGATTATATTGTAGACTTCTTTTTTCTTCTACGAAAAACTAGGTTATATAGTCTTGAGAAGAAAGTATAATAATGTAGATTAATTTGTACTAAAATTTAGTTTAGTAAAATATGGTGTTGAAATATTAAATATTTGACGACTATTAAAAAATAAAAATAAAAAATGAAATTAACACGTGTCATAAATTTATTAGTTGTATTTGAGACTGTTTTAAAACTGTCTCAAATGAAACAATACCCAAGAGATCACCGTAATTTCGATCATAATCATATTCCCAACTCTTTGTTCCCCATCCTTAGAGATCATATTGGGACATTCCTCATACTAGTTCCTTAAGTTTCTGTGTTCTTCTTGGGCTTTTGCCCCATTTATATAAAATATATATATATATAGTAGTTTGTTGGTGCATCAAACTTTTTTTCTTGTTGAGTTTAATTTCTATGCACCGACGGTGTAAAATTTTTTTACACCGTCAACCAATCAGATTTTAAGGATGTGAAAAAATTTATTTTATTTAATTTCATTAATTGACGTGGCACATTCTTAAAATCTGATTGGTTGACGGTGTAAAAAAACTTAACACCGTTGGTGCATCAAACTTTTTTGTTGTTAAAATTGATTATAAACTTTATAATATGATAGTTAACAAATCTTTAGTAAAAATGGTTAAACTAGTTTTGTAAACGGAAAATAGTAAATCAAACCAATAATGATTTCTAAATTTGGAAATTTTAAAAATGAAAATAATTTTTAGGAAATTGAAATAGAAAATGTTTTTTCAAACCAAATAGGCCCTTAATATTTCTAAAATATGAAAACTTGTAGAGAAAAGTTATGATTACATTCAAGAATATTCTTGTGTAAGCACAAACCTAATCTATATCTATATCTATCTATATATTATATAAAAGTAAAGTTTGGCAACAAGGAGGGTAAAATAGTCATGCAATAGACTATGACTCATGAATGAATATTTTACCATAGTCATATACGTAAATTTGTGAGTAATTCAATATGAAATTAATCTTGGTCATTCATTGCTTCTAATCCTAACCGTTGATCTTTTTTCTTATGAAACCCTTTGTATACAACCTTTTCATATTCTTGACCGTTTTATTTGTTACTTTTGTAACTCCTGATTATGGATTATGATTACAAAATCACCAAGAGTCTCTTCCTTCTTCTTTCATATATAAAACATCTTTCCATTCCCCTTTAAATTTGTTTTCATCTCTCTCATTTTGATCTTCAATATCTCCATTCATGTGCAGGAAATCACTCCGATTTGGATTCTCCAACAACATCATTCCAGCACAAGAAGATCTTCCATCAGGTTAGAAAATTTTCTTTTGCGTCTTTTCTTCTCCATCAGTCACTTCTTCTTCATCACTTTTCATTTCAGGCATTGATGCTTTTCTTCTTATCATCTTTCATCCGGTAAGAGCCCTTCTTCTTTTCGCCTTATTTATTCCTTTTGATTTATCTGTTATGATTTCGTCATCATTTCTTCTTCAGATTTTGTTCTCATGTTACGTTCTTCCCAAACGGTCTAATTTTTCTCATTAGTCATCTCTCACTCCTGTACGATTCAGTCTTTATTCGCAATATGCATGTTGTTATCGCTTATTCAATAGATGAAAGTTACATATTTTTATTTTACTTTTGTAATTTATGCATGTTTTGTTCTTCGCTATTGATTATCAATATTATTATGATTTGTTTGTAACTTCTATTTCGTTTCAAAAATACTTTTTCTTCATAAACTGTTAAAGTCATTTCCTCTTGATTATTTCTCTAATTGTGTTTCATTATCTTTTTTGCACAATTGTATGATGTTTGCTTCTATTTCTTTGACAGTTTAATCTTCAACCAATGTAAGTTAGCCAAATGATAATCTTTTCTTTTAATCCGGTACAATGAAGCCTTTTTTTCTCTTTTTACAATTCATTGATTAAACAATGTTTCATATTTTTTTTACCTATGAGCTTTTAAGTAATTATACATATAATTTCATATGTGAATTTTCAGAACCCGGTTCGATATTCAACAAACTTTTAATCTCAGCCGTTCGATATTCTCCTTGAACTTCCTACATCAATGTTAGTATATAACTTTCAACTATTAAGCTCAAAATTATTTTAAATAAATTTATTATTATTTAATTTATTTGAGTTATGGAGTCTTAGGTCAAAATTTATATTAAATATGATATTAGTTATGAATTCCATAAGACACATAATATTAGTTTAGGTTTGTTGACGTATTAATCAACTAATACTTAATATTAATAATAAACCTTAACAGTTAAAGGTTACTTAATAAAAAAAACTCCTCTATCATTCCTCTTGAACTTCCTTCATCAATGTCATTTTATAGACTTCTACTATTAATTTAAAATTGTTTTAAATAAATTTATTATTTTTTATTTCTTATAAGTTATGAAATTCAAAAAGGTATTTATATTTATTTATTTATATGTAATATTAAGGAGAAGTTTAGCAATCTCGAGGGTAAAATAGTCTATCCATAAAAAATGTTTCATATATTTATTTTTACCTATGAGCTTTTAAGTAATTATACATATGTGATTTTTCAGAACCGTTCGATAGTCAACAGACTTTTAATCTCAGTCGTTCGATATTCCCCTTGAACTTCCTCCATCAATGTTATTATATAAGTTTCTACTATTAAGCTCAAAATTATTTTAAATAAATTTATTATAGGTCATAATTAAATATTAAATGTGATCTGGTTATGAATTCTATAAGACACATATTATTAGTTTAGGTTTGTTGAGGTATTAATTAACTAATAATTAATATTAATAATAAACCTTAAAAGTTAAAGGTCACTCAATAAAAAAAAAACTCTCTTTAACTTCTTTCATCAATGTCATTCTATGGACTTCTACTATATATTAATTGAAAATTACTTTCAAAAAATTTACTATAATTTATTGCATGAGTTATGAAATTCAAAAATGTGTGCTTAATATTAAATAAGATCTTAGCAAAAGAAAAAAAAGACTATCACTAGCCCTTTTCTCTACCACTATTTAAATTAATATGTGTCAATACTCATTCAAAATGTGCACTTCACATAAGCTTTGTTGAAGTATTTGCTTTTATTTCTTCAAAGGCTCAAGCTTCCACACAGTTTTCCAAGTACATATATCCAACTGCTAGCTATTGATGTACTGACCTAGAATGTTTACATGTGTTCTAACATGCTTTTTTATTTCATGATGATCTTCAACTTGATTTCATCATGTAAAATTGATATACCTAAAAAATTAATTTCTCTTTGATTTGCTTAACTTTTTGTTGTGTAGGATGACTCAAACAGTTCGTGTTCTCCATGTGTGGAAAATAAGGGATTTCAATAAACCTCAAATTGTTAATAGTATTGAACTACTCTTAATCGTTGAAAATGTAATCACTTTTTTGTTTTCCCCACTTTCATGGTACCTAATTCAAACTATTTATTGTTACCATAACAAAGTTATGCAATTCAAAATGTTATGGTTCAATCATCTGCTAGAAAATATAGAGTCACAAAGCATAAATACAAGATTACTTGAATGAGCATCTCAAAAACTGAGGAGGCTACAAGTGTCACTGCTCCTACAACAAAATTTGATTTTGTATAATTTAATATAGTTAACATCATTTTCAATTTAATTGATCATCTCTAAAGAAATCAAAGTTTATAGTACTAATTTATTTTATAAAATAAAGGACATATAATACCACATAAAAACTAATTTCATCTTCTAAATAACAATAATCCATAAGAGCTTAACCTCTAACATTGCTTCCTTAAATGAATGGCCCTAATACTATGTTGTTTCTTACTTTTTTTCCATTCTTCATTACTTTACTCTACATTGCATGCATCGTCCTCCTCAATAGCCACTAATACTCAATTTCTCCAAGATGCATATTGTATATATACAAAGCTTTCTTCTGATCTAACTTTCAGATGTACATGTTCACAAATAAGTATTCGTAGCTTACAACTTCTCTTATTTTTTCCTGTGAGAAGGTCCAAATTTACTTAGATTGTGGAAATTTTATCTAGGCGGGTTTAACTTAATTTCATCCTACTTTATATTAGGTTTAATATGAACAAACTATGAGTTATTTGTAACCAAATAAAAAACTATGAATTATTTACTTTTAAAATATTTATTACTTTCAAGTTTATGTGTCAACGTTAATATAATTATAATTTTCACCAATACTTAATTTTATCATAACGAATAGCAAAACCTAATAGTAACAAAGAACAAATTTTGTATTTAAGCACATATGTTATTGAATTCATATGAGTTATAAAATTTCATAGGAAAAAATTTACATTAAAACTTAGAGAATTCCATAACACACATTATTACTTTAAATTTGTTGAATCATTATCAAGTAATAATTAATAATAACAATAAAATTTAAAAGTTAAAGACCATTTAATAAAAAAACTTCCACTATCAATTTCCCTTTGAACTTCCTCCATTAATATTAATTAGTCTATAGTTTTCTATTATTAACCTCAAAATTATTTTAAATGAATTTATTATTATTTAATTCATATGAGTTATAAAATGTTATAGGGGTAAACTTAATATTAAATATGATATTGTACCAAAAAAAATATTAAATATGATATCACTAAAAAAAGATATACATAATAAATACTAAAATAAAAATAAAAATATGTGATGCAAAAAAAATAAACCCCATAAACTTCATTCATTAATGTTATTCTATACTAGCTTTCTACTGCTAACCTCAAAATTATTTTAAATGAGTTTATTATTATTTAATATTAAATAAGATCTTACAAAAATATACTACTTCTATCTGTAACGTACAATAAAATTGTTATATCAAAAGAATAATCCAAACACAAATAAAAAAAATAAACACACTCATAAAAAAACGTACGACAAAAAAAACACAATAAAAACATAAATTAACACTTCGACAAAAAAAAACATAATTATCACAAATAATATTATTTTTTCTCCTTTCATACCAATAAATAATAAAAAACCATAAGAAAATACAATACAAAATAAAAATGAATGCCCCCGTGCAACGCACGGGTAAAAAATACTAGTTTTACATATTAGTGTAGGTTTTTAGCAGGCAACTTTTTTTTACACTTTTGTCCCACATTTACTATAAATTCTAGTATGATCCCAAGAAATATTTCAGATAATTCAAAGTTCATCCTGAAAGTTTCTAACTTTTGTTATGACCCTCTTCTTCCACTCTCCTTTTTCTACAACATCATATGGACTCTTCATCTAAAAAAGTATCCAAACCTTCATCCCATTACAGAACCTTCATCTATTTACCTCACACTCTCTCTCCCTCTCTCCAAAACCTTCTTGCATTTGCGTTTATGGTGGAAGAAAAGCTCAATCTCAGATCCCACGCTCTCTCAAGAGTACGCTCAGATCCTCCCTCTGCTTCTCGGGCTGCTTCCCTCACCACCGCGTGAGGCTGAGGAACGCTCAGAGCTCTTCGCTTCGCCAATCTCTCGCACCGCAAAGATAGGTGTTGCATCTTCATCCCTCGGATTGTCTACCACCATCTCCCTCGCACCACTAGCAACAAACAAACAAATCTGCTAATCTGTGGGTTTGAGGTTTTGGTCCTTTGCCTCTGGTTGGTTGTGGTGGGAGAGTAATGCGGGGAGAGGTTGGGGCTGCTGGGTATGTTGTTTCACTTGTTTAGGTTGGATTTATTTCTGGGTTTGGGTTGGAGTTGGGGTAGATTTTGGATAAAGATCAAGGAATTGGGAGGGCATTTCGTACTGCAATTGTTGTGGGAATTGCAGCTCTTGTTGGTTTATATTTCGATTTCAACAGCATATATTAGGCTCAATGTACAGTTGTCGGTCCCTTTAACATATGCCTGAAACATGGGGTTTAATTTCTCAATTCTTTTTTTTTTTTTTTCATTTTGTTCTATATGTTTCGCAGACATGATGGCCATACAATAAATGGTACCATTAATTTGACAGAGAAAACAACTTATTTTCAGCAATGTAATTATAGCTGGAAGAATTTTCCTTTTGGTTAAATTGTGGCAGTACATTTATATTAAAAAAAAAAGATGAACATCTGGTTGAAAATTAAAATGTGATTCTGGATTTGAATGACTTTCTGGGAAGGGATGAGTATCTTTTTGGGGAGGGGGATGAATTTCCCAGGAAGGGATGAATTTCTGGTTGAAATATGATTATGGGGTCATTATAGAAATTATAATTATAATATATATGGGTTCAAGTAGATTTTAAAATAAATGTGGGCCAAAAGTGTAAAAAAAAGTACCTGCTAAAAACCTACACTAGTAGGTAAAATTAGGTTTGTGCAATCTTACACAAGGAAATATTTGTGTACGGTAAATGAACCCTCAAACTTTTTATAAAAGTATGTTATGTTTTTAATGTTACAAGTTTTTTATAGGTATATATCGCCCCTACAAGTAAGATCTGTCAATGTTGGCATCCCCCAACAACTATACCAGGAGTTGTGGGGCATTGGGTCAAATGACAACGGTTATCAGCATCATGACCCCACCAAGTAGGTTCATAGGTGCCATAGGATAGTAATGAAACATATAGTAAGGAACATGTGTAAATAGCACCGGTCTTCAAAGGAATAGAGTTAATGTAATTGTAGCTAGCCCACCAAATTTTGTACTTGATAAAAACATAGAAGTTGGAGAATTTAAGTGATTCCTCAAGAAGTGAAGTTTATTAAACATGTTGGTGGGATGTCACTGCCCCTGCAAAGATGAGGGGTATGTTGATGATTTTAATCCACTTTTGGTTGGAAAATTTAGCTGCAATGAGCCCCACTAGCCAGGTAAGAGTTGACCAGAAGAACCATACCATTTCAGGGTAAATGTCATTTTCGCTAAACATCTGTTTGGGTCTCACTACTCCCCATATGATTGAAGTCTTAAATCCCAACATCACCCGGACAAGTCCATGAAATATCCTCTCAGGATAGTCCTCAGGATATTTCATGGACTTGCCCTGGTAAAGTTGGGATTTACAAGACTTCAATTATATGGGGAGTAGTGGGACCAAAACAAGTGTTTATCGAAGATGGTATTTACCTTGAAATGATATGATTCTTCCTTATTGGTCTACTCTTACCTGCGCTAGTGTGACTCCTTGTAGCGAAATTCTCCAACCAAAATTGGATTAAAATCATCAACATACCCCTCATCATTGCAGGGGTAGTGGCATCCCACCAGCAAGTTCCATAAACTTCACTTCCTGTTGAGTTATTGGAATCTTCTCCAATTTCTATGTTTCTCCCAAGTACAAAGTTTGGTGGGCTAGGCACAATTACATTATCTCTATTGCTTTGGAGGCTGGTGCTATTTTCATTAGCTCCTTACTATATGTTTCACTACTAACCTATGGCACCTCTGGACCAACTTGGTGGGGTAATGATTCTGATGATCATTGTCATTTGGCCTAATACCCCACAACGCGCTCTTGGTATAGTTGTTGGGGGATGCCAACATTGACAGATCTATCTAACTTGTAGGGGCAATATATACCTATAAACTTATAACTTTAAAAACATAACATATTATTATAAAAAGTTTGAATGTAATCATAACTTTTCTTTATAAGTTTTAATATTTTAAAAATATTAGGAAGCTTTTCTAGATTAAGTTCCTTTCTTTTTTTCATGATTGAACCCATGGACATATCAGAAATGAGGCAGTCACTCCTCATTAGTGGTAGAGGCACAGGGATGATTTCCCCCTGCTTAGTCACCTCTAGTTTTTTAAATTTCTAAAAAGAAGAAAAGAAAAAAATTTGCAGCAGTAGCAAAGGTGAGAGGCCAGAGAGTACAACTGTTGCTCCTTGAGATGAGGAGAGTGCAATGCAGTGGCAAAACTTGAAGAAAAAGTTTGACGGAGCTAAAAAAATATTTTAATACATAAACTAAAATATTTTTTTATCAACAATCTCTTTTTTTTTTTAATTTTGGTCTATGGATATATATATTTTAACTTTGAATAGGTTTCTTTTACTTAAATTATCACATTTGAATATTGAATAAGCTGTTACAAAGGAAAAAAAAATGTATAAATGTTGATGCCTAGGTTTGAACCTAGTACTTCAACATCATTAGCGTTTGATAAAACCTATGGACTATTGTAGTTCTTGCGCTCTTGTTACCACCTTTTGTTTTAATATAGTATTTCTGAATAAATTTTGAGGGAGCTATATCTCCCCCCGTCCCCAAGAAGGTCCGCCTCTGGTGCAATGAGACACCATCCTTGGAGAACATGGGGCAAAGATGCTCTTGTCTATGCCTTTCTCTCAATTCTCTTTCTCTAGAGAATTCTATTTTTACTCACCTCTCCACACTACTGTGAGGCTATTCAAAATCTTCTTCACGTGACAAGTAGGAGACAAGGATTTTTTTTTTGTCAAAGGAAAAAAGTGGGCTACGGCCCACAACTTGTTCAATTCTTTTTTTTTCCTTTTTAATATAAAGAGAAGGTGTTCAGATTGGCTTAAGGGTGATGCAAGGAAAAATGTTCTGATTTAGGTGAAATTACAATGTGTGGATCCTGTATGTGAATAATAATATTAGTACTTCTTTGGCTTAAAAGCATTTCATGCCCCTGATGTATGACGATTGTGCAAAAGTCGTCCCTACTCTTTTTTTGTCTACATTTGTACCTTTCATGTTTCTAAAAAGTGCACTGAATGCCTCTCTGTCACTCTGACGTTAAAAAATGGGCCACGTCAGCGTCCTACGTGGTGTGACGTGTAATTAAATAAAAAACTGAACTTGGGAAAATGGGGTCGGGGATTCAAATCCAAGACCTTGAACTAACAAAACACACACTTTATCAGTTGAGCTACACAACCAATTTGTTATATTATGACTAAAGTTTGATTTATATCATACTCATTCATCATCATCTTCATTGTCTCATCATTTTCTTCATCATCTTCATCCCCAACTACATTAAACCCCATATTTTTCCATCTCCAGAGTGACGGAGGGGCATTCGGTGCACTTTTTAGAAACATGAAGGGTACAAACGTAGACGAAAAAAGAGTAGGGGCAACCTTTGCACAATCATGATACATCAGGGGCATGAAATGCTTTTAAGCCTATTTCTTTTGGTGTTTTACTTTCTCCGTTGCTTGTTAAGGGTACCCTTTAATTGGGGTTTATTATGTTGTTATCCTCCATGCACTCAAACTAATCTTATATTTCTTATGCTTATATAAAATATTTCTTGCACTCAAACTAATTTTTTGTTCTCACTAAAATACCTAGGTTTTTTTTGGTACATTCTTTATTTGATAAGAATTGAAATTTTCTTAAAAATTATATTCCTTTAGATCTTAGTCATTCACTAATTTTTTTGGCTCTTGTTTCCGCCTCCGCATCTGCTCTTCATGAATTTTTTTTCCTTAATATGAAAAGCTAAAGCAATTAGATTCTACAACTAACCCTAAATGTTGCTAGCTCACACTCAACACACTGGAATCAGAGAAAATTGCATATCTATCAATCATATTTGAGTATACTATTTCCGCAAATTTTGAGGGCAGAGAAAACAAAACATACTTGAGTCTCAGTAGTCATGACTCATGTGCTTTGTTTTTTAATGTCTCCCATTCCTTTAAGTCATCACGAACGGCTGCAGCAAAAAACCCATGTTAAATATTATCATTAAAATGTAGCATGTTTATATGTTGATTAACTTCTACATGTGGAAAGAAAATGGATTCTAATAATTGAATCGGGTACACCTTAATTAAGAGCAACTCTTAAGACACCTTAAGAGCACAACTCTGAAGATAGGGAACATGCTGAAATTATTATCTGATATTGTTCAAAGAAAAAGACTCACCATGAATTCCATTTCTCTGACAGAAAATAAACCGAGAGGAAAAACTACAAGCAAAACAAAAAACTAAAAGGGAAATCCCAAACACTTTGAGTTTGATGATTGAGTTGCATGTAATGACTTAAAACTAAAAGGGAACTTAACTTGTGTGAAAAGAAAGAACTATTGACTAGGAAAGGAGGTGATTGTGAGGGAATAGAGCTGCATAGTAGACATTGTCAAAAACTAAGAAATCAGCTTGGTAAAAAAATTTGGGAAAAGTAATCACATGCAGAAAGCATTGACAGTTTTAGGAATTACCCCAACCAATACATGGTATGGGAAGACTTCAGTTGCTGCAAGGATTCCCCTGCAATTTTAAATGAATTAATTCAAATCTTACCAGCTGCAAGGGAGTCAATACAACTATCCCAATAACAACTATGTGCTTGGAAGGATACCTACAAAAGGGCGCAGCCAATGCAGCTCAAAATACATGTTTTTAACACTGTCTTCATGATGTAGATGTGAAACTCCATCTTCAGATTTCTCATCAGCACCATCACCTTTTGATCAAATATTCCAAAGCTTTGAAGTCATTCTTTTACCTTACGGAGACAGTTATAAATAAGAACGAGGCTGAATCATATAAAGCAATGTATACATATAAAAACACTAATGAGTGTGACCTTAAAAATTTAATGGTTAAGAGGATACACATAAAAAAAGTTTTCTTTACACTAGAAGACTCTCTTATAAGTATGGAAAAGCCTATATACACCAATCACATACCATAATAATCAAGAAATTGATCAATTACCATAAAAAAGGCCATGCTTAGCAAGCCGATCTGAGAGAAAATTATTAATGAGCTTCCCCCCGCTGTATATAGGGCCTTCAAATCTAAAATAACCCAATTATTTACTACATAGTTAGGATAGGACCCATGGAGTAGATAACTGGGTTATCCACTATCAAAAGAAGATATCACTGTCAAAAGAAGATATCACCTACATCATGCATTCTAAGGGCTGACAAAAAAGTTTTAAAAAATAAAGAAAGAGAGAAGATGCACCACAAATTATAATCTGAAGGACTAGATGACACTTGATGCTCTGCAACAATTTGTCAGTGCACTCCCTTACTTTCATATAACTTTATGATTACCTTATTAGTTATTAGCTATTGGTATCATACTAAACAAGCATTTATGACTCAACAACAACAAAAGCCCTATCCTACTACGTGAGGTCGGCTATATGAATCAAACTATGTCATTGTGATATGTTAAAAAACCAAATTAATTATGAGTGATCTTATTGATAACGAGATCATCTTTAACAATATCTTCCTGAGTTCTTTCAAAATTCTAATTTGAAAGGGGAAACACACCTTACCGTCAATTTAGCATGCCCCAATTTCGCCAAAGCACGCTCCACTTCTTCACTCACCTGTATATTGTAGAATGAGAAAGATTAAAAGAATTACCTTACTAATGGTAGATCATTTTTGTTTTGATAGGCAAACGTTAGTCGTTAGTTGTTAGTAAGTTCGTAAATCCCTTCAAATTTCCCTTCCAGGATTCGAACCCTGGACCTTCCCCTCCCAACCCTTATGTCCCCTAGCTCTTACCACTTGAGCTAACCCTCGGGGACACTAATGGTAGATCATGACTGATAGGTTGTTTTATAGATTCAGCTAGTTACTTTTTTCTATATGAAAGCAATTAACATAATATTGCTCTAACATTATATTGCACTATCATAACATTAATAAGGTACTACTTTTATGAACTCGCTTCTCTTGTGAAGTGTTTAAGCAGAGGGTCTACTATTGTACAGAAATGTGATTGATCATTGCAGGTAAAACAACCTACTAAAAATATAACTCACAATTTTTCTGAGAAGAGGTTCCAAAGATGAGCACAATCTCTGCATACTATCTACATTTAAAGCTTCTACAATTGCACTCTTTTGAGCCATCATCGGTGTGAAGTGTCACAAAGTTTGTATTAAAATGCACATAAAAACTAAAACTACTGAAGATAAGGACACCAAGGAATAAGTTTGGGAAGCTCAAAAGTTGAGAACATATAAAATCCATGTATCCAATGCCACCTTCACTTAGTAAAAGATATCATTAATGAGATTAGTTGTAAAATCCAACTCATGTAAAAAGGGTAGCTCTCCCTGCCCTATTGTTAATCTCTAAAATGTAAATTTCAACTCGTTATTATCTATTTTGACATGACATTTATTATACTAAGTAATCATTTATTGATCAATTATGAGCGAGGCCGACAATGAGGAAAGCATGGAAAAGTTTCTCAAGTAGAAATTACAACTTTTACATCACACTAATGAGTTACACAATCAAGTGCATGTTTGGTTGCACGTTAACAATGAAGAAACACTACCTAAATTATGTCTCCCATCCATCTGGTTCTTATCAAGCCTGCTATTTTCAGGATTTGGTTCAACTCCTTAGTGTCATCAGTATATCTTATAATCAAAGATAGCCTATATACAAAAAAATTATGAGTTGAATGTCAACAAATTTATATTTATACTCTAAAACATTTTTCAATTCACATAAATAGATAATTATCTTCTATAAGAAAGTAGGCAATAAAAAGAATTGGAAAATGAGGTTACTGAATTGGATAACCTACCAGACTAGGAATCTTGAGCCACAACACTGCTTACAGTTTTTCCTGGAAAAAATAATGGTAGCAGACAGGATTCAAACTCAGGCAAATGAAAAATGGAGTGGTTATGGTCTAAGAGAGTTTTACCAATCAATCAGACACCACCATTGAATTAGGAACCAAAACACCTGAAGCTTCGTAGACAAGGAGAAGCGCAGAGAGAGGTCCAGAATTTATGCCAACTTTTCACTATCACGGATACAAAACAATCTGGCTTTAAATAGGCCCTGCAATCAATCTTTAACGTAAACATAACAATATATCCTATTTTTCAGCTAATATTCTAACAACTAAGAATAATTCAAGTTCAAAAAGAAAGAATAATTCAAACTCCTAAAAGCCAGTTTATCATCCAACTGTCCGTAATAGTAGTTGTGGCTTGTACCTTCGCGGCATAAAAAACGAATAATCAAGACCAAGGTTATTTATAGCATGCGTTAATATTACTTTGTTTTGGTTGAGAAATATATTACTTCATTGTTTTTTTTTCTTGAAATATATTACTTCAGTTATTAAGATTTATTAAGATTTATTTATTTGTTTGTTTTGTTTTATTGTTTTACTTAGTCTTTATCATGTGTTAGGGGTCAGTTGTATGGTTTAACATGTAGCCTAAACTTTAGGAGAAAATTAACATGTTTTATCCGTTTTAATTTTTGTAACCTCCCTGACAGCGGCGCCAAATTTGATCGAGGCCGTACCCGATGCAAATAATTGATTTGAGAAAAACTGTAGTAACTAGGAAGTGACTCCTAGGTCGTTTCCCAAGGATTATCGTTTCAACAAAGATTCAAGAATGCACACACACTGGGGGGTTTTATGGTTCAGTTTAAGTAGACAAGTAAAAGTAAATAAACGGATTAACGCAATCAAGTAAAACGGACGAATTCCTTTGTTCAGTATATCGCTACTCAATCATTGGTATAAAAAGATCAATTCTTTCTTATTAATTTCCTAGTTCGTGAGGATTAATTAACTAAGCGATAACTAATTCACAGATTCCTAAACTAAGCGATTAAGAGCCCCTTACGACCTAACATGAACTAAGCGAACATGCATCATCTTCTAATTCTAGATTAGAGAATTAAGCAAACCTAAATCAGAAGTAGAGATGAAGAATATTAATTAAGAACAAATTCTACATTAAGGACTATACCTCAAGAGCGCGATATACGTTGCAAATGAATTCGATCCAATAAAGTTAGTCTTCCATGGAATGGGCGAAATCAACAATATTATTGGAGAAGAGAATAGAGATTAAAAGCATAAACCCTAGCAGAACTCTAATATTACTGAAATACGAAGTTGCATTAAAATAATAAAGTAGAAGGTAAATTGTTTGTCTCGGCACAAATCCTTAAATAGAGCTGAGATCAAATCATAATCAAATCCTAAAAGATAAAGATAAATCCTAAAGATAAGATTTTAAAATTAAAAATTTAAATCAGTTTGAATCCTAAAGATAATTTCTTCCGAAATTAAATCCTAATATAATCTAAAATACAATCTTCACTTCAGCACAAATTCAATTTTCATTCCGCAATTTCCAAAATGCCCTTACTGCCAAATATAACCTGAAAGTAATAATAAACTTAATTAGACCTCATAAAATAAATCCATTCCAAACAAAGTCAAATAAGCATAAAGAACCATCATCAATGACAAATTAAGGTTATAAAAAGTGGGTAAAATATTGCTCATCAAACACCCTCACACTTAACCTTTTGCACTCCTGGACAAAATAAAGAATCAGGAACATGAAAATAAATTTGAAACAAAAAGGGAATCATGTATGAAATGCAATAATCTAAAGATCACATACTCAACAATGAATCCTAGGAAATGCAAAGAAGTTGGCAAAATCATAAAGACAAGTAAAGAATCAAGAGTCAAGAAATCCATGAACATCATCCAAACATCCAAGCATGCAAAATAACCAATCAAACCAAGAGGTGAGAACAAATATGATAGAACCTCACAAGTCATGCTCTCCAAGTGTTTACTCTCAAGTGTTTAGAGTTTGTGTTTACGCTCAAGGCACTTAAAAAAAACAAACACTACCATAGGTTTGACAAGCCGCTAACATCAACAATAAAAAACACATGCACATAAAAATCAAAAAGGACTTTTAAAGGTTGTAATGTGACCAAGGACAAGGTAGGATAAAATATGAGATAAGTAGCTAAAACCTTAGGAAATAGAAGAGCAATGGGGAATAAGTAAAAAGTAAGTCAAAATCAACCCAATATCATAGCTTAAGATTTGCAATTCTTCCTCCAATTCCACACTTCAATATCATGCCGGTTTGGAACAGGGACCTGGTTGAGTTGGTTTTTTGGCCTCCGACAGCGCATGAGATTTTACAAATCTTTCTTCCTATGCGGCCGGCTAGTGATGTTCTCTTTTGGCCTTTAACTAGTGATGGTGGCTACACTACAAAGTCTGCCTATGGATTTATTCGTCAGCGGCGCATTCGAATAGAGGCTTCCTCGTCTTCAGGACAACTGCCCCATGCTCGTTTCTGGAAGACTTTATGGGCCGTTGATGCTCTCCCTCGGTGTAATGAAGTAGCTTGGAGGGTGGCAAAGAATATTGTCCCAGTGAGATGTGCTCTCTGTGTTCGGGGGATGCAAGTTGAGGAAGAATGTCCATTCTGTGGTGTGCATCCAGAAACCATTGTTCATGTTCTCTTCTTGTGCCCGGTTGTTGCAAGATGGTGGTTTGCTTCACCCATGGGCGTGCGGTTCCGGTCGAGCGACATCCCTGCAGATTTTTTGCAGCAAATTTTCGACCAGCAGGATGACCATTTGACGGGGTTATGCTTCACCTTTCTGTATGTGATTTGGGAGCTTCGTAAGGTCGTGATTTATCAACAGAAGGTACCGGAGTTCACAGGCTTTATGGCACGGTTCAACAACTTGCTCTCGATAGCAGAGGAAGGCGTTTTGGTGCGGCCACCGGTGGAGAATGGATTGCTAGCACGGAACTCTTGGACCAGACCTGGTGAGGAATGTATTAAAATTAATTTTGATGCTCCATGGGTTCATAGTGCTCCTACAGGTCTTGGATTTATAGCGAGGAACAATTTAGCTCAAGTTATGGCCGCTGCAGTGGCGTTTCCTATCGATGCTACCTCATCAATTATTGCAGAGGCTTTAGCTTTCCATTGGTCGCTCTCTTTGGCCAAGGATCTTGGATTCCAAACGGTGTGCCTTGAAACAGATTGTTTACAGCTTTTTGATACTTGGATGAAGGCAAAGGGTGGCGATTCCTATTTATTTTCTGTCATTAGTGATTGTAGAGACTTGGTCTCATCGTTTTTTCACTTTAGTTTGTCTTTTGTCATAACTCGGCTTGGATTGAGGAGGTGCCGCCGGAGTTGGAGTCTTTAATTCATGCAGATGTAATAGCCTCTGTGACAACTTGATTTTTCTTAATATATTATCCAGTTTCAAAAAAAAAACCTCCCAGTTGTATCAATTAGTGAATAATATCTTAATCAAAAAAAAAAATTAGTGAATAATATCAGAATTTCAATTCCCCACTTTTCTCTCTTGCATTGCAAAATATTAATGAAAGTAGTAATCAAACATATTTCATATTATATATATTATATGAAAAATATAAAGTAATTTCATTAACTTAAAGAATTAGTATTCGTCCCCGAATGATAACTAAGTAGTAAGAGCTAGGAGACATGTGGGTTGAGTGTGGGAGGTCCATGAATCACTCCCTAAAAAATGCAATTCATCTTTCCGATATACAAAAAGAAAAACAGAATTAACATTCGAAAAATAAAATGGATTGAAAACAATGACGAAGTTTATCTAGCCAAACCTCATCAACATGAACAAGGGAGTGTTTGGACAGATAATCACCTACCTTACTAGCATCACACAATACATCAACAAAAGAAAGAGACAAAAACGAAGAGACTAATCTAAAAATGTCCCTAAAAATAAGCCCCACAAGTACATGCTTGAACATAAGGGTTGGGAGGAGAAGGTTCAGGGTTCGAATCCTGGTAGGAAAATTTAAAGGGATTTTCTAACTTACTAACAACTAACCACTAACATTTGCCTATAAAAAAAAAAGTACATGCTTGGACAATCTTTATTAATCAACCTCTTGATAACCATGAGACAATAAGACTCCACATGCACAAAACAAAAACCAAACTGGACCATACTCAACCACTTGATGTGAACTTTTTATTCAAAAGAAACAAACACATAATGGGCAAACAACATGATTTCTCTCCCCACGGATGACACGCTACTCTTAATTATACATTTGACATTGCAACCAAGGCATTTCCCCCACCCTTAGCTACATAGTACCAAATGTCGAATATTACAACAAAACCCATCTCCCTAAACAATGCACTTAATGCCTAGTGTTAATGATTGGTGACTTAAACTTGGATCTCTATTGACCATCTATACAACTCCTCTGAAGGAACTGGGATCAAGAAGGTTGTCAACCCTGTCTCTGAGTCATAGAAAAAGTCGGTTTCACTGCCATCTACTGCACACTTCAACGGGCTCTGGGAGGAGTATACCCCAAATCTGCCATTTCCTCTGACTTTCAGAGCAATAGTTGCTGTGTTAGAACTCACCTCACCATCAAATAGTTCTGGTTTGTTGATTTCAACCTGCTCCACAGCTCCTCCAGTGTTAAACATATCCAGTAGCCCTATTGCTGCAAAGGAAATACCTGGTGCTATTTCCTGTTCAATAAACAAAGGATAGGTTAGTGTTTAGACCAAAAGCAGGAATCCAAAATCCAAGGAAATATCATATTAGTATAAACTTACATGGATTGGACAGAAATGGAAAAGTTCAAACTCCAAAACTCTTAGTGTCACTGGAACAGAAACTCCTTTTGGTAGCCGAATAACCTCACCTGAAATAAATAAGGAAGAGGATTACTCTACCAGACATCAAAGTCAACAAAAGTACATCATAATTCATAACCCTTCTACACACATGATGATTTGCCCATCTTGAAAGAGAGAATTGAATTCATCTTCCTACTCATGTATTAAATTCATAGTAACTGATTACCAAAAAGAATATTAATAGTACCTGATCTATAAGCATAAACAATAGTCTCGCCAGACCATTCAAGACCAGCAACTTGGGGGATGAGGTCAACATCAGAGGCACAAACAGAGCCACTGAGTGTACCAGGAGATGCATCATGGATGCGAGTTTTCTTCTCAACCTTGCACCATCCAGCACCTTGGCAGTTAAACACACCAACAACTCCACTGCACTTGTTCAAGTTCCATATTTTGAGCATGCTGGAAATTGCAATTTAGTGAAATGAGTCAACTGTCTTCAATTTTATTTTCAAGGAACATGGCTTTAGAAGGAACACAGATACTAGGGTTAAGAAAACAAACCTAGTCCCATCTCTCGCTGGATCAACAAAGAGAGAGTCACGGGTAGGCCTTCCCGGTAACTGAGCACGGATAACCGAACCATCCGGGAGAACTAGCTTCTTCAGGAGATCGAAATTGTGATTACCTGGCTTGTCACTGTAAATCGTCATAAATACAAAAATACCAGTTATGAACAAGCCAGTTTCATCTAAAAGCAGAAAAATAAATGTGCAAATTGTGGCTATGACTGTACCTAACATAAATTGGACATCCACCAATTGCACGAGCCGCAGCATGATACTCTGCTGCTGGGTGTAAACTCTGAAATTACAAAAAAAAAATCTATTAGCATGAAGAAAAACTTTATAGCTTTTGAAAAGGAAAAAACAGGCACTGACTAAATTACGATTTAACAGCACTTGAGTTATACTTACATGGAACATGTCCCAATCTGTTTGCATAAATTCTCCAAGGAAGAGAGAGTTGTATGCAACAGATGAAATATGGATGGTGTGGGAAGCAGGATCATGAGGGTAAAAATCATCAGAGGCTCTCACAACAGCGGTCTGCTTCGAACAATAAAGTCCATCAGTATTGTGACACATGCACGCAATGCATCCATTGTCGGCAAAGTTACGAGCAATGGAAGCCTCCAGCGCATGATGATAGCTGCGTGTGAGTGAGACTCTGCCACCGTGTCCAGCACCAAGGGTCTCAATGATGTTCTGCACATCAACCTTCACTCCATCCACTCCACACGAAACTAAGTAAGCATGGAGCTCATTGTAGAAATTGAAAACCTTTTTTGGGTGCACTAGGCCTAAACCATGTACAGCCAAGCTGTCCATGACAATGTCTGGTTGGTTTCCAAGTACACCAGGTGACTGGACTGGATATGCCAAGGCAGTGTCATAATGTTCCATGCCAACTGCTGCTGGCTTCACACCACCCCAATAACCAGCTAGAGCATGCCATACATAAACATTTCTGTCCAACAAAGGAAGAATTCAGAAGATTAATTAGGCGAGATACTTGCCAAATATTAATTCCCTCATGTGACGAAGCACTACTGTAGAAAAGAAAATGCACTACATCAGAAGTTTTTAATGATCAAAGACCATACTTCACATTGTGATGCTTCTTTACTCCTTCTACAAGATGCTTGAGACCTGATGTTTGCTCGCTGTTCTGTCCATTCTTTTGAAATTTAGTGTTTTCTTTGATACCAGTCAACCTTGTAGCAAACCTGCAATCATTACAATTTCAAGTTATCAATTGCAAGTTCTTTACTGAGATCAATTACAAAAAAATATAACTACTTTAAATATGTATATTAGTATGGATAATTGAGATATAGGTAATTGAATTGACAACAGAAAATTGTTAATAGTCATAGAAACACAGAAATCTTACTGTGCTCCTTCTTGTACAACGCAATCAGCATCCTTTTGTTTACTTTCAATCTGTTGCCAACCATCATCTATGATGAGGAACCGTGGAGGTGTACCTCCCTTAGATAAGCTGCAGTCATGTTGAACAAATTTCAGTGTCTAGCTAACCTTTAAACACCATCTTCTTCATTCATCTAAAACAAACACAATGTACAATTTCTCTCACTATTTACCTGTTCAGGCCTTCCTCAACACCCTCAGCTGTGACATCTGTATAGAAAGCATCCCATGTACACCAGCCAAACCAGTCAACAAAAGATGGCAACTGCATAAAATCAACAAAACAAGGTGACGATATCCAATAGATATTAACTCAGCATAAACATTAGTAACACTGCAAGGAAGAAGGTCTTACTCTTTTCTTCTCACGGTGAACAAAAGTTTGCAAGTACTTTTCCACAGCCCTTGAAAAATAAAATATAAAGGAGTCAGTAAAACTTCCATATACATATTCTGATATTCACCAAATGAAGAATAAGTTCTAACTAAATAAGACAAGACAACGTGCGGCTTTTATGGGTTAAGAAGATCATAGGGACAGTAGCACAAAAACATAGTAGCCAGACAAAGGGGAAGAAAATATCTTACTTGACAGCTTGGTTGATGACTTCAAAAGGGTTGGTCCCAGCATGCAAGTAAACCGTGTGAAGGCCTTGGTTAGTCTCAACAGCAGAGTCCCCTGCAAAACCATACCACATACCAAAAGGGTAGTTTTGGGACGCCACCCTATATATATTTTTCTCCAAAGCTATAAACTCCATTTGTATGATTCAATTGATTGATAGTCATCGAGTAGTTTATCCAGTCCAATTCTATTTGCATTGATGACGGCTCCACCCCATATTTTCAGGTGGTGAGACCTTCAACTTTTGGATGACTGGAAGGAACTGAATTAACAGCAGACATAGCACTAAACTATGAAATAAATGCTGTGTTTGATGCAGCCTTCACTAAACCATATGCATAACCAAGAGTTACTCACCACTCTCGAGGCATATCTCTATCTCGTTTTTGTCATTGCCTTGTAGAACAGCTCGGAATGGACCCTCTAGGAGAGGAAGCAAGACAGTGTAGATGGTAGGAGAATTCTCCTCATCACCTTCGCTGTCTTTGCTTTCGATAAGCATGAATTGAGTCTCTAGAGGGACATCCCTCCCACAAGTTCCCATTCTTTGCGTCATCCACCATAACTTGAACCGGAAAAGACACATGAACCGTTGTCCCCTGTACATGAAGTGCAACAAAAATTAGTAAACTCAATGCACTCACGCCAATTCATCAAGAGTCAAGCCAGTAGTCCAACTAAGTTTCATAACAAATAATAGTTTAGCATAATCATGGTTACCAATAAAAAATACACCATCCAGGTTAATGTACTGCAATCAAATTTTTTAAGATTTTATACTTAACCTAGAATAACCAACCTCAATTTAAAGCATCATGTCTGACACTAAATCTAGATGTAAGAGCAAGAAGTGAATTGAATTTCAAGTAGAAGATAATATGAGTAACACCAAGTCATTAACATCAAAATTGATCCTGTTTATTCATCACCTCAAATCATTTAAACATGAATTCATTTCTGAAGGTTATTATAAACTTTCTGACAATGAAGTCTATAAACTAAATAATCCAAACCACTCACATAATTTCAAGCAGTGAAATAAACTTAGGATTGTCAACTAAAAAGCAGGTACATGAGTTTCTGTTAACAACAGGACACAATAGAAAAGAGTGGCATATGTGAATTAGTTGTGAGAGCAAGAACTTACTGTAAAACACCCATGGGGAAAACATGAAGGCATTTGCTATGTGAAGCTGTAGCACCAACAAATGCACCAGCAACAAGGCCCTTCCCAGATCCTGGAGTCAGCACAACGTTGTCAGGCACCCCAGTCAATATGGTCTTGCCATGGACAACCAGGTTCCCATCGTTAACAGAGATCTTAGGTGTGACCGTCATCTTCAAACACTTGATCACTGTGTCACCAGAGCAAACATTAAGGACCATAAGACAAACATGTTATATGCATAAAACATAAAAAGAAAAAGAATATCACTGTATCACAAAACTAGAGTGTAAAGATTAGAAAATTACAACTATTGAATGTTCCAAGAGATTAAAATTTATAAAATTTGCTACATATTAGAAATTAAGAGGTCTAACTAACTCAACCTAAAAGCTAGCTTAAGGATCACAAAACTGCAGCATAAAGATTAGAAAATTATAACCATTGGATGTTGCTACATATTAGAATTTGAGAGGTCTGAACTCTGACTCAATCAAAAAGCTAGCTCAAGATATGGGAGTTGTTCTACGCTTATAAAAGCTATCTATATCATATCTCTAGTCAATGTGAGACTACTGACTCTACAGAACCCCGAAACTTTTGAACTAGAATATTAACACATCATATGAATAGTAATTAAATTGTTAAGTTGTTCTGAAGGTATACCTAGAGAGTTATCATGAGAACGATGATGATGGATTGGAAAGGTTAAGCAGAAACTAGATTGATTGCGATGTGGAACTAGTGAAGGAGGAACCCACTGTGTTGAAGTGGTGCTTAGCATCATCGTATTCACAAATTAAATGGATAAATAGGAACCAAAAAGGAAAGTATTGTTGTCATGCTTTTTGATGTTTGCCATAAAAGTATTTTCAGCGGCAACACCTCTTCCTAATAAAATAGATGATTCTACCACGTAGGAGTTTCTACAAGGTACGAGGACAGTTTTGTCACCGAAAAATAAAACTCAAAAAAGAAAAAGTTCAATAATTTCGCACTTCCTCGTTTAAGTAGTTAGTTGTAGATTACAATTTTTATGAATAGAAAAAACATTTGTAACGAATAACATAAAACTTAATGCATAAATACTAAGACGAGTAATTAGTCTCACGGCTCGTTGAGATTAAATTATCATGATAACTACCAAGAAAAAACTGAACTATAACATACCTTCACGTATACACGAGAGAGAGCTGGAAAACTCAACAAACAAAGCAATGGATTCAACAAGAGAAGAAGCACTGCATTCCAGGAAGGATTGGAAAGCTCCTTCTATGAAAAACTGAAGCACGAAACCACGCTTATTAGATTGGTGCTTTGGTTCTGATATTTAGGAGTTAATAATGGAAATTGATGGCTTTTATAGCAGATCAGATGGTAAACATCGAGCAAGTTCCAGACACCTCATCTGACACGTGGAAAACGGCGTACCATTGGATGAATGGATCCAACTCAATCAATCATCCACTATTACTATATTATTGATTATTAATTGATTATTATAACAAATTATTCCGACAACTTATGTAGGAAAATCTTTCCTAGTGGCGGCCCAAAAATCAGTAGCGTGAAGACATGTGATTCTGAGTTTCTGATATGAGGTATGTAATATTGTTGAATCATGATTCATGAGTGAGGCTAGAAGCATTGCATTTTGCATACATGCATCTAGATAATTAATATTGTTTAATAAATCCATCAATTCAACTTGCAACATATAATGTGTGGGAGATATTTCAAGTTGTTAAATATAATGAATTATATGTATGCATATCTTGAAATACAGCGAACCTCCATAAGAAGTGCTTGCTCTGTTCAAGTTGGGATTAGATACCATGTTGCCCAATGGATTTTATATGTTTGATCGTAAAAGAACAAAAACTCTTGTTACCTAATAATGAAAACTATTGGAGTGATTTACACTGGCCGAATGGATGGCAATAAGTAAGATGACTACTGGAAGATTTATAACTTGGTTTATATTATCTTTGTTATTCATTAAAATATTGGTCATATTTTCTTAATTTATCTAGCTTATAGCCCAATTTTAGAGTTTCAAAAAAATTTAGTTACACATATTAGTCTGTTAAAAATATATATAGATAAATCAGAATAGTTCATTTTTATTTTTTAATATTTTTTTATTTTTTACTAATTATTTAAGTCTATGTAATTTATTTAAAAATAGATTTTTTATTTTTAAAATTGTGTAAATGCAAAACTGTCCTTTTAAATATATTAATTCTTGCAAAAAACTTTGATTCTAAAAATCACTCTACTCTCAGCTCCAGTGAATATAGACTCTGCTAGGGTTTATGGAGGCTTTCTCAGAAGGCGATGGCCTTCTTCGTTCGCAACAACAAGGCAGTGGGGCAAATCAAGCCTGGGGGAAGACGTCCTTTCGAGACAAATTGCTAGGGGGAAAGGTAGCACCCCCAGCCAAGACAGCTGTTAGCTTGGTTGAACAAGGAAAGATGAAGATCGTTCACTATAATGACAACCCTATGCTGCCACAAGTGATCACAGATGCGGATGCGATCAAGGAGTTGTGCTATCCATGGCAAGAAGCTTTGGTAGTATCACTACTGGGAAAGAAGTTGGGCTATAGAACCATGAAGTCTCGCCTCTCAGCAGTGTGGAGACTTACGGCTGATTTTGATCTGCTAGACATTGACAATGGTTTCTTTATGGTGAAATTTGATCTTGCCGCTGACAGAACAAAGGTTATGGAGGGTGGGCCTTGGATGATATTTGATCATTATCTAGCAGTGTCTACATGGAATAAGGATTTCTTGTCACCTCTGGCAAAAGTCTCAAAAACTCTTGCGTGGATTCGCATTCCAGGACTAAATGTGGTGTTCTATGATGAGAGTTTCCTTCTTGGCGTGGCTACTGCAGTGGGAAAACCTATACGAGTGGATGGCAATACGCTTCGAGCGGAGCGGGGAAAGTTTGCAAGGATATGTGTGGAGTTGGATCTAGCTAAACCTGTGATTGGCAAAATCTGCATTGAGGGATTCTGGTACAAGGTTGAGTATGAGGGATTGCACATCATCTGCTCCAAGTGTGGTTGCTATGGACACAGGGGAAGAGATTGCACCTCAGGTACACCAACTGCCATGCTAAAGGAACAGGAGGCGCCGCCGTCACAAAGCCAGCAAGATACGCCAAACCCTAGTGCACCGACGGCTGGAGCGAACATTCAGGAGGATAATTCGCAAAACATAGAAACTGATGTACTCATGGGGGCGGATTCTCAGGGAATTATTCCTGGGGGTTTAATGGTCAATGATGTGTTTATTATGGAGAAGCCACATAATATGCCAGATGCAGATTGTGAAATTTTAGGAGAATGGATGGTTGTTACAAAGAAGAAACGTGGCCCTAAGAATCAGCCAAGTAATGGAAAGAATCTCCAGACAGTAATGGAAAAAAATAAAGCTCCACCAAATCAGGAATTAAAAGGGAATGGTATCCTGGCTCCTCAGGGGAAGTCAACGCACGTGGCTATTGAGGATGATATTAATAAGGGCAAGCAGCAGGAGGAGACAGGTAGGGACCACACTAGGCAAGGGAAATTTGTTGGGGAAAAAGTGTGGATTAAGAAACGGAAAGAGGGACCCACTAGAGCAGAAAAAGATAATGCCAAGACCCAAAATTCAAACCTGTTGGGATCTGTTCCAAATTTTCACATGGGATCAACAAGTCAAATAATAAACGTAGAAAAAGATACTGGGGCCAAAGTCCGCGAACAGGTTCAACGGACAGGGGACAATCAACAAGCTCCTGTGCCAGTTTGTCCCATGGCTACAGAGATGATAGATGGTGTTTTTAAGGCAGGAACCCAATCGGCAGTAGCTTATGGGTCTCGTCCTCCTGATAACTCACAGGGAGGTGATCATGAGATGGAAGTGGCATGTGGAGTGCAGCCTACAGAGTCAATTAGCACGGATGAGATTGCGCCTGGGCAGGAGCCCAACATTAGCACAACGTAGCATCGGATTGCTGTGTGTTCTGGTTCGCGTTTAAATTGTTTTTAATGATTGTACAACCAGATTTCAATGTTCTCTCATGGAATGTGCGTGGTGCCGCAAATGCAGTATCTAAGAGGAATTTAAAAGAGATGCTGAAGAAACATAAGCCAAATATTTGTTTTATTCTGGAAACTCATGTCCAATTCAGCCGTCTTCAAAATTTCTGGACTAAACTAGGCTACAGTTCTGTTGCTATTGAAGAGGCTCAAGGCCAAGCGGGGGGAATCTGGGCGCTGGCACTGAATGATATAGCTGGTTCTGTGAGTGTTTTGGCCTCTCATGCTCAGGTTATTACCTTATCCATCTCTATTGGCAATCTTCAATGGGTTTGTTCAGGAGTATATGCGAGCCCTATTCCCATTAATAGACAGTTTCTCTGGAATCATCTGCGGGGTGTGGCTTCTACGATCTCTACTCCATGGGTTTTAGTGGGTGATTTCAATGACACCTTGGCCTCAACCGAACAACGTGGTGGTATTTTTTCTCATTCAAGAGCGCAGACGTTTCTTGATAATCTGAATTCTTGCAACTTGGTGGATATTGGTGCAACTGGTATGGCTTTCACTTGGTTCCGACACTGTCAAGGTCAGGCTCCTGTCCACAAACGACTTGATCGTGCTGTGGCTTCTCTTCCTTGGCGTGTGGCTTTCCCGGAGGGTGGAATTGAGGTCCTTCCCAGACTCCATTCAGACCATAGTCCCATTCTTCTTCGGTGTGGGAGAAAAATTGAGAATATGGGGAATCGACCATTCCGATTTGAAGCAGCCTGGGCTATGCATCCTCTATATGGTGATGTTGTTCAAGAGGCTTGGCAGAAAGGAGGGCCGGATGTGCTGACGGCTCTTCATGAGGTGAAAACCGATTCTATAGAATTTAATAAGAAGACTTTTGGCAACATTTTCCGGCGTAAGAGGCATATTGAGAATTGTATGGCGTCGATTCAATTGAGACTTGAAACAGTGGACTCGGTGGCGTTACTACATTCACTTAATAGTCTCAAGAAAGAATATAATGAGATCTTGGCCCAAGAAGAAATGTTATGGTTCCAAAAATCTAGAGAAAAATGGGTTAAATATGGAGATCGGAACACAGCTTTCTTTCATGCTCAAACTGTTATTCGCAGGAAGAGAAACCGCATTTTGGGGCTTAATCTCCCAAACGGAGTTTGGTGTGATGACGTAGAAACTCTTCAGCAAGGCGCTATTGACTACTTTAAATCTTTGTTTGCAGAAACAGTTGAGGTGGATACATCCTGCTTGCCAACTCCGGGATTGCTCCCTATCCCTGCGCATTTTATTCCGGATCTTGAGCGAGAAGTCACCAAAGATGAGGTCTATATGGCTCTTCAGCACATGGGGTCATTCAAAGCTCCAGGGTCAGATGGTTTTCATGCTTTCTTCTACAAAACATATTGGGATGTGGTAGGTGATGCAGTTTATCAGTGTGTTAAAAATGCTTTTCAGACTAAACAGTTTGATCCTGCTCTAGGGGAAACTCTTATAGCTCTCATCCCAAAATTGGATTGCCCCATCTCTTTTAAGGATTTCAGGCCTATCAGTTTGTGCAACGTGATTTATAAGCTCATCACAAAAATTATTGTGAATAGAATCAGGCCTATCCTTAATGAGATTATTAGCCCTATGCAGAGTAGTTTTATCCCTGGAAGGAGCACTAGTGATAATGCTATTGCCCTTCAGGAGATAGTGCATCATCAACAAAAGGGCCGCAGGAAAAACGGAAACTTGGTGTTTAAACTTGATCTTGAGAAGGCTTATGATCGGGTTGACTGGCGTTTCTTGAGGGAAACTTTGGTGGCTTTTGCCTTCCCACCTTCTCTTGTGGATCTCATTATGCATTGTGTTACAACATCTCAGTTATCTATTTTGTGGAATGGTGAGCGATTGCAGTCGTTTGCTGCAAAGCGGGGACTTCGTCAAGGGGACCCTCTATCTCCATATCTCTTTGTTCTTTGCATGGAAAGGTTCAGTTCTGCGATTTCTACTGCAGTTCAGGAGGGGAGGTGGGATCCCATTTGTACGGTTCGAAATGGCCCTGGTTTGTCCCATCTCTTTTTTGCAGATGATGTTCTTCTCTTTGTTAAAGCGAAGGACAGCCAAGTGGCTTGCTTAAAGGAGCTGCTAGATAATTTTTGTAATGCATCAGGCTTGAAGGTTAATGAAGCGAAATCCAAAATCTTGGGGTATGCAGGGCTGAGTACCCAGAAAAAAAACAGAATTGTTGGTATTGCTGGCTTTCAATTTACTTCTGATATTGGCAGGTATTTGGGTTTTCCTATTTTCCAGAAGAGGATTAATAAGCAGGATTTTAATTTTATTTTTGATAGAATTAATTCTCGCTTGGCGGGTTGGAAGTGCAAACTCTTGAATAGAGCAGGAAGAGTAACTCTGGCACAATCAGTTCTTACTGCTATGCCAACCTATTGTATGAGTCAGGTATGGATGCCTCAGGGTGTGTGTGACAAACTGGATGCTACTGTCAGGAATTTTATTTGGAAAAATAGGGATGGCCGTGGTATTCACTTGGCTGGGTGGGATCGTATTGCTCTCCCAAAGAGACTTGGTGGCTTAGGTTTGAGAAAAGCTAGAGACCATAATGTGGCTTTATTGGGTAAGCATGTGTGGGAGATCCTTGTGGACTCTAATAAACCCTGGGTGCAACTTATGAAAGCTCGGTATTTTCCAAATTGTTCTTTTTTGCTTGCAACTGAGAACCAAGGATCGTCAGTTTGGAGGGGTTTCTTGAAGGCTAGAGAGGTGTTGCGTCCTGGCTTTGAATTTAAGATTGGTAATGGCTTGTCATCTTTCTGGCATACACCCTGGTGCACTCCTCAGCCGCTGTGTCAGCTTGTGGACTTTGTACATTTTTATGATGTAGAGCTGCAATTAAAGGATATTTGGGATGGTGAGCACTGGTGGTTGGAACGGTTATGGACGATATTACCTGATAACTTGGTTGCTATTATTAATGAGGTTGCTGGTAGAATCAATCCTGGAGTTGCAGATAGTGTTTGTTGGTCTGGGCACATCACAGGAGAGTATTCCACGGCTTCTGGCTATAATTGGATTATTAGCCAACGTATGCTTGCAGCTCCTGGTGACAACTCTCTGAATTGGACCTGGATTTGGCGTTTAAAAACACCTTTGAAGTGCTCTTTGCTTGTCTGGCTAGCGGTGCAGAATGCCCTTCCAACAAATGCCTGCCGATTTCAGAGGGGTATGGCTGCGTCTGATAGGTGCACCTTGTGCAATGCCGGTGAAGAAACGGTCCTCCATTGCCTTCGTGATTGTGACCAAGCTTTGCGGGTCTGGTGGCGCATGGGCTTTACAACGACAGGACCTTCGTTTGGCACTCCAGATTGCAGCGCTTGGCTTCGAGACATGCTAGTGGACTCCAACCCTATTGCAGCAGCAACTTTGTGGTGGATTTGGAGGGCTCGGTGCTCATTTTGCATGGAGCACACGCAGCTGAACATTCATCTTCTTGCTTCCAATATTACGGCCATGGCTTCTGATTTGAGCTACTGTTTCGGGGAGCCTGGTACGGTGGGTCTCGCGGCTCCTCCAAGGCTGGTTTCATGGCTTCCTCGGGATGAGCATAGCATGGTCATTAATGTGGATGGTAGTGTGATGGATAACCCCAAGAGAGGTGGGTATGGTGGCTGTCTTCGCAGCGGCTTGGGACAATGGTTTGGAGGCTTTTTTGGTTTTTGGGATGACCCAAATATTCTACACCAAGAGCTGCTTGCAATCTATTATGGTTTGAACCTAGCCTGGGACTATGGCGCTCGTAAGGTGGAATGTCAATCGGATTCCCTCGATGCTATGAATCTTGTGTTGTCAAACCCTTCGCAGAGACACAGGTATGCTTCCCTTATATGGGATATTAAGGACCTCTTAGATCGTGCGTGGGATGTGCAGCTTTACCATACTCTCCGGGAGGGGAACGCTTGTGCTGATTTCCTAGCAAAACATGGGGCGCAACAGAATAACAAACTCGTGATTATTCAACAACCGTCAGAAGGGATGAGCTTTCTCTTGCTAGCTGATGTTATGGGTGTCTCCTATGTGAGACCTTAGTTTTCTTTTTATTTAATGACATGTACCAAAAAAAAAATATATTACATGTATTAAATAAATATATGCAGTTCATGTCGAACATGGTGTGTATGTCGGAGATCTGTGTGTGATGTGTGGTGACTGACTTGTTGGGTCGGAGGTGGAGGGCAAAAAGCAAGGATGGATGCACGAGTAAGACTACGAGGGCACCTGCCCTCACTTGATTTTGAAAAAAATTATTAGAAAAAAAATTGAGTATAGTAAAAGTATGTGCTTTTCGATGGCCCATTTGGTGAAAAATACTCTCACTTGTATATTACACATTTGTAAATGTTCTCAGTTGAGCATTAAATGTATGTAGTTTTTTATGGCCACTTTGGTAAAAATTTCTCTCGCTTATGTCCCTTTTGGTAAAAAAAAAATGTTTTCTCTTCTAATAATATATGTTAATTTTTTTGTTAGAAATTTATATGTACATTATAACATCAAATCTCTAAATTTGTCTCTGACGACATGCCACCATATCAAGGGAGGGATGCATCGAAAAATACAAGATAGTGGGTTGAAAAAGGAGCGGATTAGGACACCTAAATTATGGTAATTTAACCCATTTTTTACTAACAGTGATTTAAACAACCCAAAATCAAAAAGATAGTTATGGTTTATGGGTCCGGATCCTCTCCAGTGAAATTCTCTTAATTTTTCTCCAGTTAACATTTGTTGTGGCGGTTTTAAACCGTCACAAAATGTTTCCAGCTGCCACGAAATACTGTTGCAAAAAATTGATAGAATTTATGGCAACTGGTAACATTTTGTGGCGGTTCGAAACCGTCACAAGTGTCCCATTAGAATTTTTTTGGACGATTTGTCCCATTAGATTAGACTATGAAAAAACTGGAGGTGGCAGGTGGGTGAAAAGAGGGAAAAAGTGAAAGAGATTTTTTGTTTTATAACTTGTTGGGCCTAAGCTCAAAGACACACACTAAAAACTCCCTGAATAAAAGAAAGGTACTGTAGAAGTTTGTTTAATTTGTTCCTCTTGGGCTTTGTCCCTTTTCTAATATACATCATCCTTTGATCGAAAAAAAAAAAATCTGTTGAATAGACGGGCAGTCTCAGATTACATTGATGACGATTTCCTCAACATTCATACATCGAGGACACATACTATTCTTTTTTTCTTGGTTCAAAGAGGACACGTACATAGCATTCGAGGTCATATTCCTCATCATCCTTTCCTTATAAGTAAGTAGCTTATTAATTATGAGCCACTTTTCAAAGGAGACTTTGCACTGTAGGAGGACCTTTGAGTCTCCAAACTAAATCGAAAGAAGATGAGGAATCTGACCCTCTAGATCATGCAGCAAAATTAATACCAAACTTAATTGCCATCTACATGCATTTAGTCTCCACAAGAGGTTGTCCTTACCTTTATCATTATCAGGAGGGATAAATGTCTAACACTTCAAAGATGATGAAAGAGATGTCTTTGGTTCAAAGCAGAGGAGGGATTTTAATTATTTAGTTTGGTTTAAGAGAGGGGGAGAGAGATAGAAGAGGAGGTGAAACAACTCTTTACTTTTTTTTTACAATAGGAAGATAACAAGAAAATAAACTAAACTAACACATGCAGAGTTCCTCTACAGCAAATGATGGAGGTAGCCTTCTAACACAACGAGTAGTCCGATCTCGCGACGCCTTCCAAACTAAGTAATTCGCTTTGTTATTTTTCTCACACGGCACATATTCCACAACCACATTTCAATCTCAGTTCAGCATTAATCGGACTCTGGTGATGGTGTCATAAGCCCAGTACCTCGAGACATCCATAGTGTTGTGAACAACTTCCACCACGTTCATGCAATCAGAAAAGCAAGCCACCTCCATGTATTCTTTACTTATTTGATTCAAAAGAAGAGATGATGAACTTTATAATTAAATTACTTTTACACGTGTTTATAAAAAAATTATTGTTTAAAAAGAAAAAAATAATATTTATTATATATATACACGGACATGAATTTGGATCGTTTCTCTAGGCGCTACATGGTGGATCAATATGAAAATATAAGTTAAACAATAAAAAAATTAATTATCTCTCACTTTAAATGAATCATGACCTTTAAATATAATTATTAAGATGTGAGATTTTACTGCACAATACTTAAGGGAACACTTACGAGAGAGATATGATCCAAATTACACTCATATTAATATATTATAGAGCAAAATATGGAGGAATTACGGAATAAAGTGACACTTAATCATTACTATAAACAAACGTAAGTCCATAAATCACGTTTGATTTATTAACAAGCTAGGTTAATAAAGAGAAATTACTTATTAAAAAGACATCGGGTTGATATACACGAATTAGTATTTCATTATGCATGATTTTTTTTGAACATATTTCATTATGCATGATTACGGTGCACTGGTGCAGCAAGTGTATTTTGATAACTGATAAGTACTATTTCAATAGAATAACGTTAATAAACAAATTAGAATTTCGTGTAGGGATCTTTTGGAGGAGACACAAAATTAGAAGATTGGACTAAACAAAATAAGTTTTTTTTTTAAGCATGAATCCCATTATCCCAAATAAGATATGTTAACCCCTTCATGGGTAAGGTGTCTGGAGATGTTGTTGTTTGGTGCTATTCACCGTGGGGTGATGCTGCTCACCATTGAGTTTATCTTTTTTTGGTAAAAATCAAAATTCACCATTGATCATAAAATTTGGGTTTTCACTTTTCTGACTGAATAGGGCGAAAGGCCCAAAACATGCCCAAAATTAATTAAAATGCTAGATTCTGACGTAATAAGGGTTTTGACCAAAAAAGACCCGCGGGTTCTGAGATTTAACCCGCACTCCAAATTATCCTATTATTCTCTGTTCTTTGCTATTCCAAAATTCTCAAGGCCAAGCCATTGACGATAATTCTAGTTTGCTGTTAAATTTTATTCAATTATACCTGGTTGAATAGCATATAACCTTTTCTTGTTTTGCTGTTAAATTTAAATGAAATTATAGCTGATTGAATAGCATATAATTCTAGTTCGAAGAAGAAGAAAGCAGAGCAAGTTTTCATGATACTTTCTTGGCACTAATCAGTACATGAATGATGCTTATATAGTCATCATGATAGTCTCAACTAGTTAACTAGCCTGTAACCGACTTAGATTTATTTTATGAAACAGAAAAGTAACAAAAGCTATGTAAAATTGTGTACTATATCTAATTCTCTAATTGTCGTTACATACTAAAACAAACTAAAATATTAGGCAAAACAGGTAACATTTTGCTTTTCATTTTGAAGTCAAAGTCCATTTATTATGCACATAGTAATATCCTATATGCTAATTGGCCGTCATCGTCTCAATTGCTTTTAAATTGAGATCATTGGTGTGATGGTGTCATGTTGGTTTAACTTACCCATTGTAGGTGTATGGTTTGCTAATGGCAAGACCAACCTAAGAAGGCATGAAACTAGCAATTGATAATGTCTTAGCAGGATTAAGTTTTTAAAACTGTATGCAGGGAGAGCTAGATTGCTTTTAAATGTATATGTATTAACTTATTTAACTACTGATGAAGTGGATTTATGAAACACTTATATGGTAATGGAATCACCGGGAGAGGAAGAGGATAATTTTCTCCTGGTATATTAGGACCTATAAAGAATAATTAAGGTGAAACAAGCCACATAATATGAACTTGTGTTCTCTTCATCTTTAATGATCAGCACAAGTTACTCGCTCGATGCTAGTTTCTTCTGATACAAGTGCTGCATCTTTAGTGAACTTGTGCAAGTAAGCACTTATTCTTATTCCCTATGCATAACACTAATCCAAATTGTAGTCCATTGGTAAGTGTTCCTCTTTTTCACAAAAAAAGAGCATTTCCTCTTTCTTTTTTGATCAACACTTCTTCCAAAAGTGGTTCCAATTGGGTTAGCTGATTGTACCCAAAAAACACTTTCAAAAGTTGGGGGTTGTGAATTTCGTAAGATCAAAAACTATTTTAAGTAGAAAAACTATTTACTCACATGTTTTTTCCGCTTTCAGATAACTTATTTTTCACTATTCAACTAACTTATCTGTTAGATCTTGCTAAATATATATGTAATCTCTTTGTTTTTTTTTCTCTATCATATAATTCCATTTTTAATTTAAATTTCATTCAATCTAAATTTGATTGAATTTATTTTATTTTAATTTTACTTTTAAGGAATACTAGATCAATTTTTAAATATATACTAGAGAAAAAAATAATTAAACATGTCAAATACTTGATATTTGAAAGGGACATGAAAATGAGATTTTTTTTGTCATCTACCTCAAGAGTGATGGTTGCAAGGTTTCAATTGAGAAGCACTCTTAGGTTAGATAGATAGATGCAAATAGAGGTTAAGCCTAGACAAGAGACACAAAACTCACACTTCTCTCATCTTCCCTCTCATATGATTTTCTTAATAATTTTGTACAATTTTTTTCGTAATTCTTCAACCCAACACAATGATTCACATTGGCGCTTTTGTCTATTACAAATTTACAATGATTGAAAATTTTAAGGCAATGAAAGTTTGGCATTTGAAGGCGAGAAGAGTCGTCTTGTCCCTTCTCATATTCTCTCTTTCACATTCTCTTTCCTACTACCAAACCAAGGATGATTTCTTGGTCCCTATTGTTGGCTTAATCCTCGTCTTTTAGCTTTAAAGAAAAAATCCTAGTCTTTTTAAAATAGGTGGAATGGGTCCTTGCTGTTATGAAAAATGTATGTTAGCAAATTTGGACAGAAAAGGCACAACTTTTTAATAATCTTTTCCCTCTCACCACACTATTTCATCTGTCCTTCTTGAGTTCCAAACAAAACCTAAAACCAACTAATTTAGTAGGAGTACAAATGAATATTTGAGTTCAAATATGTTACTCCACGATAACCTTAAATTAAGTTATACATCATTGTAACTTTTTCCAGCAAAACTTCTCTTCATATTCACTTGGGATTCCTCTCATCCAGACCACAAAACCGCTTCAATCTCATACCTTGCAAACTGGTATAACTCCAGTCTCTCCGCACATCCCTGTCTCCTTGCCGTTAACACAGAATCTTCCTCCAGCAACTGTGCGTCCTCCAGCAACTGTGCGAGTTGCCTTGCCTGACAAAATCAGAGGAAGTGTGGTAAATATCCTAATAAAACTCATTTTCACTTATATTGAGAGTATAGATAGCACAAAATTCTCCTCACCCCAGCATCAGAAGGAACTGTTGTACACAACCACTCTGCTCGAAGCTCACGAATGCTTCTGTCAATAAAAGATTGGATCGCTGGAATTCGATTTACTATTATCCAATCCTCTAAATACTGAAACCCAACAAGTCTTATAAGTAATGAAGTAACCGATGAAGAGTTTTTGCAAGAAGGAAAAATAGCCACAAAAATAACCATGCCCGTCCAACGTAATAATACGGTAAATAGAAACCTTAGAGAGAAGCCATGCGAGATGTTCTGAGCCCATCATGCTGGCCAAATGTGCGTAATCAGGACTGGTGGCGAAAAATTCACGCTCCCTCTGCCGAGCAGCAATCATATCCACATTGCTATTAATATCTTCATGAGAACAGTTTACAATCCCCACCCAAGGGTTTCGAAGTCCACATGATCTTCCCGAAAGGACCTACACCATGGTCAAAATGAGATTATTATGAACAATTTACAAAAACCATCCTTTATCCATGTCCATTAAGATTCATAGAAAATCCAGACTAAGTTTACCAGAAAAGCTAAGCTAAGATTCTTACAATTTTTCCTCTGTTCATCAAATCAAACTTTGTCAACACACCATATGTTCTTACACCTGAAGGGAAAACATTTTGAACACACCGTCGAGAAAAACCATAATAAGAAAATAAATGCAAACGGTTTGTATAGTTGGAGCATAATTGTTAATTAAATGCAGCAATCATATACCTGCACGGTCAACTTTTCTGGAAACCTTGATGGCAGCAGAGTTAGCTATATCTTGATTTGCTGGAGTAATGGCCAAAATTATGCAATTAGGCTGCAATACACAAGAAAAAATAATGAATTGATTCATAAAAGAGTTTAGAGTGCGCGATTAACACAAGTGCATCAAAGTAAAATACTGTAAAATGAGGAATTAACTGGAAGGTGTTAACTGCATATCATAATTATCATTTAGCCACACGTTCAATGGCCTAATGTCAGAATGGAAAAGGTAAGAAATTATTCAAGTAGAAAGTTGGAGTATGAGGTCGACCTCAGTCATTCCCATTAGTTTGGAATGACCACCTCTGTACTCTATTGAATGAGAGTAAACCCAAAGCATCAGATTTTCAGACAAGAACCAAGAAAGAATTCTTTCTGTAGCAGCAAACATAAAAGTACCTTTTCAATATATGAGAGAATCATGCTTTCAATGTCTCGAACAAAACTTTCTGGCTGTCCCTCTGACAAAATAAAAAATATTTAACTTCCTAAATCAAAAACAGGAAAAAAAAAAATTGATAGAATGAATTACATGCTTATTTGACAAAGAAGAATGAAAAGAAAGCGTACCTAGAGCAACATTTGTCAAACCAGGCAGATCTATCAATGTTAGATTGACAACTAACAACCAACAAAAAGAAAATAATTAGGTAAACTTGAATATCGCAAAACAAAAAAAGGGAAATCCACAATCCACATACAAAGAGCAGAGTTTCCAACGCTATTAGAGGCTGTCCAACTCCCTTAAAACATTAGATTGGGGTTTTCTAATTATCAAACTTGTTGTCATTAGAAAAGGATAGTACATGAACACCTAAGGAAGCACAATGCAATTCAATTAGAGAAACACAGTTCTCATGGAACACTGAATCACCTGTAAGGCTGTAATTGATAAGCAAGCCACTCAGCCTAGTAATTAAAAATAATAAAGACAGCATCAAAGAGAACAATATATTAAATAGTGAACCAAGGGATACATGACACCTGCATGGAATGTATAACATAAATTATTTACCATTTGGGGAGTAGATGGTGAGGTGAATAGGAACAGGGGATATTTGATTTGATGTCCGAGTCGTTTTATCAGTTTCATCCTCGATTTCCTTTCGAACCATAGAGAAATCTGTAAAGCGTGTGTTGGGCAAGTGTAGAAATTCAGCATACTCCTGTAATCCCTCTTCTATCTTGTGCAGTTGCAGTTCCAAAGGCCTCCGCGTCACAATCCCTAAACACCACATTAAGTAAGTGTATGTTTGTTTTAAGGGAAAAGCTAAAATTTGCCAAATTGTGGATCGGAAAAGCAGAAACTTGCTACACAAGAAAGAAAAGAGAGGAAACGTACGGTTAATCAAAATCAACCAACCTGATCCCCTGGGCAGCAAATCATGGCCGAGGATGCTACATAACACCGAGGACTTTCCAGAACTCTACAGACAGTTGTTGGTAAAACAAACACATAATCAATCAAACTATCTAGAAAAAGAAGAAGAAGGTGAATAAATTAGAAAATTGAACCTGAGGACCGACGACGGCAATGGAGGGAATTGAAGGGGTTCCAAGAGAGTAGGCAGAATAGCGTCGCCGTCTTCGCCGAGAGCCCTGCAGAATCGCTCAATCCGGTTCACGAGGGCTACCAAAGACTTCATGTTGGACATTGGAAGATCGAAACGGGGAGAAGAACAACAAGGTTTTTTTTACCAAACAAGAACTCCCAAGGTTTATTATATACAAGAAATCATTCATGATAATATAATATAAATATATGCCAAAATATCTTATGGGCAAAATTAAAAGTTATTATGATAACACACAAATTAACTCAAATATTTAAGCCATATTCATACAATTATTTCAAATCGCAGTTTAACGTCTTCAAATTTTACTTTAGTTTAAAAAAAATTACTTTATTAGTTACGTTGAATATTTTCTTAGCATATAATATAAGAAAACAACTTAAATTTTTTGTGGGCGCCATATATATATATATATATATGTGACTTGAAAGAGATAGAAAAACATAATGAGGGGTATATTTAGGGTAATGTTATGCCGGGGAGGGGGGTTTGCCATTTCCCCTACCTAGGCCCCTCCATGCCTACACGTAATAATCATATTCTCTATATTTATAGACTACCCATGCCCTTGTAGTGTAGAGTTCAATAAAATAAAGACATGTTTTTATTTTTATTGCATATGCATACTCATTTTTCTTTCAGATCTGATGTTCTTACCCTCCCTTTTTCCTACTTCTGCATTCAGTTTTGAGTTGCACGATTTTTATTTCATAGGAAATTGTTACATGTTAATGGTCACTCCCTTCGTTCCAAAACTATTGTAGTTTTAGTTTTTGTTTTTTTTATAGACAAATGTTAGTTGTTAGTAATGTTGCTAAATTAGTCCGACTCAGTGTTTGAACCTGGACCTTTTCTCTTTGCCCTACCAAACCCTTATGTCCCTTATTATTTGGCTTGTTGTTTCACCAATCCAAAGCACTTTATTTAAGCATCAAGATAGTGCACAACTATCCCTAATATAACCCTGTTGAAGCATCAAGATTATGCTCAACTATCCCTAATATAGCCCTGATTTAGTGCACCTAGCATGGGTGTAGTATAAATTATTTGTCACCCCCACTGCAAATCCTCAGATGTGAAGTTATTCTCATCTAAGATGGGTATGTCTGCTAGTTCCTTGTATTCCAGCATGGTTGCGAATTAAATACAAAAGTCGAACTCTGTTGGATGGCACTGGACCTGGTGAAGAGGACAAGGTTTGGTCGTGCGGAAGAAAAGGACCAGCAGTAAATGAATGCTGACCTATCTTGAGGCAGACCACGTAATTATTGAATTTAAGGCTTGATGGTGGATGAGAAAAAACTTGAGTTGCAGGTTCAGAGAATTGAAACCAGTGCACAATTGTAAGGCCCTAAGTTCAATTTGGAACAATTTTATGGAAGTTTGAATAAAATTGAAGTTTTAGCTAATGTTTGATAACTGGCAGATTAGAACTGTCAACGTGTGTGAATTTTTAGAAGGTCTTAACGACTTCATTTGGGAAAACTTCCTTCATGAGAGTTGTAGCTCTTCAAGTCTAGAAAATTCTCCAAGTGGTTTCGAGTCAATCCGATATCGGTAGCTTCAGATATCCCCGTTTTAGTGAGCAAAGGTCCAGCTGCCCAGACCTTACGAGCTCTAACTTAAAACTTTGGGCTTAAGCCTTGGTTAATGCGTTATTTGGGTTGGTTAGTGAACTTATGAGATCATGATCAGGAGATTAAGAAGAGGCTAAGTGGGCCAAGTGACTTGGATGAGAAGGAAGGAGCTAGGGCTATGAAAATCCTAGCCCATTAGTGGTGATGCCGCAGCCTTGCAAAGGGAAAAGGGAGGAAGATTCTGATTTTTTTCTGAAGTAAAGAGTGATTAGTACCAATTAAACCCTGTCCCCTCTGACTTAAATCAGCATTAAACCCAAAAACCACAACCCTAGCCCACTATTTTCCCTTGACCGCCAGTTTTGTAAGTAAAAGGGGAGAGAAAAATCAATTTCTCTTTCTTTCTTTCATACTTCAGAAAAACATATGCTAATCACGTAAACACACCCTCATCTCCTTCATCTTGCTCCAAGAACCACCACCATCCAAGCCACCGCCGGCCACCATCACCACCCATAACACCTTGCGCGTGAAGGAGGAGCTGCGAGAGGAAAGGGAACCGCGAAGAGGGGGAGAAGAAGGACGTGGAAAGCAAGCCTTTTGATCTTGAATCTTCATCTTTTCTTTCTTTTCAGGCCATTAACCCAAGGTAAGGGCTGGTTCTAGGAATGGGTAGGTTCTTTAGGGAATATGCCATGAATTGCCATGAGAAACAACTTGAGTTTTGGACTGTTTTTGCATGATTTCCTGTACATGCTTGCTTGCTGGAATTTTTCTCTTGAAAAGCCATGAATATGATCCTCAAACGTTGTTTATGATCTGAATCTATGATTTTATGCGAGTTGCCATGGTATTTGTTAAGTTTTGTGCTATTTTGCACTTGTTATAACATGATCCTTGCTAAATGTTTGGTTCTGAAATTTTGAGTGGATATTTGGGTTGTTGGGGCTGTACCAAGATTGCCATGATCAAAGGGGAAGGAAGGAAAATTATTTTTTGAAAACCATAGAGGCATGGGAGTTTCGCTGCCAGCTTCCTGTACTGGACAGCGGACTTCAGAGCCCCTTTTTACCTGTTTATGGTCATCAAATGAAAAAGTGATTAAACTGAAAGTTGTATATTTTCAAAATATCTTTCCAGACATATAAAAATCATAATTTTTGGTTTAGTAATGTGATCTGGGGGTCGTGTTTAGTAACTGTCACACCTGCTGTTTTTCCTGTTCCGGACAGTTAGCTTTAAGTCCTAATATCACCTAATTCTGGGACTCAAATGAACAAGTGTGTAACTAGAGAGTTGTAGATATTTAAAATAGCTTTCTAGAAAGGTATCATACGTGATTTTTGGTTGAAAGATGCATTCTGTGGCTCTATTTTTGTGAAAGTTGTTTCTGCTGTCAATATGTTGAAGTTGCGATGATATATTATGCATGAGTGAATGTTCTTGCGTTCCTTTATGTGGATTATATTTATTTTCTCAGTTAATGGTTCAAGGGTCGCTCACCTAGCCGTAGTTCCCTTGTAACCTGTGAATGTTGTGTTGTGAAGGTTGTTGTATAAAGAGTATGATAAGACTCTAGGATTGACTTTAGAGACTTAACAAAGAGAAAAGTGTAATAAACTCGCTTGCAAGTAAATGTGAATAATTTGGACATAGGTCAGGTAGACTATGGTCCATGAGAACGATGGTACCTTGCACGCGAGGGAGTTATTTGGGTTGACTGTGGTCTCCCGTGAACCTTGTGGGCCGGTGTGGCTTCACGTGATTTGGTTGACTGCGGTCACCGTGAACTTTTGTGGATCATTGCGGCTCCACGTGATTTGGTTGACTGCGGTCACCGTGATAACCGTGCCTCTGCGGAAGCACGAAGATGGCCATAGAAGTTTTGGTGGGTTGTGTGAAGTGAGATTCCGTTAGTAACTGACTCTTTCCCATAAAAGACATATAATGTACTTATATTATATATGTTGTTGTTGATTTTGTCATTATCATTCTTTTTGTTGGACCTGACCCTGCTTGTTTGCTATGTGTTTATTTGGGGGGGGTAGATGGTCGTGAAGATAATGGCGATGACTCATTCTTGGGAGTTGATGCTACGTGACGTGCCAATACCGAAGGACGACTACACTTCAGAGGAAGAGGAAGAGGCTAAGGAATAGGGTTTGGGTTGAGAGTCTTTTGTTTTCTGTTGGGGTTGAGAGTTTCCGAAGTGTTGGTATCGAACAATTTTATTGCTTAAATTCGAATGAACAAGTTTTGATGTAATCTTTATTTTCATTCAGGCCTTTGATTCGTACTCTTTACAGTTGGTTATTTAAAAAGTTTTACGATGTTGGTTACTTCCGCGTGTTTTTGGAAAGGTTATGTTTCAAGAGTTTTCGTAAAATGAGAGGTTTGTCATTAATTGAAGATTAATAAGTGAATCGACGAAAACTCTTTACGAAAATGGGTTAATTAGTTACTGAGTAACACTCGAGAAATCGGGGCGTTACATTGTGGTATCAGAGCCAGGTTGAGAAACCAGAGCACTAAGGGTTTTGGGTTTACGAGTTTCCGAACTCGTTGGTGTTTTTGTTTTTGATAAAGATGTTTTCAAAGCTTCACGGTGAGATTGGGTAGACTTGTTTGCTAAGATGTTTGCTTGGCTGTGAGATTGTCTGTAGTTAGTATCATTGCCGTGATACTTGAGACTAAGTGTTTGATTATATTAAGATGTTTGAACTCTGAGATCGATTGATGGAATGTCAATCGAAGGAAGAGTGGGCTTTGGAATCCCTTTTGCGCCCCAAGGTGTACGCCTGTGTGCGTTTGTGTGCACCAGTGCTGTTGGTGAAGCAGAAGGATGGAAGGTCCAGACTATGTGTGGACTACCGACAACTCAACAAAGTGATCGTGAAGAATCGTTATCCGATGCCTCGGATAGACGACTTAATGGATCAACTTAGAGGAGCGGTGATCTTCTCGAAGATAGATCTTAAGTCAGGATACCATCAGATCCGAGTCAAGGAATCTGACATCCAGAAGACCGCATTCAGGACTCGATACGGGCATTATGAATATCTTGTGATGCCGTTTGGGGTTACTAATGCACACGCAGTGTTTATGGACTACATGAACAGAGTGTTCAGACCATTCCTGGACAAGTTCGTGGTAGTATTCATCGATGACATCCTAATCTACTCGAAGAGTAGAGGGGAACATGAGGAGCATCTGCGCCAGGTGTTGGGCGTGTTGCGAGAGAAACAACTATATGCTAACGGCTCAAAGTGTGAGTTCTGGATGGAGGAGGTGAAATTTTTGGGGCATGTCATATCAAGCCAGGGTGTGGCAGTGGACCCTAGCAAGATCGAGACGATTCTGTCATGGGAGCAACCTAAGACGGCAAGCGACATCAGAAGCTTTGTTGGGCTTGCTGGCTACTATAGACGATTCGTCAAAGATTATGCAAAGTTGACTTCGCCGTTGACCCAGTTGACAAAGAAGAATCAACCGTTTGCGTGGACGGAGAAGTGTGAGGCTAGTTTGCAGGAGTTGAAGGAGCGGCTGACCACCGCACCCATACTAGCTTTACCTAAGGAAGGAGAACCTTATGACGTGTATTGTGATGCGTCGCACAATGGTTTGGGGTGTGTAATGATGCAAGATAAGAAAGCAATTGCCTATGCTTCAAGGCAATTGAAGACTCATGAGAAGAACTACCCTACAAATGACTTGGAGTTGGCTGCCATAGTTTATGCTCTCAAGATTTGGAGACACTACCTCTATGGCAGTACGTTCACGATCTACAGCGATCATAAGAGTTTAAAGTACTTATTTGATCAGAAGGATCTGAACATGAGGCAGCGGAGGTGGATGGAATTCCTGCAGGACTATGAGTTCACTCTACAGTACCATCCGGGGAAAAGCAATGTCGTAGCCGACGCTCTCAGCCGGAAGGCTATACATGTGTCCTCAATGATGGTCAAGGAGTTAGAACTGTTGGAGGCTTTCCGAGATCTGAGCTTGGACGTTAAGCTCGCACCAGGAAGACTGAGTTTCGGAATGGTGACGGTGTCAAGTGGACTTTTGGAAGAGATCAAGTCTAGACAAGAGACTGATGAAGGGATAGCTGAGTGGCGAGACCGTGTGACTCAGGGAAAGGCACCAGAGTTCTCTATTGGGAACGACAATATTCTGCGATGCAAGGGACGGATATGTGTGCCTAACGATGCAGAGATGAGAAGATTGATCCTGGATGAAGGACACAAGAGTAGACTGAGTATCCATCCCGGAATGAACAAGATGTATCAGGACTTGAAACTTCACTTCTGGTGGCCTGGGATGAAGAAACAAGTGGCTGAGTATGTTTCTACTTGCTTGACATGTCAGAAAGCGAAGGTAGAGCATCAGAAGCCCGCAGGGAAGCTGCAACCACTAGATGTTCCAGAGTGGAAGTGGGACAGTATTTCTATGGACTTCGTGACGGCTTTACCTTTAACTCGGAGGAAGTTCGATGCAATTTGGGTTGTCGTTGATCGTTTGACAAAGACCGCTCATTTTATCCCGATCAACCTGAAGTACAAGGTGGAGAAATTGGCGGAGATTTATGTGGCTGAGGTTGTGCGTCTACATGGTGTACCGACCAGCATTGTGTCAGACAGAGATCCGAGGTTTACCTCTCACTTTTGGGGAGCCTTGCAGCAGGCCCTCGGGACCAAGTTGAGATTGAGCTCTGCCTACCATCCGCAAACCGATGGGCAGACAGAGAGGACAATCCAGTCGCTGGAAGATTTGCTACGGGCCTGTGCGTTAGATCACAAGGGCAGTTGGGATGAGATGTTGTCGTTGATCGAATTCACCTACAACAATAGTTTTCATGCAAGCATCGGCATGGCACCTTACGAAGCTTTGTACGGTCGGAGGTGTCGTACGCCCTTATGCTGGCATCAGGATGGAGAGAATTTGGTGATTGGCTCGGAATTGGTGCAACAGACCACCGAGGAAGTCAGGAGAATTCAGGAAAAGATGAGGACCGCGTAGAGTCGCCAAAAGAGTTACGCCGACAACCGACGGAAGGAGTTGGAATTTCAGGCCGGAGACCATGTCTTCTTGCGGGTTACCCCGATGACAGGTGTCAGAAGGGCAATCAAGTCCAAGAAGCTTACTCCGAAGTTTATTGGGCCGTACCAGATCACGGAGCGAGTTGGACCGGTGGCGTACAGGATCGCCCTACCACCGTTTCTATCCAACATCCATGACGTTCTTCATGTGTCGCAGTTGCGAAAGTACATGGCAGATGATTCGCATGTGATTACGCCAGACGATATAAAGCTGAGAGATGATCTGACAATGGAGGTGCCACCCATCAAGATCGTCGATCGAAGTGTAAAGCGCTTAAGAAACAAGGAGGTACCTTTAGTGAAGATCGTGTGGAACCAAGAGACCGGTGACGCGACCTGGGAGTTAGAGGATAAGATGCGGGAGTCACACCCCGATTTATTTGTAAACCCTTAAGTTTCGAGGGCGAAACTATTTTAAGGGGGGTGGTATTGTAAGGCCCTAAGTTCAATTTGGAACAATTTTATGGAAGTTTGAATAAAATTGAAGTTTTAGCTAATGTTTGATAACTGGCAGATTAGAACTGTCAACGTGTGTGAATTTTTAGAGGGTCTTAACGACTTCATTTGGGAAAACTTCCTTCATGAGAGTTGTAGCCCTTCAAGTCTAGAAAATTCTCCAAGTTGTTTCGAGTCAATCCGATATCTGTAGCTTCAGATATCCCCGTTTTAGTGAGCAAAGGTCCAGCTGCCCAGACCTTACGAGCTCTAACTTAAAACTTTGGGCTTAAGCCTTGGTTAATGCGTTATTTGGGTTGGTTAGTGAACTTATGAGATCATGATCAGGAGATTAAGAAGAGGCTAAGTGGGCCAAGTGACTTGGATGAGAAGGAAGGAGCTAGGGCTATGAAAATCCTAGCCCATTAGTGGTGATGCCGCAGCCTTGCAAAGGGAAAAGGGAGGAAGATTCTGATTTTTTTCTGAAGTAAAGAGTGATTAGTACCAATTAAACCCTGTCCCCTCTGACTTAAATCAGCATTAAACCCAAAAACCACAACCCTAGCCCACTATTTTCCCTTGACCGCCAGTTTTGTAAGTAAAAGGGGAGAGAAAAATCAATTTCTCTTTCTTTCTTTCATACTTCAGAAAAACAGAAGCTAATCACGTAAACACACCCTCATCTCCTTCATCTTGCTCCAAGAACCACCACCATCCAAGCCACCGCCGGCCACCATCACCACCCATAACACCTTGCGCGTGAAGGAGGAGCTGCGAGAGGAAAGGGAACCACGAAGAGGGGGAGAAGAAGGACGTGGACAGCAAGCCTTTTGATCTTGAATCTTCATCTTTTCTTTCTTTTCAGGCCATTAACCCAAGGTAAGGGCTGGTTCTAGGAATGGGTAGGTTCTTTAGGGAATATGCCATGAATTGCCATGAGAAACAACTTGAGTTTTGGACTGTTTTTGCATGATTTCCTGTACATGCTTGCTTGCTGGAATTTTTCTCTTGAAAAGCCATGAATATGATCCTCAAACGTTGTTTATGATCTGAATCTATGATTTTATGCGAGTTGCCATGGTATTTGTTAAGTTTTGTGCTATTTTGCACTTGTTATAACATGATCCTTGCTAAATGTTTGGTTCTGAAATTTTGAGTGGATATTTGGGTTGTTGGGGCTGCACCAAGATTGCCATGATCAAAGGGGAAGGAAGGAAAATTATTTTTTGAAAACCATAGAGGCATGGGAGTTTCGCTGCCAGCTTCCTGTACTGGACAGCGGACTTCAGAGCCCCTTTTTACCTGTTTATGGTCATCAAATGAAAAAGTGATTAAAATGAAAGTTGTAGATTTTCGAAATATCTTTCCAGACATATAAAAATCATAATTTTTGGTTTAGTAATGTGATCTGGGGGTCGTGTTTAGTAACTGTCACACCTGCTGTTTTTCCTGTTCCGGACAGTTAGCTTTAAGGCCTAATATCACCTAATTCTGGGACTCAAATGAACAAGTGTGTAACTAGAGAGTTGTAGATATTTAAAATAGCTTTCTAGAAAGGTATCATACGTGATTTTTGGTTGAAAGATGCATTCTGTGGCTCTATTTTTGTGAAAGTTGTTTCTGCTGTCAATATGTTGAAGTTGCGATGATATATTATGCATGAGTGAATGTTCTTGCGTTCCTTTACGTGGATTATATTTATTTTCTCAGTTAATGGTTCAAGGGTCGCTCACCTAGCCGTAATTCCCTTGTAACCTGTGAATGTTGTGTTGTGAAGGTTGTTGTATAAAGAGTATGATAAGACTCTAGGATTGACTTTAGAGACTTAACAAAGAGAAAAGTGTAATAAACTCGCTTGCAAGTAAATATGAATAATTTGGACATAGGTCAGGTAGACTATGGTCCATGAGAACGATGGTACCTTGCACGCGAGGGAGTTATTTGGGTTGACTGCGGTCTCCCGTGAACCTTGTGGGCCGGTGTGGCTTCACGTGATTTGGTTGACTGCGGTCACCGTGAACTTTTGTGGATCATTGCGGCTCCACGTGATTTGGTTGACTGCGGTCACCGTGATAACCGTGCCTCTGCGGAAGCACGAAGATGGCCATAGAAGTTTTGGTGGGTTGTGTGAAGTGAGATTCCGTTAGTAACTGACTCTTTCCCATAAAAGACATATAATGTACTTATATTATATATGTTGTTGTTGATTTTGTCATTATCATTCTTTTTGTTGGACCTGACCCTGCTTGTTTGCTATGTGTTTATTTGGGGGGTAGATGGTCGTGAAGATAATGGCGATGACTCATTCTTGGGAGTTGATGCTACGTGACGTGCCAATACCGGAGGACGACTACACTTCAGAGGAAGAGGAAGAGGCTAAGGAATAGGGTTTGGGTTGAGAGTCTTTTGTTTTCTGTTGGGGTTGAGAGTTTCCGAAGTGTTGGTATCGAACAATTTTATTGCTTAAATTCGAATGAACAAGTTTTGATGTAATCTTTATTTTCATTCAGGCCTTTGATTCGTACTCTTTACAGTTGGTTATTTAAAAAGTTTTACGATGTTGGTTACTTCGGCGTGTTTTTGGAAAGGTTATGTTTCAAGAGTTTTCGTAAAATGAGAGGTTTGTCATTAATTGAAGATTAATAAGTGAATCGACGAAAACTCTTTACGAAAATGGGTTAATTAGTTACTGAGTAACACTCGTGAAATCGGGGCGTTACAACAATCATAGGCTTCGAGGCTAAACAATAAACCTCCCAATTGTCCTCTGCTCTCCCTTGAGAGTACCATCCCTAGGAGGGTTGAAGATCACAAGCAAAAAATCCTCGGACTCGCAGGGGAATCCCATGGTTCCAAAATGCTTCTCCAGATTCTCCTTTCCCTATAGTCGTGCAACTTTACACTATCATGATCATGGACTAAACAATATTTAGAACATTAATGTCTGTGTATTGTCTTTCAATTAATTATGTAAGCAACTATGTCATATATGAACTCTTAACAATATCATATCAGCTACTATATATGTTAATGTCTATATTTACATTCAAAAAATAAGGTTCAAATAACAGTTGTGCAGTCTAAACCTGCCAAACGTTATGGTGATTACTTCTTGTGGCAGATCGTCAAGCTTGAAGGGGTGATCAATGAGATGGACGCTATAAAGCTGGAGAGAGTTGTTGCCTATTAGCCCCTAAATTGACTTCATAATTTATCCTTTTTGTTTCCCTATTTTACTTTGATTATCAGGTTGAATTTTTACTGAGGAGTCAGTGTGTTGTTTGGAGGTGGAGGATGTAGTTGACATTGTAAACGGAATTCTAATTTTCATTTACTTAAGTTGTTTTATCTTAAGAAATAACCCATACATTTATTGTTCAAAAAATAAGGTGCAAATAGTAGTTCCAAATGATTTTAGTATCAATTATGTGTGAAATACACAGCATAGTCATGCTGCCAAGATTTCTTATTACGTTTAGTCGTTTACATTACCTAGAGGCAAACCAATACAAGGGTAAGGTGTTCCAAATGTCTTAGAAGAGGGCACATTAAAAGAACATGTACTGCGAAGAACGGGGACAAAGAAGAGCTTGTTGTGGATGATGGATCAGAAGAAGAAGTAAGTGTAGTTGTTTTTCTATTCAAAATTGTTATTTAGTTGCTTTATTTTTAAATTAGTTAGTTATTAAATTTTAACTTTTATGCAGGGGAAAGAGAAAGAATTGGCCGGACGTGATTATCACAGTGTACAAGAAACACCGGATACTACGAACAAGTCTATTTCAAAGGTTAGAATATGCCTTGTTGAAATTGTTTAGCTATCTTGAAAGTATGTGTTATGCTTAACTTTGTGATTCATTCATTTTTGTAGGGTACTGCGAATGTCAAACCTCGTCGTGGTGGTAAAGCAAAGAAACAAAAACTTGATAGTGTGATAGTGAAATTGGAGAAGGACACGGTAATTGTTCATGTTTTGATTATTTTATGTAGTTTATTGTTGAATTGATGCTAATGCTTGTATAATTTTTAAACCAGCCCAATGCATCTGTTAGTAGTCAACATCCATAATATAAAAATGACGATGCTATATTATCTACTCAAAATTCAGTAAAGCAAATGGTGAGTGCTTAACAAAATCCTTTCATTAATTTTATCTTGTTCACTTATATCAATATGAATTTGTGTCATATTGCTTAATATAGGAAAGGATACATGTCCGCAATCCAAGTATACTTCATGGTGGGACTCCTCACATGGTGGCACCTCCACACAACATAGTAATTTGCTCACTTAGGACAGCCTGAATTTTAATTCACTAGCTTTGAAAGTCGAGCTTAACTTGTGCATTGTTGTTTATTAGGTTATCAATCCCGACGGATCAACGAGTATACTTCAAAATGGAGCTCATCAAATGGAGCCAACTCTGAACAACATAGTAAGTTGCTCACTTATCACAATCTTATTACTCATTAGTTTTGAAAATCGAGATTAACTTATGACTTGTTGTGCATTAGGTAACAAACCCCAACGAAACAACGGGTATAATTCAAAGCGGAGCTCGACAAATGGTGAATGTTGTTGGACCACAACATCATAATTTGGTTTCTCAAACCAATGTGGTTATTGGCTAGGCCTTTGCTTTTGATCCCTCCAAGATAAATTGGGATGATTCCTCCAACCTGGATTGTAAGTGTTGGAGTAAGGATTATTGTAATTACCTAAGGCCTTCATCTCCTCATTGAACCCAGCTTTATCTGCACTCTTTGTTTTTCCTTCAAGCTTCGTGACTATAGAGTCAACCTTCGGGGACAACTTCTTGTCTACGACCCATTAGTTGAAAATCTACATGAATGAGGTCAGAATCCAAATGAGAAAGATCCTCATGAGCGCCATCACTCGAGTCTTAACTCTAACTTTCCTCTTAGAGATCCATAAGAAGTTTTGACATACTCTCATCTAGAAAAGACGAGGGATAATATGTTTGTAAAGGAATGAGAGTGATGATAACCGAGCTTTCTAAATCAGAGTCCTCAACATAAACGCTCTCGTCCTCTTTAGTGAATTATGGCGGATGCATTAACGGTTTCCCAAAACCGCTATTATGTAGGGAATGGCGAACATAATTACGTCGTAAGCAAAAACCCGCGGTTAATGTATATAGTGGCGGTTAAAACCGCCGCAAAATGGAAACATAACCGCCACAATTTGCACAATTTTTTTGGTAGTGGGATAACCCCATCTATCCCCACATTTTACAGCCTACCAAGAATAGTTGTAAAATAATAATTGAGTTTAACTCTTTTTTTGTGAGCCCAGGCTATCCACCACTGACAGCAATGATTAAACTATTCGTCATGGGTGCTTGCACTAAACTTTAAATGATTGGTTACAATATACACTCAATTCCGATGAGTGAAGATCAAACCCAAAACTTCATAGTAAAGAGATGAAGTGAAACCGATCAAAGTGTTTGATAATGGCCCACTTTACTAGCAGATGAGACAAGCTAGGCCTAGTCCTTAAGCACTTCCACTTTTTCACAAAAAAAAACATTTCCCTTTTTTTTTATGAGCCACTCCTTCCAAAATGGTTCCAATTTGGTTTGCTAATTGTACCCAAAAACACTTTCAAAAGTTAGGGGGTCTGTGAATTTCGAAAGATCAATTTTAAGTAGAAAAACTATTTACTCACATGTTTTTTCCGTTTTCAGTTTTCAGATAACTTATTTTTCAGTATTCAACTAACTTATCTGTTAGGTCTTGCTAAACATATCGGTAATCTCTTTGTTTTTTTTACTCTATCATATAATTTCATTTTTAATTTAAATTTCATTCAATCTAAATTTGATTGAATTGAATTTATTTTAATTTTACTTTTAAGGAATAATACATCAATTTTAAAATATATACCAGAGGAAAAGTAATTCAAAAGGGACATATGAAAATGAGAATTTTTTTGTCATCTGCCTCAAAAGAGTGATGGTTGCAAGGTTTCAATTGAGAAGCACTCTTAGGTTAGATAGATAGATGCGTATAGAGGTTAAGCCTAGGCAAGAGACACAAAACTCACACTTCTCTCATCTTTCCTCTCATATGATTTTCTTAATAATTTTGTACGTTTTTTTGGTAATTCTTCAACCCAACACAAATGATTCACATTGACGCTTTTGTCTATTACAATGATAGAAAATTTTAAGGCAATGAAGGTTTGGCATTCGAAGGCGAGAAGAGTCGTCTTGTCCCTTCTCATATTCTCTCTTTCACATTCTCTTTCCTACTACCAAACCAAGGATGATTTCTTGGTCCCTATTGTTGGCTTAATCCTCGTCTTTTAGCTTTAAAGAAAAAATCCTAGTCTTTTTAAAATAGGTGGAATGGGTCCTTGCTGTTATGAAAAATGTATGTTAGCAAATTTGGACAGAAAAGGCACAACTTTTTAATAATCTTTTCCCTCTCACCACACTATTTCATCTGTCCTTCTTGAGTTCCAAACAAAACCTAAAACCAACTAATTTAGTAGGAGTACAAATGAATATTTGAGTTCAAATATGTTACTCCACGATAACCTTAAATTAAGTTATACATCATTGTAACTTTTTCCAGCAAAACTTCTCTTCATATTCACTTGGGATTCCTCTCATCCAGACCACAAAACCGCTTCAATCTCATACCTTGCAAACTGGTATAACTCCAGTCTCTCCGCACATCCCTGTCTCCTTGCCGTTAACACAGAATCTTCCTCCAGCAACTGTGCGTCCTCCAGCAACTGTGCGAGTTGCCTTGCCTGACAAAATCAGAGGAAGTGTGGTAAATATCCTAATAAAACTCATTTTCACTTATATTGAGAGTATAGATAGCACAAAATTCTCCTCACCCCAGCATCAGAAGGAACTGTTGTACACAACCACTCTGCTCGAAGCTCACGAATGCTTCTGTCAATAAAAGATTGGATCGCTGGAATTCGATTTACTATTATCCAATCCTCTAAATACTGAAACCCAACAAGTCTTATAAGTAATGAAGTAACCGATGAAGAGTTTTTGCAAGAAGGAAAAATAGCCACAAAAATAACCATGCCCGTCCAACGTAATAATACGGTAAATAGAAACCTTAGAGAGAAGCCATGCGAGATGTTCTGAGCCCATCATGCTGGCCAAATGTGCGTAATCAGGACTGGTGGCGAAAAATTCACGCTCCCTCTGCCGAGCAGCAATCATATCCACATTGCTATTAATATCTTCATGAGAACAGTTTACAATCCCCACCCAAGGGTTTCGAAGTCCACATGATCTTCCCGAAAGGACCTACACCATGGTCAAAATGAGATTATTATGAACAATTTACAAAAACCATCCTTTATCCATGTCCATTAAGATTCATAGAAAATCCAGACTAAGTTTACCAGAAAAGCTAAGCTAAGATTCTTACAATTTTTCCTCTGTTCATCAAATCAAACTTTGTCAACACACCATATGTTCTTACACCTGAAGGGAAAACATTTTGAACACACCGTCGAGAAAAACCATAATAAGAAAATAAATGCAAACGGTTTGTATAGTTGGAGCATAATTGTTAATTAAATGCAGCAATCATATACCTGCACGGTCAACTTTTCTGGAAACCTTGATGGCAGCAGAGTTAGCTATATCTTGATTTGCTGGAGTAATGGCCAAAATTATGCAATTAGGCTGCAATACACAAGAAAAAATAATGAATTGATTCATAAAAGAGTTTAGAGTGCGCGATTAACACAAGTGCATCAAAGTAAAATACTGTAAAATGAGGAATTAACTGGAAGGTGTTAACTGCATATCATAATTATCATTTAGCCACACGTTCAATGGCCTAATGTCAGAATGGAAAAGGTAAGAAATTATTCAAGTAGAAAGTTGGAGTATGAGGTCGACCTCAGTCATTCCCATTAGTTTGGAATGACCACCTCTGTACTCTATTGAATGAGAGTAAACCCAAAGCATCAGATTTTCAGACAAGAACCAAGAAAGAATTCTTTCTGTAGCAGCAAACATAAAAGTACCTTTTCAATATATGAGAGAATCATGCTTTCAATGTCTCGAACAAAACTTTCTGGCTGTCCCTCTGACAAAATAAAAAATATTTAACTTCCTAAATCAAAAACAGGAAAAAAAAAATTGATAGAATGAATTACATGCTTATTTGACAAAGAAGAATGAAAAGAAAGCGTACCTAGAGCAACATTTGTCAAACCAGGCAGATCTATCAATGTTAGATTGACAACTAACAACCAACAAAAAGAAAATAATTAGGTAAACTTGAATATCGCAAAACAAAAAAAGGGAAATCCACAATCCACATACAAAGAGCAGAGTTTCCAACGCTATTAGAGGCTGTCCAACTCCCTTAAAACATTAGATTGGGGTTTTCTAATTATCAAACTTGTTGTCATTAGAAAAGGATAGTACATGAACACCTAAGGAAGCACAATGCAATTCAATTAGAGAAACACAGTTCTCATGGAACACTGAATCACCTGTAAGGCTGTAATTGATAAGCAAGCCACTCAGCCTAGTAATTAAAAATAATAAAGACAGCATCAAAGAGAACAATATATTAAATAGTGAACCAAGGGATACATGACACCTGCATGGAATGTATAACATAAATTATTTACCATTTGGGGAGTAGATGGTGAGGTGAATAGGAACAGGGGATATTTGATTTGATGTCCGAGTCGTTTTATCAGTTTCATCCTCGATTTCCTTTCGAACCATAGAGAAATCTGTAAAGCGTGTGTTGGGCAAGTGCAGAAATTCAGCATACTCCTGTAATCCCTCTTCTATCTTGTGCAGTTGCAGTTCCAAAGGCCTCCGCGTCACAATCCCTAAACACCACATTAAGTAAGTGTATGTTTGTTTTAAGGGAAAAGCTAAAATTTGCCAAATTGTGGATCGGAAAAGCAGAAACTTGCTACACAAGAAAGAAAAGAGAGGAAACGTACGGTTAATCAAAATCAACCAACCTGATCCCCTGGGCAGCAAATCATGGCCGAGGATGCTACATAACACCGAGGACTTTCCAGAACTCTACAGACAGTTGTTGGTAAAACAAACACATAATCAATCAAACTATCTAGAAAAAGAAGAAGAAGGTGAATAAATTAGAAAATTGAACCTGAGGACCGACGACGGCAATGGAGGGAATTGAAGGGGTTCCAAGAGAGTAGGCAGAATAGCGTCGCCGTCTTCGCCGAGAGCCCTGCAGAATCGCTCAATCCGGTTCACGAGGGCTACCAAAGACTTCATGTTGGACATTGGAAGATCGAAACGGGGAGAAGAACAACAAGGTTTTTTTTACCAAACAAGAACTCCCAAGGTTTATTATATACAAGAAATCATTCATGATAATATAATATAAATATATGCCAAAATATCTTATGGGCAAAATTAAAAGTTATTATGATAACACACAAATTAACTCAAATATTTAAGCCATATTCATACAATTATTTCAAATCGCAGTTTAACGTCTTCAAATTTTACTTTAGTTTAAAAAAAATTACTTTATTAGTTACGTTGAATATTTTCTTAGCATATAATATAAGAAAACAACTTAAATTTTTTGTGGGCGCCATATATATATATATATATATATATATATATATATATATATATATATATATATATATATATATATATATATATATATATATATATATATGTGACTTGAAAGAGATAGAAAAACATAATGAGGGGTATATTTAGGGTAATGTTATGCCGGGGAGGGGGGTTTGCCATTTCCCCTACCTAGGCCCCTCCATGCCTACACGTAATAATCATATTCTCTATATTTATAGACTACCCATGCCCTTGCAGTGTAGAGTTCAATAAAATAAAGACATGTTTTTAATTTTATTGCGTATGCATACTCATTTTTCTTTCAGATCTGTTGTTCTTACTCTCCCTTTTTTCTACTTCTGCATTCAGTTTTGAGTTGCACGATTTTTATTTCATAGGAAATTGTTACATGTTAATGGTCACTCCCTTCGTTCCAAAACTATTGTAGTTTTAGCTTTTATTTTTTTTATAGACAAATGTTAGTTGTTAGCAATGTTGCTAAATTAGTCCTACTCAGTGTTTGAACCTGGACCTTTTCTCTTTGCCCTACCAAACCCTTATGTCCCTTATTATTTGGCTTGTTGTTTCACCAATCCAAAGCACTTTATTTAAGCATCAAGATAGTGCACAACTATCCCTAATATAACCCTGTTGAAGCATCAAGATAATGCTCAACTATCCCTAATATAGCCCTGATTTAGTGCACCTAGCATGGGTGTAGTATAAATTATTTGTCACCCCCACTGCAAATCCTCAGATGTGAAGTTATTCTCATCTAAGATGGGTATGTCTGCTAGTTCCTTGTATTCCAGCATGGCTGCGAATTAAATACAAAAGTCGAACTCCGTTGGATGGCACTAGACCTGGTGAAGAGGACAAGGTTTGGTCGTGCGGAAGAAGAGGACCAGCAGTAAATGAATGCTGACCTATCTTGAGGCAGACCACGTAATTATTGAATTTAAGGCTTGATGGTGGATGAGAAAAAACTTGAGTTGCAGGTTCAGAGAATTGAAACCAGTGCACAATCATAGGCTTCGAGGCTAAACAATAAACCTCCCAACTGTCCTCTGCTCTCCCTTGAGAGTACCATCCCTAGGAGGGTTGAAGATCACAAGCAAAAAATCCTCGGACTCATCACAGGGGAATCCCATGGTTCCAAAATGCTTCTCCAGATTCTCCTTTCCCTAAAGTCGTGCAACTTTACTCTATCATGATCATGGACTAAACAATGTTTAGAACATTAATGTCTGTGTATTGTCTTTCAATTAATTCTGCAAGCAACTATGTCATATATGAACTCTTAACAATATCATATCAGCTACTATATATGTTAATGTCTATATTTACCTTCAAAAAATAAGGTTCAAATAACAGTTGTGCAGTCTAAACCTGCCAAACGTTATGGTGATTACTTCTTGTAGCAGATCGTCAAGCTTGAAGGGGTGATCAATGAGATGGACGCTATAAAGCTGGAGAGAGTTGTTGCCTATTAGCCCCTAAATTGACTTCATAATTTATCCTTTTTGTTTCCCTGTTTTACTTTGATTATCAGGTTGAATTTTTACTGAGGAGTCAGTGTGTTGTTTGGAGGTGGAGGATGTAGTTGACATTGTAAATGTAATTCTAATTTTCATTTACTTAAGTTGTTTTATCTTAAGAAATAACTCATCTATTTATTGTTCAAAAAATAAGGTGCAAATAGTAGTTCCAAATGATTTTAGTATCAATTATGTGTGAAATACACAGCATAATCATGCTGCCAAGATTTCTTATTATGTTTAGTCGTTTACATTACCTAGAGGCAAACCACTGACTAACATTTTTTAAGATCAAAATTCGGGATTCAAAGCAACAAGATGTAGTTTTTTTTTTGTAAGGAGAAATATATAAATATTAGCAATGTTGAGAAACAACCCTTCCTCTCAACAACATGGGTAAAGTAACCTGGTCAACCAAAATGCCGGCAAAAATTCAAGCCCGCCGAGCTACAACCTATCGTGAAGATTGAATAATACGTTCAATTTCGAAAGATAAAACGTCAAAGCCTGAAAAACCCCATGCATCAAAAATCATAACAATGAATCATTTAAAGCTCAACTAACCTAGGTGCAAAAAACCCTCTTAGTTATGCTCTGACTTTGGCCAATTTCAAAATTCATTGCAAATCCAAAATCTTTGTTGCCTATGAGAATAATTATGAATTGTTCAAAAGTTGTCCGAAATAAAGTTCGCTAATATTGAAGATATTCGCTCTATCTATGAACGTACGCGCGGTTAGTTACTACTCCATCCGTTCTTAAATAACTGACACTTTAAGGTTGTTGCACAACTATTAAGAAATAACAATTAATGTTCTTGTTTTATTAAAATTACAATCTAACTTCCTGCTATACCATTTATCTCTCATATTAATTCTAACTTTTCAAGTTTTCTACCACCAATAAATGAAGGGTACAATTGGTAAAGTATAATTAATACTCTCTTGAACTTTGTAAAGTGGCAAATAATTAAAAACAAAATTCAACTAAAAATAATGTCAGTTATTTAGGAACTGAGGGAGTATAAATTTTGGTTGGGTATAAACTCAAAGAAAACTACAGATGAAGCCTCCTGTGCATCGCACGGGTACCATCCTAGTATTATTACATTTTACAGTATATCTCATTCATTGTTTATTACTTACCCTGACTTTGCTATAGAACCATTTGAGCAAGGAATTGTCCATGCTCAAGAGAGTACTAGCAATACTCTGTTGATTTTCAAGATCTTTGAATGATCCATGTGACAGATAATAAATAGATGTTCATATATATATATATATATATATATATCATACTCCCCTCTATTGAATTATGGGCCTTTAAGCATCTTCTATTTACTTCTTTCATGCTTCCTGATGGTTGGGAAGTTTGTTCACGCGTCACTAACCTTAGGGCCATTGTTTAAGTTTGATTTACCCTGTTCAATTAATCCATTTGATGATTTTTATTTTTATTTGTACTTTTAATTTTCTTTTTTATGTTATATTTGTAGAGATATACGTATAATATATCATGTTCATGAATTAATTCATTGGTAGATGTTTATGTTAACATTAATTCTACTTCTATTCAGTGAGTCTTGGAAACATATCATGTTTATTAGTTAATAAATTTTTAGTCCCTGTAAAATGGATGACTTGAATTTGGTTCTTTGAAAACACAACACAAAAATTAGGTGCTTATTACCATACCACAACATTTAGTTTGGGTATGATACATGAAATGGTATGGACCAATTAGAATCAACTAGGTGACATTAATTAATTATTTTCTCCTTTTATTTTTTCTAAGAAATAAAGATTATTTTTAATTTTATTATTTACTGAATAGTCCTCAGTTAATGTATTAATTGAGAATGACCTTCTCCTCCTCTCCTTCCTCAATCCTTCATCAAGTTCATCTTCTTAAAAAAATTACAGAAATCAAACTTCTTCAAATCCAAAAAAAATGAAGATTCAAGCTCTGCGCCAACACCTCCTCCCTAGGCCTCGCAGCACCAAATGGACTCGCCTTTTCCAGTCACCGAACCATCACCCCTCCGTGGATCCGACACCAACCTCGGCCTTTCCCGCTCAGGCTCCATTTCACGCCTCGACCACCGATCAGGTGATTCATTCTTGCTGCTGTTTTTACCTACTGGAACTGCTTGGTTTTCTCCTAAGTGCCAAAGGTACCTGCAGACGCGATTGTTATGCTGTGCAAGGAAAAGTTGGCAAACCATTACGCTGGGGTAGATGGTGGTGGCTGTGTGCGTTTAATTAAAGTCAAGTTGGAAGTGTAGTGCTTGGGTCCCCATGTAGCAGACTCTGTTTTTGCTCTGTTGGTTTTCCAGTCTGTGTATATTATTAGCTTTTTGACTTTCTTTTATTTTTCTCTCTTAATAATTGGGTTGGAGTTATTTTTGCTTACCAAAAAAAAATTCCTCTTTTTCAGATCTGTGTTGTGGCTGAGTTTTGGTGTTCATGTTTTCTGTCTTTCTTTTTTCCAGATCTGGATTATAGAAGGTTTAATGGGGGTTTTGACTTTGGTAAGGGAGATGTTAATGAAGAAGATAATGATATGAAGGATGAATTTCTGGATTAAGATAAAACTTAATCTCTTTTCCTGAATGTGAAAACTCTAAAACGCACAAAAAAGAAATTTCATGAAATTGGGTTACCACTTAATAATATTACAAAATTGTTAGGACCATAACATAACTAATAGAAATCTTTTCTTTTGCTTTTCGTTATTTTTTAAAAAGAAAAATAAAAAAGTCAAAGTGTACAATCAAACCAACTACTATTGGTCCAAATCACTCAGGTGTGATACAATTGTGGTATAGTAGCATTTACCCAAAAATTAATATATACAAGAATTTTCACATTTCAGGGGTAAAATTCACCTACAGGGAGGAACAAAATAATTTTATGTTAAAAATAATAGAAAAATAAATTTTCAATAATTTAAGTTTATTTTTCATAATTTTCTTTAAGTGTATGTGTGATATTTGTTGTGGTTTTACTTTGTTGAATGCTCATATATATTTAGTCTCTTTATTCTAGCATAAAAAATGGTAAATATAAATTTAGTATATCATTTTTATTTTGAACCATTAATACACGCCTAAATAATAAGAGTAAAACTTTGCCGTGCAACGCACATGCAAAAAGGATATCAGTATGCTATTTGAAAACCAAGGATTTCTTTCATTTAAAAACATGCATAGAAAGAAAAAAAAAAACCTCAGAAGAAAACTCTTTGGTAATGGCATTGGCACAACTTCTATGCGATACGTGTGTGATTTCCATCCCCTTAACTAAGAGTTCAATCTGATTGTGAATTTTTTGTGTCTATTTACAAATTACAAATGATGCCTTGGTTTTTTACTGATCTCTAAATGCTCGGGTACAACTATGTCATAGGTACCTAAGAACACTTATTTTTGAAGTTTCTTACTTGTATCACATTTTATTTCCATTTAATACTTTGGAAAATGACATGAGTTCACACATTAAACCTTCATCTGCAGTTTTCCATTGGTTCAGATGATTGTTGGGCTGCAATGAATCTGGTTGATAAGATATGTGTTATATGATTTTTATACGTTTTATTCCACTTTCTGCTTGGAGACCTTGAAGCTCTTGCATTGAGTTAAGTTTTTCTTCCAAACATTGTCGTAGGGTAATTGGTGACAAAAAAATCCAAATTTCCTTCTAGCATCCAAGCTCTTGCAGATTATGTTCACAGCAAGGGTTTTAAGCTTTGAATGAAGGGGTAGAAGGACTTTCCCAAACATCTAAACAAATCAGTCCCCTTTTCATGTTCATTCTTCAAAATTGAGTTTTTAATTTGTTGTTCAATTTCACATGTATTTCACTTGTACCAAGAAGATGCCTGGTCCAGAACAGTTTCAAGAAGAATAGAAAGAGTTGAAGAAAATACCAGGTTTTAAGGAAGTGTTACTTTGATAAAATAGAAGGTTAGTAAAAGAGACTTTATATTTGGATTCAAGGTTATGTTACTGTGTGGATACACATAAAAGGCAGACATTTATTGAACTGTGGAACTTGATTGTACTTTTGACTTGAAAAGAAAATCAGAGAATTGCAAATAAGAGAATTTACTAAGACCTTCTTAGTAAAAAAAGACTGCTGAGAAAGAAAGATAAGCTCTTATTATTGTAGTAGATTAGTTCAAAGTTAAATAACAATGGAAGGATGATAAGTGGTGATGCAACTCAAGAAAGTGTATTTGAGGATACGAGGAAACATCTCAGTATACAAACTTATAGATCATAAGACATGTCTTATTGGAACATACATAACCATTTCTTAAATTCATTACTATTTTCTTTTTTATTTGCACTATAGTATTTGGTGCAATCTGTTATAGATGGTTATAATGTATGAATATTTTGCTTACAGTCAAACAGATTTTGGAAAGGCATCTGTACGAATCATTTCCTATGAAACAGAAACTGTTCAAGGACTAAGCAAATCAGTTTTGATTCCAAAACTACTAATTGAAATCAATAGGCTTTAAAATCAAAACAGAGAAACTGTTTTCCTCAACGTAACTGAACTAAATATCAATCAAAATTTTATTATGTAATATTAAATTTATCAATCAATGATCAAATAGACTTGTTTGCCACTATTTAAGTTCCAATAGCCTCTCACCAATGACAATCAATTAAGTTAAAAAGAATTGATCAGAGCATTTGAAATATTTTTTGCTGGAGTATATTTAAAGTAATAAGAAATGGAGTGAGCATGTAAACACTCACATATGTTTACATTGCCTTTAAAATCAGGAAAAAATGATATTCAGACCCTAGCCTGCACCGTTGAAGAAGTGCATGATTTTATTTTGGTTAAAAACAATCGCAATATATTAAAAAAAAATCATTTTCTGAGCATGCGTGGCTTAATCTAGTTAAAATATAACTGTTGATATTGTCACACAAAATCTGAAAGCAGCTGGGTACTATTTCAATTCACAGCATATTGAATAGTAATTTTAAGTAACACATTACGGAATTTAGTTCTCATTAGCTATTTTTATGGCAAAGTTTATTGTTGGTAGTCGAAAATACCACAAGAAAACTCATAAGCTCCTTGTATGTTCAAATAGGGGGATTGGCTTGAATATATCTCTGCTTTTGCTTTAGTATGCAGACTTTCATAAATTCTCTAATTATCATGGTACTTGGATAAATGTTCAATCTATTGATTTGAATCATGGGAAAACCAAATATGTGTTGAGATGAGGACATGAGGTCTAACGAATTCGACCTTTACAAATGAACAAAAATAATCATTAAAATTGCTATGACCTATTGTAAGTTTATTTTTTTGGCTTTTGGAATACAAAATTAGAGAGTAGCTAATTACTTTCAGCCTTCAGGGGGAAATGGGTTAGAAAGACAAAAAATTAATTACTTCTAACATTACTTAATGCTTAAATAATTGCTAATTTCTTAGTTTTTTTTCTTCCAAAGTTTACTCCTTGAGCCCAAAAAATAAAAATGACAAAGATTGAATTTCATTAATTCAAAGTGCATTTCAAAAAAAAAATTAATTCAAAGTGGGCTGAGCCCAAAGGCTTGGAGGCCACACCCTTAAAAAGCTGGAGCCACTACCTCCAGAAAAAACCCTAACACTTGCATATATATACTACTCGATAAAATCATTTCATGCCAGTGAAAGAAAGCATGGCTGAACACGATGGTGGGGATGGTCCGGTGGGGGAGCAACCTCCACTGGGGTTGGACGAGGAGGAGGAGGTCTTCGACGATGAAGACGAGGAGGATCTGCCCCTGCCTCTGCCGCCGCCACCTCTTCCAGAGGAGGTACTGCAATGGAGCTCAGGATCAGGGAATCTATTCTCAATGGCAGCTATCCATTCCGATCTCCAACCATTAACGCAGAGCCATGTGGAGATCGGGTCAGGGACCATTTTTGCCTCAATTTACCACGGATGGCAAGGAACCTTTTCTTCGTGATATCTCCGAGAACCTTTTCTGTAACTCTGTTCACCCATTGTTCAATTGCTCCCTCCACTAAGCAGAAGCAGGTAAAACTTCTTAATCTCTGTCCTCTGACTCTGATTCTGTTCTCGATTGTGCATTTGTGCTGGCGTGGGTGTGGGTGTGGGTGTGGGTGGGTGAGGCCGTGACTCGATGGAGATCAAACACAAGGAATGAAATTCAGATCTTTTAAGCAATACCCATTTCACATCTCAGCTTGTAATCGAGCTTCAGTGGCCCTTCTTTTCTACAGCGCAAAAAAACCCCACCGAGAACATGCAACTATAGCCGTCATCTTCCCCATTCTCCACTCTTCCTCTACTTTTTCTTTCTCTCTTATGTTTAGACGATGCCAGAGCAAATTTGATCCTCCCTCATAGTAGTGTTGTAAGCATGTGAGATGAATATTCTAGAGCAGGTCCCTATAGTAGATAGTTTTGATCTTTTCTATTGTTTACTTGATTAAATTGTAAAGGAAAGCTGTGTATCTCAATCTCGAGACATTTAGACTGGGCAGCTATAGTAGTATTGGGCAGCTAGCTAGTGATGGAGTAGAATACAATAAAATAATCTCAACATTTTACTAACCTACTCTATTCATAACACATTTTTTATTTTTATCAGGTTTAATATTAATAAAATATGATATTAGGTTCAATTTTTTACAAGTGTAGTTTAAATGTGATATTCAGTTTTATTGTGATATAAGTACGCACACTATCTTTGATTTGAATTTTTAAAGTAAAATTTAGATGTATGCCTTTTCATACCGCATACTCTACAAGTTCCATACTCGTACTTGTACCACATACCTGAGTGTATGGAGAACACGCTAACTATGAATTGTACTTATATGTTTGGGTTGAGTATTTAATTGAGAAAGAGACATGCTTGTCATTACAACAAGCTAGCTATTCACGTCGTAATAGCGCAATGCTCGCAACCGCAGCACCTATAACTTTAACCGCAATTTAAAATCTTAGATTAGACATCAAGTGTGGACTGTTAGGCCTAGACTCAACCTTGCCCAGGCTCCACATAAATCTTGGCTCCGCCACTGACGGTACATAAGCATGTTTTCACTGCTGACAATTCATTATTCTTTTATTATAGACTGTCTCAGATCCCGTACCATTAATGAGAATACGAGAGGTGTTGTCCAATCCACAATTTTTGAGCTACGCGACCACCTCACACAATGTTTCTCAGATACACCAAGGTCGGAGCTTCCAGACTCAACTTGCCTTGTTGCTTTAGTTTGACATAGCAATATCTACATTTGGAGGCTTGGAGGTATGTTTCAGGCTACGATCTCGAGCCGCCTTCGCACGCGGTAGAAGCGGACTACCACCTTGACGAGGATGTCTCAGACTGCCTTCTATGGCACGAGCCTTTCGTTCCCCCCATTTGGACCATTTTATTGATCCAGAGGTGTTAGGAAGCTTTTTTGAGGTACATCAATTTAAGAAATATATGAATTAATATTTATAATATTAAATTGTGAATTAATGTTTGCTATATTATGTACATGAATTTAAGAAATATCTGAATTGATATTTATAATATTAAATTGAGAATTAACGTTTGCTATATTATGTATATGTATATAGGCTTTTTCTTCTCTTAGATACCCTCCTGATGGGAGGCTTGACATTGACACTTCTGTATACTTCAACCGTTTTGAGATGACTGGCGAAGAGAGGCTTCTCATTCTCGCATCCCCGGGCTTTTGGGATGTTTCTGTACACTTCAACCGTTTTGAGATGACTAGCGAAGAGAGGCTTCTCATTCTCGCATCCCCGGGCTTTTGGGATGTGATACACAGGCAGAGAGTAGTCGCATCTCTTCATAGTTTTCCGTCTTTGATAATTTTATAACATTTTCCTATTTTATATTTTTTTTACGAGAAATTAACTCTTTTCGCTATTTTATTTTTTTAATTTTAGGGAATTGCCCGAAGACTCTTAGATATGGCTATGGAGGAGGTAGCCCATATGAGGGGAATTACAATTGAGGAGGATACGTCATGGCGAAGAAAGGGCCAACATCGATTGTAATTACCCTCATATGGGCTACCTCCTCCATGGCCATATCTAAGAGTCTTCGGGTAATCCCCTAAAATTAATAAAATAAAATAGCGGAAAAAGTTAATTTCCCGTAAAAAAATATAAAATAGGAAAATGTTATAAAATTACCAAAGACGGAAAACTACGAAGAGATGCGACTACTCTCCGCCTGTGTATCATATCCCAAAAGCCCGGGGATGCGAGAATGAGAAGCCTCTCTTTGTCAGTCATCTCAAAACGGTTGAAGTATAGAGAAACATCCCAAAAGCCCGGGATGTGAGAATGAGAAGTCTCTCTTCGCCAGTCATCTCAAAACGGTTGAAGTATACAGAAGTGTCAATGTCAAGCCTCCCATTAGTAGGGTATCTAAGAGAAGAAGAAGCCTATATACATATACATAATATAGCAAACATTAATTCTAATTTAATATTATAAATATCAATTCAGATATTTCTTAAATTCATGTACATAAATAACAAACATTAATTCACAATTTAATATTATAAATATCAATTCATATATTTCTTAAATTGATGTACCTCAAAAAAGCTTCTTGACACCTCTGTATCAATAAAATGGTCTAAATGGGGGGAACAAAAGGCTGGTGCCATAGAAGGCGGTCTGAGACATCCTCTTCAAGGTGGTAGTCCGCTTCTACCGCGTGCGAAGGTGGCTCGAGATCGTAGCCTGAAACATACCTCCAAATGTAGATATTGCCAAACCAAAGCAACAAGGCAAGTTGAGTATGGAAGCTCCGACCTAGGTGTATCTGGGAAACATTGTGTGAGGTGGTCGCGTAGCTCAAAAATTGTGGATTGGACAACACCTCTCGTATTCTCATTAATGGTACGGGATCTGAGGGTACGCAGTGGAGGCCGCTTTTATCTCGTCATTTGATAATGAGGGTACGCAGGCATCACTATTTTCAGGGGTTATTGACCAGATGTGATACGAGTATATGCTTATGATACGATTCATGTATATGCTAGCATATAGGGTGACTAGCTTTGATGGTTTCACTCATTGATATTTTTTGTTGGCTTATCTTTATTTCTGAAGAATGTAAATATGCTAGCATATGGGGTGACTAGCTTTGATGGTTTCACTCATTGATATCTTTTGTCCAGCTATCTTTATTTCTGATGAACGCATATTTGCTATTCCTATGAGTGTTTCTAGTGCTGCAAAGGATTTCAAATCACAGAATGTGTTATATATCCTGTCTGTCAAGCATAAAAATATAAACAGCTGACTGAAACCACATGTACAAACAATGTATGGTGGTACAAAAGTAAAACAAAACAAATAGTCCCTCTTTTCCCTAACTCTCCCCAAAATTGAGATGATTGTAACACTTATGTGGTTTTTGCATTTTATTGTTGTTTCAGGTTGTTTGTTCAGTTTGTGACACAAAACAACCAGTTTCTTTTTTTTTACATAGTTGATTATATTAATAAAGGACATGAAAATTAGCAACTTCTTGAAACTGTGCAGACTAGCGTACCATGTTTGTTTAAGTATTTATGTCACAGCTTCAAATTATTAGTATATTGGATGTACAAAAAATGGAAGAGAAGAGATCATGGACCACAAGCAATTACCAAATTTTGGACCACAAGCAATTACTAAATTGAATTGAATACATTATACAATATACATGACAATTGTTGCCAAGCGGCAACCTCATCTCATATACTGTCTCTCACACTTTTTTAACTTATCATTCACACACTACATACAAATAATATTTGATTCAAGAATACCCAACTCACTCATGCATCTCTTTTCCCCTTTTTTTTACCTTTCTGCCTTAACCTTTATCTTTGTCTCTCACTCAGTCTTTCTCACCGCTCACCTCCTCTCCTCTGCTCTTCTCGACCACGCCCACACCACGCCCTCACCCACACGACACGCAGCCGCGCCCTCACCCACACGCAGCCACGCCCACACCGTCACCCACCGCCTCAGGCGGTGCTCACCCACGCCCTCACACCACAGGTCTCACTCACGCCCCCTCACAGAGTCACAAGGATATTGAGATTTACATAGCAAATAAGTTTGAAGCTAGAATGGAAAAATCAGAGAGAAAGAGACCTGATTCCTGAAGATTGAAGCTTGAAGAGTAAGTGTACTCAGAGAGAAATGAAGATTGCTGAAGATTGAAGGGAAGCCTGAAGATTGAAGTCAATTGAAATCTGAGAAGGAAATTGAAGCGTGATTTGAAGCCTGAAGGGGAGAAAGTGAGTAGGAAATTGAGAATTGGATTTTTTTTTTCCCTTTTCTTTTCCCCTTTCTTTTCTGAATTTGAGTAGGAAATTTGTTGTTATAAAATAGTCCCTCAATTTTACCCCCACCTTTAAATTTTGCCCTTTTTTCCTTTTTTTGGGCCTAAAAGATGATGTGGTCCAAAGAATTTTTTTTTTGCTAGAGCTTCGGCATTTTCCCAAGGTGGCCAGGCGCTCAATCCGCCTCTGATTGTATTATACTATAGTACAATGCATTCGGAGAATCTACAAAACCAAATTTAACTTACAGAAATCTGTAAAGCGTGTGTTGGGCAAGTGCAAAAATTCAGCATACTCCTGTAACCCCTCTTCTATCTTGTGCAGTTGCAGTTCCAAAGGCCTCCGCGTCACAATCCCTGATCCCCTGGGCAGCAAATCACGGCCGAGGATGCTACATAACACCGAGGACTTTCCAGAACTCTGAGGGCCGACGACGGCAATGGAGGGAAGGGGTTCCAAGAGAGTAGGCAGAATAGTGTCGCCGTCTTCGCCGAGAGCCGTGCAGACTCGCTCAATCCGGTTCACAAGGGCTACCAAAGACTTCATGTTGGCCATTGCTTCGGGTGGAGGAAGATCAAGCAGAGCGAAACGGGATATAGAAGATGTTAAGAATAAGAGTAAGCAGAACAAGTATATAGAAGAGGAAGAGAGAAAGAAGAGTTTAAAGAGAACGTGTGAATGAGGATAGGTTGTTTGATGCAACCTCCTTTATATTTATAGCATTAGTCAATGGGCCAAGTATAAGGAGATAAGAGTACATGAGTTTAGTCCAATAGTTATCTTATTCATAACCAAAGAAATCATTCATGATAATATAATATAAATATATGCCAAAGTATAATACAGTAGATTCTATCTTTATTTTTACTAGGATTATACTCGTGCGTTGCACGACGGTACAACGAATTAATCTCGAACATGATTACCTTAACAAAACATAATTAACATTGTTTAATTAACAAATCCATTCGTAGACGATCAAATAATGTTATAAATCTGATCATACTTAAAAGTTGTAGAGCTTAAAAACGATTAATGTTACGTATCAAATATGGTAGTGCTTGGAATTTGGTTAAGTAAAAATCTAATATTCTTTGTTGGTACTTATCATCGTATTTTTCTTCATACTAATATATGAGGAAAGTTCGGTTTATCTAGGTATTACCCGAAGTTCATTGAATCCTCCTTTGAGCTAATCTAAGCTAAATTTATATAATCAATCAATGTTTTCGCGCAAAATGTTATACTAATTTGAGCTAAATTAAATTAGTTTCGAATCAATGTTGACAAACAACCTAATATTTAAAGATAAAATTTGTATTTTACTCTTCTCTCATGTTAATCTCAAACTCAATTGAACCTAATTTCCCTTCCAAAAAAAAGGGCATTCTCGTTCCTTCCCTCATGATCATAACACCCCACCTCATTACTTGTTCAGACTTTAGTGGTGATATTAAAGGTTGTATGGCAAAGTGTGAAAATATTTCCATTTACAATGTAAGTCCCATTTTCAAAACTGGATTGGGTACTGGTTGAACGGTAATGTTAACAGGGTATGCATTTTTTCTTTTTTGAAAAATTTTTGGGATATTTTTTGCTTGGTTCCTAATTTATCACCTAATTTCCTTCTGTTATTAGTTTTGACAGATACCTTTTGTCCCCCATAATTTCTATTTGAGTAGCTAAACTACTTAGGAAGAGAATATTAGAGGACGGGTGGTTGTGTTGTGGAGAGTAGTTGTTTTATGAATTTTTTTGCTGCCTGAGGTTTTCGGTTGAACTAACATCACCCACTAATGTAATCACCATATTTTTTTGCTGTGTTTATTTATTCTTTTGTAAGAACATGTTTAACTCAGGATTGTGAGGAATGGTTATTGAAAGTTTGGGGATGTTATTGATTCATTCTGCATTTGCTGAGAAATAATATAGCTTGTGTCTTACTTGTTGGAATACTCGTCTAAAGTAGAAGATCCACTTTACAAAAAAAAAATGAGGAACATTGATCACAAAAATAATCCTTCGTGTATATATTAGAGGCTGAATGAGAATGGGTTTACAACGGGGAGACTTTATCCCTATCATCCAGTGTGACACATATATAGGGGCTGCCCTTCTTAGAAAGTAAATGATAAAGTCTTGTTAATAAAAAAAATGTATGAAAGAGGAGGATTACAAAATCCATGGAATGCAGAAATATATAGAAAAAGAATGAAATATTCATATAGAATGTAACCTAACCACTTCTAAAATTATATTTGTGAAGCTCCAATCACCTTAAGGTACATGTAAATGGTGAATAACATTATCTAACCAGAAACAAAGAGAAGTACATGATAAGTACATAAAACTGGTAGGAACTGCTCCAAGGGGCACCTTTATTCAAATATCACAATTCTCCCTCTGATGCAGCACTCACACCAATTTTTCTCATCAAAATGGTGACACACTCACAAACCCACAAAAAAGAGTTGGCCTTTTCATTTTGTCTACTTCCTTCCTCCAATGAAGTCCTTAAGTTCAAGTTCACAGTTATGAACTTGCCATCTCTTGTGCTTGCTATGTCCACACAATAATTGGAATCACTTTCTGTAAATACTGCAAAATCATTCGCAGGATCATATCCAAGTATTTTTACAAAGAACCCTGCCATAAAACCACATGAAAGTTGAACTTTTTTTTTTGAAAATGGAAGATATATTATTAATAAGAAAGCCTGAGCTAGAGAAGCAAACCAGGCAAAGTACATTTACATGAAGCTGAGAAACAAAAGCCCACCACCAACCCGCAAAATGGCAAAAGCGTAGTCCCAATAAAGAGCCTCATTAAAACCTTACTAGGAAAAACCCATTGGGATAAAAACCTAGCAAGGAAAAAGAGTACCACAATCTTGGGACAGCCATTTTGCATCAAGATACAATAAGAATCAGCCCCTCCAATCCATGAAAGTTGAACTTAAGATACTATCTTAAGCTAAAATTCATTATTGACCAAAAAAAAAAAGCTAAAATTCATTCCCTTCCTCCAACCCCAAAAAATAATGAAAATGAATAACCAATAACACTTTTACATGTTAGGTCACTACTTTCATATGACATAGTGTAAAATAATGAACTTGCGTCTTGAGCCCATGCCAAGCTAACACCACTAAAAATATACTTTTGGATCTATTAATCCACTTTAGAAGTCTTTTAGACAAAACATAAACAGTTCACCACCTGAACTTCAACTGTGTAAGCAAGCGAGTTGTGACCAAGAAAAACCTTAAATGTCCCTCTTTCTCAGACGAAGCATATGCAGTGAACTGCACCCAAAAAACAACTCATCAGGGATTAAAGGAAACAAACTAAATAATAAATATATAAAAGAAGGAAAATAAATTCACAACAGGGATTAAAGTAAGGGTTTGGACATTGGAACATTCATCTTGAGATGATGGCATAATTGGTTTCTTTTAGCCCGTTAATGGACTTGAAGGCAGCAAAACTACAGGAAGAGGGGTATAGTGTATCAATGTATCAAATGTAGAGAAAATTGATCTCCCTTCCTTTGTAGTGTTGTTAATAGATGTCTCCATATCTCTGGCCAATAAGGATTCAACCTTAGCTTTGAAAAATTACATGATAAATAAAAAGATAGACAACCATTTACAACCATATTTGAAATCTCTTGCATCAAGCGATTTCTTTAAATGAAAATCTTTGAAACAAAGAGGACGCAAAATTCTTGTCTAAGAAGATGATTATTTCAGAAGGATTATGGGAAAGGAAAGAAAGTAGAAAATAAACAAAAGTCTTGATTTACTTCATTTATGTAGAACTTAGGACTACAAACATAAAATGTACTCATAGCATTAGCTTTTAAGTAGCAAATCTAATGATGGAGCGAAAAACGAAAATGTTATTCATTATTAAACTTCGCAAAGCTGGCTTAAAAATGTGCTAGACTTCCAATCCAAAGTAAAAGATGCTAGACATACAATCCTTTCATTACAGTCCTTCTAGCTTACATACCTGTCTATGCACTGAAAGTGTAAACTTTGTTTACACAAAGTTAATTATAAAAGAACTGAAATTGTGCTCTCCCTTAACTCACCTGCTTTACCGCTCTTAATTTACTCTTCCACGTCCCTTCTCTAGCCTTGCAGTGGTTCTAATTCCAGCTAGAAGAGTTGCTCATAATGAGGGTTGAAGCAGATCTCATATCTTTCAAAACATTAGAACAACGGGTGTTACTTTTCTTTTCTTTTTTACAAATCACAACTTTAAACACAAAACATTGATCATGTTACCGTTTTAAAATCCGCTTTTCTTCCTACGGTGCTTCTTGCAACCTTTTGCTCAGACTGAGCCTCCACTCCCACGCACGGACAATGAAGGAACTGCTCACCTCTATAGTCCAACACTGATGAACCTGCAATAGACAGAGAACCCACCATCTTATCTCAGTAACCCAACCTCAACAAAAATCTCAGTGGGAAGTGTTCTCAAAAAGAAAATGACACACAATTAGTAAATTAATGCTAGAACTTTTGTTAGATATGCTCTCAGCAAATAAACGTACAGCACAAAAGTGCATCCATGATGTGAATACCTTCAGAAGATATAAAATTAAAGTAGTGGGCGAGAAGAGCCATGGAATTTTAGGATAACATGGCAATAATAAACTGAAGTGAGAAACATAGAAATTTAAGGAATCACTACTAATTTGAACAGAACAGAGAAAACTAAGGAATACCAGTGTCAATCTAACAGAATGAGAGGGTAGTCCAGAAACCCACACATCAAGATATATGAAATCCAATTTGAAAACAATCATTTAACTCAACGTGCTTGTTCCCACAATATTCTTGGCTGTTTCTGTGAATTAAATGACATAATAAATAAATGAACAATACCTCTCCATAACTGGTGTAGCACCATTGCAACAGAGAACCCCTAAAATTTTCCTAATCTCGCACCAACTTATCTATCTCCTGCTTTCGATTCTTATGTGTTTATGGACTGTATTCAAAATTACGAACTTGAATACAACGACATATAATTCCATTAAACCCCTTTAGTGAAAGCATTAATCTGTTACTTACCAACTTATCATTAGGTGTGCATTTTTCAATCCATAGATTTTGTGTTAAAAACTTCCGAGATTAAAATCCTACAAAGAATGTGAATATTACATGCATTAATAGATTGAAGACTATGTGTATGCAAAATCAAATGGAGGAAAATACTCACTTGGATCCCTTTTTCCCGAGCATTGTTTCTAAAATTGTCCGCAACATGACTGAAGAGCGTCACAGTATAAAGAGCATAATCATTAGTAGTAGTTTTGCTTTCTCCTGGTAAAAATTGCATTGGGATGAGAAACCACACAAACAAAGGGCCAATTTATAAACACATACCATCAAGTTACCATCGGGAATCCAGCAAGATCTTGAAGCCACTTTATTAAAGAGAAGTCCAATTGAACTGAAATTCAGTTGAAGAGGGGACGGGATTAACAACATGAATATGCTCACATTCTCAGTGGATGGGTGAATTTATAGGGAAAATTAGTTGCTTACAGTATACAGGGGTGAATTCAAAATAGAGTGTAGGCACAAAACCTATAAAGCAACTTGGACATCTGGTTTTGGAAGCTTGAGATGATGAACCCATTCCCATACCCGCGTTTTAAAAAATTACCCGTACCCGTCCTCATACCCGTGTGGGTAGCAACTTGAATGCCCGTCTCCGTACCCTCTGGGTACCTATATGCCCGTACCCGTGCCCATTACCCGCAATTTAGCTAACCAAAATATATTTTTCACTATTTTTGTTAATAGAAAACAAAAAATACAAGTTACTTTTTAAATAAAAAAACACTAATATAAATACAAAAGATTATCTACTTAACAAATAAAATCATTCAACTAAGAATATATTTTTTTAGAACGAATAAGCAAGAAAGATATAACTTAATTTTTAATTTTGGATTTATAATATAGGCCTAAAGTTGTAGGTTATTAACTTACTAATTTTAAAAATAAGTGGGAGTAAATTAGCAATGATTATGAATACTTTAAATAGTCATCTATTTCTTAAAATAATTAAGTTTGAAAACTATAGGTTAAGTTGATTTGTTCATATAATACTAAAAAATAATAATAATAATAATAATAATAACAATATGTGTGTGCGGGTGTGGGGCGGGTTGGGTACTATAGTACCCATACCCGCACCCATACCCATTACTTTTTGCGGGTAATTACCCATACCCATCTAACGGGTTTTTACCCTACCCATAGTGGGTATTTTTTGCGGGTACCCTATGGGTCCAAGACCCATTGCCATCCCTAGTTGTAGCAGGACCTTTATGCCAGAATCAAGCAGAGGATGACACGAATAGGATGATACAACTGTACCTAGGACACATAGTGTAGGTAGGGAAGGCATAACCGAAGGAGGAGGAGGAGTATCAACCGAAGATGGAAATCCAACTGTAAAGCAACATAAACGCAGCTGGTAATGGCAGCATGAGGGGAGATGACGGAGAGGCTTGGGGAGTATCAACCCACGCAATTGCTGATTGCAGGTACAGACCATGCCCTTTCTTCAAGAATCCTTGAGCAGGGGGAAAGGCAAAGCGCGGCATGATGAGGGACAGTGTGGGACGTCAACCTTTGTAGGGGATGATGAAAGTGTGTGACAAAATGGGTCATCGACTAAATCAGCTTAATAAGACAAAATCTCAGCAGAACAAAAGCAAAATGTAGGTGTTCCAAAAAAAAAAATTTGGCCCGTGAACAGTAACCGGGATTTAGAAATTAAGGGTAGAAGATAGCAACAGTAGATTCTATCTTGTAATATCCTTTAAAAAAAATTCTATCAAGTACGTAGTACTACCTTTGTTTCAAAATAACTGCCAATCGTTCAAAAAATAATAATAATAATAACTGCCAACTTTTAAGATTGACACACATTTTAAGAAATCCAATCATTTTTGTTAAAATTCATAAAACTAATACAAACTTTCTTATTTTACCCTTTAAAATGTACTTTTATCTCCTAATTTATTGTGCTGGTAGGGGTATTGCATGGCAAAACATCATTTAATGCTGCATTAAAATTCTAAATGGACAGTTATTTTGAAACAAAAAAATTTAGTAAAAAGTGAACAATTATTTTGGAACGGAAGGAGTATAAGATATGATCTTGAACGAGATAGAAAAAGATAGATGCGCGTCATCTTTGAAATGGAAAAAATAATGAGGGGTTTATTTGGGGTAATGTTTTTGGGTGGTAACAAAATTAGATGGATTGCTTGGAGCATGGTTTGTAAGAGTAAACAAGGTGATGGTCTTCGCCTTGGTCTCCTTCATTGGAAGAATAAATCACTACTTCTAAAGGCTCTATGGAGAAGGCTAATTTGTGACTGATAGAATAGGAATTATTCTCCTGTTATTAAGCTAATTGTTCTCCTGTAATGTGGTTAATTAGTCTCATGTATTAATTAGTTGACTTATGTTATACCCATTCCAATGAATGAGAAAATCAACCAATTGAATTATCTTGCAGTGACAAATACTCTTTGTTCTAATTCCTTATTTTTGCACTGCTGTTTTTTGAAAAAGGAGTGTTTTGTAAAGTTGGTGCTGGTAACATGATTAGATTCTAAAGTGACCCTTGGACAGGAAGATCTACCCCTCTTAAACTCAGCTTCGCAAGAATCGTTGTTGTTGCATTTCTGCAACAAGTTGGATCCTGGTCATGGCACATTCCTCTTAGGAGGAATCTATTTGGTCGGGAGCTTGAGCAATGAAGTTATCTTGTGGAATCTATCATGGAACATTCCTTTAGCTGGGCATTTTAAAGAAGATTCAAGGCTGAAAAACTGATTTGGGGGGCTATCGCTTTTGCTATCACTCAACAACCCACTATCAATGCGGGAAGCCAAGCCAATATCCCTACATTTCACATTCCTGCAAAACTAGTTCAAACCTTCACCGTTAAATCTTAGCTACCTCCGCCAAGAAGGATGGAGGGGGCGGTGATGAGGCTGGCAGGAAGAAGAATGGAGAGAATAGATTATGATAGTAATTAGATTAGGAATTAGTGAGTTTTGGTTGGTGGGGAAAATATAAATATATAGGTTAAATAAATTTTTAATCCCTCTAAAATTTGAAAATTTTGGTTTGAGTCCCTCAACTGATATGTCACTCATTATGTCAACATGTCACATAAGTTCTGGCCAAACACATAAGCAAGTCACAAGAACTAGTTCTCAAGCGAGGACTAAGACTGAGGTATTTCTCTATACTGTATGTCATGTTTCTACAACTTTACTCAGACGAAGAAAAAAAATTAAATTTAACTTCATTTGCAGGGACCATAAAGCACAATTAACCCTATGAGTGTTTGGAGTTATCGTAAGTGTCAAAATGTTATATTCCAGTATTTAGTACAAGTTTTGTAAAAATATTCCTAGCATAATCTATTCCCAAGTAAGATAATCACACACGTTTTGCCATGTGTTTATTATTAAGCTATTTTAATAAAGGTGGCAATGGAAAATACATTTGAAAATAACTTATCATTTCTACCGTTATGTCACATTTTTTTTCTAACTTTTTTATTTTATTTTTGAATTAAATAAAACTTCGAAGATTCCTGAGGAGTATCAAATACTTTCCAAGCACATTTATGTAATTTACCCACGTTTATATAATTTATCCGTGAATAAATTATGTTACCCGTGAATAAATTATGTCGGGAATATAGCATTAGCTTCAAACAAACTTCTTCTACAAGTATGTTTGGATTGATGATAGAGAGTGGAATGAGATAAATGAGGTGAGAAGTTTTATTGTTCCATTATTTGAGATGGAATGCAATGGAAAGTGATGGAATTCCATCTCATTACTTACTATACCCCATGATATTTTAGATAAGTGTTTTAAAAGTAAGGGAAATAAAGAATAGAAAAAATTCATAACTCATTATGCATTGTTGATTACTCAGATAATGAAGTGGTAAATTTTATTCCGCTCCGCCAAAAAATATCTAAACAATAGAAAAAGATTGTCTTAGTCCATTCTGTTTCAAAAAATATCTAAACAATAGAAAAAGATTGTCTTAGTCCATTCTGTTTCATAATATTTTATTTCGTTTCATCCCGTTCCATCAATTTAGACATAACCAATAACCAATTATGTCAGAATGTGGGCTGCTGTAAACAGTTAAAAATACCTTTAGATTTTAGAAGTTATTGATGGGCTCTTAGGCCCTATTAGAAGTTATTGATGGGCTCTTAGGCCCTATCATTGCAGTTTAGACCTTCCCAAACAAAAATAGAAAATAACCAAAGGTTTTACTAAGAATGCCAGATTACATAATAAAGCATGACAATTAAGAAATATTTACAGCCACAAATGAAGACTTTGTCCACTCCCTCCCAACCCTCTCCTGTCTCCTACCACAACATCAACAAACTAGGAAAAAAATTCCAAACCACATAGATATCACCATTGGGGCCAATATCCTATTTTTTTGTCATTTGGGAAAAGAATCACAATAAAGAGCAGGTTAAAAATAAAAAATAAGACTTCTTTATCATATTTTCCTTTTCCAAAGTAAAACTTGACATAGCTAAAGTGTCATCTACCGTCATTGTTTTTCATTGTTTACTTGCAATGATCCGTCCCTCATCAATGACAGGCTGAGACTGGTAAACCTCTCTCTTGAATATTGTCTTGATGCTTTTCTCCAATCTGTGCCAGCCTTCATCATTGTTGCAAATTCCTCATAACTTATCTTCCCATCCTGCAATTTCATGGGAACAAGATCAAATGGTGCAGTAAAATTATAACAAGTATTACTTATTTAAAATTCACACTGAGATCACTATGCAGAGCACCATATGTGCAAAACACCAGACGATAGGACATTGAGGGTGTTAAAGAATGCAGAAATGACTGATAAATACAAATTTTTAAGGTATCCTCTGAAGCATAAAAAACATAACACTAAGGATTGCACCAAAAATAAAGAATGCGGCAAAGTTGTTAAATTTCTCTGCATGTTGAATTAAACAAGATGGCAGAAATATGCTTTTTTAAGTATAGCAGTAGAAAATTGAAATATATAAAAAGAATATTGATCTACAAAGAGAAAATAGACTGACCTTATCTGTGTCCACATCATGCATAATTGCACTGATGACTTCTTCACTGTTTGTCTCAACTTCATCAGATAAGGCATCACGCAGCTCCTCAATCTCAATATACCCACTTTGGTTCGCATCAAAAAATTTGAAGGCTTTGATAAGGTGCTCATCATTTCCCATCTTTCTTAGATGAACAGAAATGGCAACAAACTCTCCATAATTTAGGTACCCATCTCTGTCAACATCACCCTGTAAAAGCAGCCCCAAAAGGTAAGAAGTTGAAGAAAACCTTCAAAGAACATATATGTTATAATTTAACAGAAATTGTTATGGTACATCCAACCGGCACTTTTTATTAGGAAGTTTAATTTGAGGAAGGGGAAATGGCACTAGAAGCAGAATAAAGAAACCCAGATTCTGGCAATTTATTAGTTCAAATATGCCTACTTAAAAAACCTGCTAGTGTTTATGAACTAACTACTACAGTTATACTAGAAAGATTAACAAAGTTTTAGTTTGAGATGTTGCAAGTAAATATGCTGGACAAATTTAAGACCTCAAATTTTGACGAAGGTAAGTTTTCAAGCATCATATGTGGAGAAAATATTCCAGATAAAGGGATATAGTAAATAGTAATGTAATACTCACAGCTTCCATAAGAATTTGGAGATCTGCATCAGGAACTTGATGGCCTAGTTTCAATAACCCTGCTCGCAGTTCATCAATGTTAATCTTGCCTCGGTTAGCTGTATCCATTCCCTGGAATCCCTCTCTTAGACCAGCAGCTTCTTCTACTGTCAAGTGCTCGGCAATCACCTGTTCACATGAAATGTCCATTGTCAGAAAAAACGAATGACTCATGAATTAAATGTTAAATGGATTAGCATTTCAGGGATGATTCCCAAGGGATATTCAAGTATTGTTGAGAACATTACCCTCAGAGCTCTCTTCTTAAGCTTGTTCATCACGGAAAATTGCTTCAGCCTTGCTTTAACGGTTTCTCCTAAAGAAACATTGGGAGCTTTCTTTGCATGAACTAACCATGGATGATCTGCATTTTGCAAACAAGTAACATTACAATCCTCATATTTCATATTTTTATGAATTTCAAAGAAAATAAACTATAAATATACTGAGCAGAAAATGTTCCACACACAATCTATGTTTATATTTGTCTCTCAAAAGGCATTGTATATGAATTGCATGTTACCTAACACTTCCTGTGCAGTAAGCCGCCGCTTAGGATCAGGATTTAACATCTTCTTCACAAGGTCTTTTGCATTATCAGAAACTTTAGGCCATGGATCCCTTTTGAAATCAACAACTGATCGTATAATTGCTTGTGCAACTCCTTGTTCAGTTTCTTCATTTTACAAGAGGAGACAAGATTTAGAAAATTAAAGTAATCAAAGAAAAAACCAATAAGAAACAGGAATATATAACACGTGATAGTGATATCATACATAAGAATGAAACATCTTTACCCACAAGTCAGAGATTGTTTAAGATGAATAAGAACTTGAATAAATCTTGTACATAAAAAACGGAAAGAAAAAAAATGATGAATTTTTTGAAGATAAAGATACAACTTGACTGCAAGTTAAGCACCCAAAAATGCAATTAGTCATCTAAGCATATCATATTTGCATGATAGAAAATGCAAATGGAATCCAAGTTAAGCACCCAAAGAAAAAAACCGAATCCTAGATCACAACTCAATAAGAAAGTTTAATTGACCAAGATATAACTTCCATCGTTTTGTCTTATATTGTCGAGGATGCCATGGACCAGAGGAAAATATTAATTTAGTAACTAAAAAGCCACTTCTCTAATGAATGTTCACTGAAATAAAAATTCAAAGACATTTTTATTTTTCCTCCAAGAATTTCCATTGCTATTATAAGCATATATTACATCAGTGATTAGATGCATGAACTCCACAGACCATAGTGACCTAAAAGTGGACCACTTAAGATCCTGATGAAAATCTGAGAAACACCACAAAACTAACCTGCCCAAAATGGTGGGACACCACAAAGTAAGATGTATAGAATCACTCCAGCACTCCAGATATCTACTTCTGGGCCATAATGTCGCCTTAATACCTCAGGAGCCATGTAATATGGACTTCCAACTATCTCATTAAATGTTTCCCCTGCAAAAAAAAAACAAACTTTCAGCTAACTGCAAACTGATGGAAGTAGCAGCATGATAAAAATCAAGCAGCAACGTTTGCATTCGACGCGTAGCCAAAAGCCCAAAAACATTACCTGGTTTAAAAAACACTGACAATCCAAAATCTATAGCTTTGAGAGCTGCTGTTTCCTTCTTATTAGCAAACAAAAAGTTCTCAGGCTTGAGATCCCTATGCATCACTCCGTGTTTGTGGCACATCTGAAACACAACAAATTCCAACACAATCATGACAAAATCCTAATTTTACAATAGATCAAAAACCCAGATCATGACTAAGTATACCAGTGCAAATAAAGAGCAAACAAAGAACCCCCATCCCCTCAGCATACAAGCTGAAAAACACAGCCAAACTTGCTCACTTCAAAGACCATGTTCCCAGTTAATACAGCCAACAAGATGCATTTATAACTCATAAATAACAATCTATTCACACAAGACAAAGAAGAAAAAAACTAGCTACATAAAACAGCTCTTTAACACAAGATACCAAAGTAAATCCCATTAATCACCACAGCAAAACAACCCAGACAAAGAAAAAACTTCATATGAAAGAAAATTGCTAAGTAATTAAATTAGCTGACAACACTGAAAAGATCATCATTATCTTGCAAACAATTATTCTCCATCTAGTTATGATAGCAAAAAATAAGTCAACAAAGATTAAATTTAATTGAACTTGTTTCATAATCAAATTAATTAACCCTAACCAAAACCTTGATGATGAAATGAATAACAATCCAAAGTTCCAAACAAAGCATGCACAGAAACAGATCAAGAACCGCCAGATCTCAACAGCGAAACATACCTGAACGACTTCAACAATCGTTTTGGTAACAGCAGCGGCGGCGCGTTCGGTATAGTGTCCACGCGCCACGATGCGATCAAAGAGCTCACCGCCCTCACAGAGCTCCATGACAAGGTGAACGGCATTGTCATCCTCATACGTATCCTTAAGCCACACGATGTTCGGATGCCTGGGAAGATGGCGCATGATCTCCACCTCCCTCCTCACATCTTCAATATCGATGGCGGTTCTCAGCTTCTTCTTCGAAATCGACTTGCAGGCATACTCCTCACCGTTCTCCTTATCCGTGCAGAGATACGTTATACCGAACTCTCCTCTCCCGAGCTCGCGGCCGAGAGCGTATTTTTCCTCGATCTCGCTCCCGGTAGGGTCGCTGAGCACGGCGAGCTTGGAACCGCCGTTGTTGGCGACATAGTCGACCGCGAAGGGGTTCTCCTTCTTCCCCTTCTTCTCTTTCTTGTTGTTGGTTCTTACCTCCTCGCCGGTAACCGTTGGCGTCGCGCAGCAGTTTCCCATGAAGCGGCGGCGAGGTTACGGTTACGGTTACGGTGGTGGTGGTGGTGGTGGTGAAACGTGAGATCGGGGGTTGAAAATTGGATCTGAAGAAATTGAGGGGTTTTTTTGAAAAGTGGTGTAGTTGAAGAGAGAAATGAGAAATTGGGTGATTTAAGAAGAAGGGTTTTTGGATTTAACGCGTGTTTGGGAGGAAGGAAATGGGAAATGGGTGAGAGGGTCAAAACTCAAGCTGGTTTCGCAGAGACTTCGCCCATCGTCGCCGTCGTCTCTCTCTCTCTCTCTCTATCTCTATCTATCTTTGTTTTTCTCTCTCTCTCTTTCTTGTTTTTTGTTTATTTTGGCAGCTCAATGATGCTGTTTGTCCAAAGATCACAGTTCTTTTCTATCTATCTATGATTGATTTTTTTCCTCTTTAAGTCTTAACAAATTAATTCTAACAACCGATAACAGTCAGATTAATCTATCGTCTCACAAGCACTGCACTAGGGCGAGAGTTGGCAAATAGGTTATTTTGTTCACAAAAGTGATGAGCCGATTCATCAACCAATTGCTTATGAAATGAAGTCATGTACAATTACGGCTGTGTTTGACTTTCTATTTGAGACATTGGAATTCGAGATCACACATTCCAATGTCTCAAACATGGAAGGGTGTGTTTGAATATCAGTTGAGGTCAACTTGAAAGCATTTTTAACCCAACACGAAACCTAGAAGTTACTTTTACATTCGTAAATTTGAATTTGTGGTTTTCAGTTGAAATTATCTTGGAACGCGTGTGAACTGAAAACCAAACACACACGAAGAGGCTTTTAACCTTCGTTGAGCGAAAACACTTTCAAACTGAAGACCAAACAGACACTACCTCAATCAATTTGGCTATCTTTTTTTTCTCTAAATTATTCACGACTAACCGTGATGAGATTAATCTTTCGAGCATCAAACATCACGTTAAGAAAATGTGGACATATGATTGTCTAGAAATCCTTGATTATCTATGATTGATTTGAGAGTTTTTGAATTTTTTTAAATTTCTAATCGGGTTTTTATTTTTGTTATCTGATGAGTTGAGATGAGATAGTAATGATTAAAGTGTTTCTCAATGACATGATCACATGAGTTTTCATTGACTCTCTCAGCCCTCTTTTGTGCGGTGTAATTACGGTTGTGCCATTCTGGAAGAAGAAAACTGGTCAACAAACTCGCCGTTCAGGTTCAGCCAATGGCCATTGATATCACTTTCCTGAAAAGTTGAATTTTATTTCTTTTTTGTAGAAAAAAAATATGACCAAATGCTATTGATGAATGTCAAGTGGGCTGGACCGGCTTAGTTAGGGGGTTTCTTGTCATTTGCTATGATAATTATTAGTAATTGATAATGATAGTAGTAATTTTTAGGATACGTTTGTTTATTAAAAATATTAATGTGTTTGTGACTTTGTTCACCAAATTATAAAAATGTAAAATTTTGTAAAGTGTGTTTTGACATTAGCTCACTGAAATGTGAATGAATTTTTATCTTAGTCCATGAGGTGTGTTTTGTACGGTTGTTAGGTTTCTAATAGAGAAATAGATGAAAAAAATTGTGAAAATAAAATAGAAGACCAATGTGAGTATATCAAATTAAAAAAAAATTAAGATGATAATTAGAGTGCAATACTTACTATAGTGTTATAGTCAATGTACGTAACGATGGGTGATTACGATTGAAAAAGTCAAGTTAGTTAGACTGTTAGCGCTCCAGAGTCTATACAACTAAGTATGATTAAATTTATTCACTTAAACCTCCTCCCTATTTATCTTGAAATTATAAACAGTTATGAGCTTATAGGCTAGGTTGCGTTAGAATTTCATGTGTTTTTTATGTAACAACTTAATTTTTTTTATAATTGGTAAAACCTCTAAACAAAGTTGAATTTCTTTACGTGGTAAGTGAGTGAGCTCGGGCATTATTCGATAATTTAATTAATCTTTAAAAATAATTGGTTTAGGAGTGGTTGCTTCAAAAATTCAACTATTTTTCGCACTGTACAATAGTAAAAAAGATGTGGGTTGTGAAGTGATCACACATGTGGATTAATCTTTTCAACTAATAAACTCCTTTCTTACACTGTCAATATTTGATTTTGGGATTTCATTTAGAAAAAGATTTTGAGACATATAAAAAATATTGATAATTTTTATATCAACGGGCAATAATTGGCCTCCATTTATAGAAACTTGTTTTTTTTGTTTTATAAACTTGTTTGAAAACAAAAGTCCTTAATGAGTGTAAAAACTTAAAACTTAAGGGTTGTCTAAATGACTCATGTGAGTTAGTAATCCATAACTCAATTGATTAATAAGATTTTTTATAAATAAGTTAATAAATAAAATGTAGAAATTCTAACTCACTTATATCTTCAATGTGATTCGACGATGAATTATTTAACTCAAATTTTCTCATAAATCATTTAGATAACCCCTAAAACTAAAAACTCCTTGCCTACGTATTTCGAAATAATTTATGGTTGTTATATCATTCATGTGGAAAAATTTTATTTTACTTTTTAAATGAACCAACAATAAATTAAGAAGTTGGCATCGAGGCCAAATTATCAGCGCATACAAAAGTCACGATCCTTGTAGGACTGTCTTCCACCCAAACAGAAAACCAAGTTGCTCCGGCCCTCCCAAATGACATACAACATCATGAGAAACAGCTCCATTGAAAATCGTATTTCTCATAAAAATGATAAAGAGCCTTAAAAAAGAAGAACGTCAAGGTAAAGGAGAAAGATCAAAGATGGCTAGAAAAAAAAAATGAAGACCTCAAATATACAAATCCAAAGTTTGTGGGGATGTATCAGTCAAACTCGACAATTTTGACTCCCAATATTAAAATAAGATTGAAACTGAAAGGTGGTGCTGGCTTTGGTCAAACACACAAAATTGTAGTACTTATTACATGTTATAGCACACCACTCCTATCACAATACTTTTCATATTATACATGTAGTAATAGCACACCAAATATTTTTCTTATTACTAATTCGGACTTCTGAAAAGGCTAAACCGAATATATAAATAAACAAAATTCAAGCACTAAGTTTGGAAAATAGACCAAACACTGTGTAGTAATTTACAAACTTCAGAATTTCGTGATTTCATTCTTGAGAAATATTGGTAAAGCGTTTTTAGACAATTTTCTAAATTTTTGGATGTCATTAAACAAATGGATAAAACTTACTTTTGGTACATTTTGTCCCAAGCAAATTCCTATGTGGATTCCTAGCCTGCAATAAAAAAGTGGGTTACTGGTTTAGTTAGTCACATGAAATGTTTTGCAACACTTCATTGTTTGATCACATTGTATACAGAATGGACATTCAATAGGAGCATATGTTGCGACCGTTGGTTGGGTACTAACTCCAAACACAGATGTATGTCATTTTCCTCTGCTATACATGTGGTTTCATTTAAACCAGAAAACGTAAGTCCAAATAAAAGTAGTTAGATTCATGTAATGAAGGGATCGGTTTTCCATTTATATATCTTGGTACCAAACAATTTGACTTTTAAGTGCCCAAAATTTGACATTTTAGTGTCAGTTCGAACAAAATTGTTCCAACCACTACCAGAAAAATAGGGTTTTTCGGCGGATAATCTGCAGCAGTTCTAAAGAAACCGTTGCAAAATATCAAATTGAGGTGTTTTTTTGCGTCGGTAAGAGCAATTGATGTAGAATACTAACAGACAGCGGCAATATTTATCTTTGGAGGCGGTTTTTTACATTAGTTAAGGCGGGTCCTTTAGCAGCAACTAACGTCTTGAAATGGTAAACAAATTAAGAAATTAGTGAAAGATCGAGTTTAATTCTTTCTTGTACTTTTTGCTAAAACCTAAACTTATTCTTTGTGTACTGTCTTTAGGAATCCTAAACTCGCTCCCCACTCAGGCTAAACTTCGCTACAATTGAGTATGGCTTTGAGAAAACCATATGTTATTCATGGTATATCTTGCACGATCCCCTTCACGCACTACTCATTGAGCTTCTTCCTAGCAAAGTATAACATTAAAACGGACTTCTTGAGATAGAAGATGGCGCAGGATATCCCTTCATTAATACACACACACATAACGACTTTCTCGGCCAAGGATTCAGAAGTATTGATCCATTGGCGATGAAGAGAAAGGTTTCGATGGCATGGAAGATGTCGTGCTTCTCGATGGATTCGTTGATGTACAAAATCTTAAAGAGGAGTGTTCATCTTGGAGTGGATGTTCTCGATGGTGATCTAGAAGATGAAGAAGGCACGAACCTCAGCGAGCTTGTGGGCCTCCTTCATGAACCTCCCGGTGATGAAGTGGCGCTCTCCCTTGGTGAGGGAGTCCCAGTCGTAGAGGTCCTGGGAGAGACTTTGAGTGGTAGTTATTCCAACGGTTGGCCAAAATCAACGCAAATTGATCCCACAACACTTAAAACTGCAACATTTTGCCAACACTGGGAACATACATTTTGCAGCGGTCTAAACCAGCATTAATTGCTAAAATAACCCCTGCAAAATGTTGCTTTGTTTGTCGTGAGAGGAGGATACACATGGTTTGAAAAAAAGTACACACTATGTTGCCTATTTCTAATGGTACATAGCAGAGATAAGTACATGTAACTAAGTGCATGTCAGATACACAGTGAAAAACTACATGAATGCAAAATTGGATGGATAATCATACAAATTAAGAAAAAATGTTTTTGTTTACCATAATTTTGGTTCGTCATAATTCTTCAACATGTATTCAAACATGCACCAAGCCTCTTAGGAGCATATTTTATCTCTTAGCTAGCTTCTTGTTAGTGTTTCTCTTCTAGCTCCTACATGTGCCAACTTCACAAATCAGTGAAATTAATTCTTTTGGTTATTCACTGAATCGGTCCTCAACAAAATGAATGACCTAATTTAATTTGGAAGCACCTTGTTTCAAATAGATACTACTACTTGTAGTTGATAAGATTCGCTACTATTATCTCCTCCACCACCATATATGTTAAACGAGATTCTTGTGCTGTGTTGTATTGAGCCAAGTCAATAGCGGCATGTATATAAATTAATTATTGACATGGAAGAGTGGATCATTTATTTGTTTCTAGAAACTGTACTCTAAACCATTCAAGTCAACAACTTTGTTTAACTAAACCAACCAGACTGAGAGGATGACTTGGTCCATCATGTAGAATATATTCATACACGATGCTTGCTATACACTGAAGAAAAAAAAAATTCCCATTCAACACAAATATTATCTGTGCTGACAAAATTGTATTTCATTCGTAGAAGCTTCTTAATTATCCGCAATTTTTGGGATAAAATAGAGTCCTTCTTTTGTGCCGTTGACATTCATCTTATGGAAAACTTTTTTTTTTTTTGAAACTGATCTTATGGAAAACTTTACTTTTGCTAAACATGCAATAAATCATCACTCATCACTCTCTCTCTCACATACAAATTAATAAAACAAGACCAATCGATTGAACACAGAAATAAAACAAGGCCGCCCAATGGATGTTGGATGTGAAAGTAGTTAAAAGTACTAGTAGTTAGAAAATTATGTGGTCGAAAGTTTGACTGAGGAGATCTTTGATATTTTACCACACTTGACTCAAATATAATTGTCCCGTAGATGATACTTAATTACTTATAGTTAAAAAAGTATGAGATATAACAAACACTAGAATCCAGAATTCTAGTGTGATGAGAATAGTATCCAGTTAACTTTAAAAAGTATGCACATTTCTAGTGTGAGAATAGTACTCCAGAATTCTGAATAAAAAAACTGAACATTGACTAAAATCCAGTTAACTTAATTCTGGGCCGGCCCAATTAGGCATGTCAAAAAATGATGAGATTGAAGAATTGGAATTTGGGAATTCTACAAGAGGATATATGGTTACATCTATTATGAATAGGATGACGATGACCCCGTTTGGAAGAGCTTATTTGAGCTCATTTGATAGCATTGTTTGGTAGAGCTAATGCAAACAACTTATGGTCTACTTCATAAGCTATTCAGGATAGCTTATGAAAAAGAGCTTATACTTATATGTAGCTTATTTTTAATTAATTTCAATAAACTTTTTAAAATAGCTTATGAATAAGTGCTTATGGTCATAAGTGCTTAATTAAGTTGTTTTCCCAAAGGAAGCTCATTTGATAGCATTGTTTGGTAGAGCTTATGCAAACAACTTATGGTCTACTTCATAAGCTATTCAGGATAGCTTATGAAAAAGAGCTTATACTTATATGTAGCTTATTTTTAATTAATTTCAATAAACTTTTTAAAATAGCTTATGAATAAGTGCTTATGGTCATAAGTGCTTAATTAAGTTGTTTTCCCAAAGGAAGCTCATTTGATAGCATTGTTTGGTAGAGCTTATGCAAACAACTTATGGTCTACTTCATAAGCTATTTAGGATAGCTTATGAAAAAGAGCTTATACTTATATGTAGCTTATTTTTAATTAATTTCAATAAACTTTTTAAAATAGCTTATGAATAAGTGCTTATGGTCATAAGTGCTTAATTAAGTTGTTTTCCCAAAGGAAGCTCATTTGATAGCATTGTTTGGTAGAGCTTATGCAAACAACTTATGGTCTACTTCATAAGCTATTCAGGATAGCTTATGAAAAAGAGCTTATACTTATATGTAGCTTATTTTTAATTAATTTCAATAAACTTTTTAAAATAGCTTATGAATAAGTGCTTATGGTCATAAGTGCTTAATTAAGTTGTTTTCCTAAACGGGGCCCATATGAGTCTGACCCATGTATTCTTATTTTCATGTACTTGCCCCATTGAAATTATGCTATAAAAATTAGAGGATGTTGCATCAAGCAACCAATTCCTCCCTTCCATACGATTACTTGTCTGACTCTAGCTTCTCTCTTCTCCTCTTTCACACTCTAACTTGTATTGTCTTCATTTCATAACAAATTATCAACATAAAACTCTAATTAGGTATGGTGAAACTACCATGTTACTTTTTAGTCTTGCTGGTTTACTTTTTATTGTTATTATAAACTACAATTCAAGAAGAATTGCAATACAATATACTTGCGGTTCTTGAAGAATCGTAGTGTTTTATGTTCAGACTATGCATCTTCAGTCTTCACTATGAATCCCGAAGATTCATAGTATAATATAATACACATATCATTTCAGAAGATCCATAATATGATACATTATATGTATGAATTTAGAAGATTCAAGCACAAATAAATATGGAAATACAACGGTTGTGATTTATTCTCATATTCTGACATAAAAACATCTTTCTCATATACTCCCTCCGTTCCTATATATAAGTCACAAATAACTAATTCTCTTAGATTTAAGAAAAGTAGTTATTAGTAATAAATTTGTAAAAAAAATGATTTACTTTCCTAGATTACCCTTATTTACTTTCCTATGATTTTCTCTCTCCAAGTTAATACTTCTAAAGTTTATCATCTCTTTCATATTAAATATGAGGGTGAACTTGGAAAAAATTATTTAATGCTTCCTAGATATTAGAAAGTGACTTATATTTTGTAACAAAATTTTTTCAAAAAATGTGACTTATAATAGGAAACGGAGGGAGTATAAGATATATTCTCCTCGTATATGTATGAGGAAGAGGAGTTATAATGGACAAGAAATAAATATATTTCTTTATGCTTCTATTTAAAACTCATAATGTAAAACTCATAAATTAAAATAAAATGATCGAGATGTATATCAATAAGGAAAAAAATTCTCAAAATAGTTTCAAATGCGATTTTGAAAAACACAAATCTTGATATATCAAACTTCAACTTTAATTCAATTTTTTTAGAGAAGATAATATCAAACTTAACCAAAATCAACTTCAACTTTCTTACTTAATTATTAATGTTTAAGTTAAAAAATTTGGTTGGTTCGATTTTGGTCATCATCACGGGTCAGGACATGCCACCTAGACTATAGTTCGCTTATAAATGTACTTATATATCCGCACTAACACAACAATTACATCGACAACAAAAATTAAATGCACAATATTTTTAAGAGAAGTTATTTATCCTTACCAACAGAACGAGCATAATCATATTTTGTATACCCCTTTGATCCCATACTATTTTTTTTTTTTTTTGAACAAATTGATCCCATAATTGAGTATAGAAGATTTTGGTTATGGAAAAAAACTTTGGGAAAAATATTATTTTTTTCCTCGGAAAATTAACAAATAAACAGAACTTAGGGAAGATTACTAGAAAACCAAACTTTGGGAAGAAGGCAATTAAAAAAATTAACACGTGTGAGCTGTTAGGGATTGTTAGAGAAAATTACGGTTACTGAAATTGATAAAAAAAAAACTGAAAAGCAATTTACAGTTATACCCCATAAGAACAGTTATTTTAAAACTTAATAACTTGGTTTTTTTGTCTATAAGTAAAAGATGTAGCTTGATGCAGTTATTCTTAGGGCAAACAAAGAGAGATCGTAATATTGAGAAAGAGAATCTGAGAGAGAACGATAGACGACAGAGGGAAGCCGTGGAACATAGATAGTGAGGGATGTGAAAGAGCGAGCGTCGGTGGTTTGCGGCGCAACATGGTTCAGGCGTGACGAGGTTGGAGGTGGCCTTGCGGTGGCGTGAATGGAGGTTAGAATTGGTTGGTTCTCTGTTTTATTTGTTTTCGGTTTGTTTAAGAATCACAAATAAGTTTTGATGCAAAATTTCTTGTGATTAAATTGATAAGTTACCATACTTAATAGATTTTAATTCATTTAGAATCTTAACTATCTATTATGTCTGGTGAATAGTGACGAAGGATAGCAGTACGTAGAAAAGTTTGATTAGTTTAGGAACTATTATCGTTAATATAATACTTCAAGTGGTCATGAATGATAGCACTAGATTATTTCATCGCAATAAGGTGTTTTTAGGGGTGAAGAGGTGGAAATTGAGAGCATTCTAGAATTGGTCCAGTTCAAGACATGGGCACATGGCGTTGGCTGAAAGCGAAGAGGAGAAGTTTCTCTGCGTGTACTTCAGACTGGATCTTGAATCCTATCTGGTGCATAAAAGCATTGGGAAGGGTAATTTCTAAATTTTCTGGAGGTTGACCCTGTGTCCATTGGTCTTAGCTGGATCTCTGTGTGATTTCAGAAGAATGGAATGCTCTTCCTGATATCTGTTTGTGGAAGCATGGCCTCTGGACAAAGGCTTAAACGTTTAAGAGGGAATTGGGTCGCTGGTATTAAAATTTTTCTAGCTTGGTGTCCTCTTTTATCCTTCTTTTATTAGTCTATTCATTTCTTATACCTATGATCTGAACTTTTCTTTTTGTATATTTCTTACTATTTTATTTGGGTTAGCACCCCTTGTGTTATATTTGAATACAATTGCTTGGCTTATAAAAAAAAATACTGCTAACAAATGTGCATTCAGTGAAAGATAGGAAAGTATGATCAAATAGAACAAATCTCGAAATGCATGAAGTTGTCCAAACTGCTGTTCAATTTATTTAAATTGACATGTTCAACTTGCTGTTTCGTTTATTTAAAGTTTTACCTTGCTCAGTATTCATTTGTTGCATATCAATTTTAGCCTTTCTTCATGTTTTTTGCTGCATAGTAATTAGTAAGGTGATCTTTTAATTTTCTGCATAGTAGGTTGGTTGTCTGTCAATTTGCTTCATAATAGGGTGATCTTTGTCTTTTAATTTGCTGCATAATAAGGGTTGTTTTACTTGTTAACTTGCTTGTTTTGTTTGTCTGGTTCGACACTTCACAATTCTAATTTAGCTTTTTTAAAATGTTATTCTTTTTCTTGAAAATGATCTTCTACTTTTGTATTGTGTTATTGGCTACTTCTTAATCATTGAACAGTAATTATAATATGCACCAAGCAATGCTTTCAGGAGAATCACTAAGGAGGTGGGCTTCTCAATTTCCCCAAGAACTATAAATTGGGTAAGTCTTGAATACTCTGAGTTTTCCCCATTTGATTAGGAAGGCAACAACTATAGTCTATTTCCATGTTTTCTGAATCCGTTTTGTTCGCTCTTCTTCTTGGCCTCCTTGTTGAAGGCATTCGGGAGATCTGGCAAAGACAATCAATGAGGTCTTACGAGAATTAATCTCGTATACAAAACTTAAGCAACCGGGATTGATACCAGATTTAATTATATGGAGTTTGGTAACACAATTGAATTAGACATAACTTAATTGTTATTATTTCGAAAGTTATTTTTTTTATTTGTTCTTACAAATAAAAGTGACTTTATTTTTTGAGTGTTATTTTGAAAAATAATTATTTTAATTGAATGATTTTTTATAAAAATAAAATAAAATGAAGTCGTCCACACAGGAGTGACATTTTCTATTCACACATACATGTTATGATAAACTATTCATTTTCTTATGCTTCGAGACCCTTATCAAATTCTGACTCTGATATTGGTTATTATGAAGTAATTGTTACTTGCACTAAAAGTAATTTACCTATTGATGTTTCAGGTAATATCTTTGGTGCAATTGCGGGAGGTGAATAATCTAATATTGTAAAAAGTGAGATTCATAATCCTTATCATAAATCTCTATCATCTTTAACTTCTAGTTGGACGTGTCAATTTGAAATTCTTCGGTCAAATGCTTCTAGTGAACTCTATGACGTGTTTGAGGTCATCCCTCCATGTGTTGGAAACAGGAAAGCATATGAACTTTCAAACAAAATGTCCTCAATTCTTCAACTAGAACCACTTCCTTTGTTGAATATCTTGACTTATTTATTTCAGAATTATCCTCATAGCATCCAAGATATTGCATTAAATTTCATTCCATCATATAATGATGATGATACTGAGAGGGCAAAAAAGAACTTAAATAGAGTATTTAAGTTTATGGATGCTCAAGAATCATTGTTACAGACTTCTATAAGTGGAGCAAAGTTGTTGGTGTTCACCTCAATTCAACTTAACATAGAGTTTTCCTCTAGGGAGTCTTTGCAACCGAAATATAATGGATGAATACCTAACATGAAGCATATATGTAGCTTGATTTTCTCAAATATTATATTGTTTGTTCCATGAATGGGGTTGTCTAAATGACCCTTGACAAAAATTGGGTTAAATTGCCCTTTCATGGGAACAATATACTCTTTGAAAAAATCAAGCTCTATATATGCTCCATGTTAGGTATTCATCCATTATATTTTGGCTGCAAAAGACTCCATAGAGGAAAACTTCATTTGAGTCAATGTTAAGTTGATTTGAGGTGAACACCAACAACTCTGCTCCACTTATAGAAGTCCGTAACAATAATTGTTGAGCATCCATATAAGACTTTATTTAAGTTCTTTCTTACCCTCTCGGTATCATCATTATATGATCGAATGAAATTCAATGCAATATCTTGGATGCTATGATGATCATTTTGAAATAAATAGGTCAAGATATTCAACAAAGGAAGTGATTCCAGTTGAAGAATTGAGGGTATTTTGTTTGAAAGTTCATATGCTTTCCAGCTCACAACACATGAAGGGATGACCTCAAACACGTCATAAAGTTCACCAGAAGCATTTGCTCGAAGAATTTCAAATTGACCCCTCTAACTCGAAGTTAAAGAGTATAAAGATTTAAGATAAAGATTCTGAATCTCACTTTTTACAATATTAGATCTGTCACCTACCGCAATTGAACCAAAGATATTATCCGAAGCCCTAGTAAATTACTTTTAGTACAAATAACAAATTACTTCATGATAATAAATATCAGAGCTAGGAATTGATAAGGGTCTTGAAGCACAAGAAGATGAAAAGTTTACCATAACATGTATGTGTGAATAGAAAACGTTGCTCTTGTGTGGACGACTTCATTTTATTTTATTTTATAAAAATCACTCAATTAAAATAATTAGTTTTTAAAATAACACTCAAAGTATAGTCACTATTTTGGTAAGAACAAATAAAGAAAATAAGCATTTATTTATTTTCTTTAGCTTTTGAAATAATAATAATTAAGTTATAGTCACTATTAATAATGTAAAATATTGGCTTAATTTTCCTAAAAAAATATTGAAAACGTTGTTAGAGAAAGTGAAAATAAAAAATGATAGTGCATTTTGAATTTAAAATAAGAAATGAAGAGATGTTATTAGCTGCACGTGTAAAACTTTTTACAGTGTGAGTGTACATAAAAATTAAACTAATTTTTCAAACCAAAGAAACACCATGCATAAATTTGATTTAGTCAATATAGAAATGCAATATTGTGGGAGGAGGAAGAGGAAGAACACGAAAAAATGGATTATGACTAAATTTGATGAAAATAAAATTTTAAAGACTAAAACTGATATGAAAATAACAAGCAGTCACTTGTACATAGTGGTTGGGTTAAAAATATTTTTAGAATGCTTTATGATGTCATAAAGACTTTTTCCAATCAAACAACATGTGTCAGGTACTAAAAAATATGATTTTTTTATAAAATCTATTTTCGATCAGAGTGTATTAATCGAGGACAAAAACATATTTAACCAAAACAAACTCAAAAGTTCTAACAAACTTGGGGGAGCGGTTTGGTTATATAAGATTAGAGAGTGCATTTCAGACATTACTTGTTATTTTTGTTGAGTGAAGAGTTGTTTGCACTTATGGAACTACACACATTTATATGGTGGAGGAAGAGGCTCATCAGCTGAGGGGGTTGTGAACGTTGTGAATCAAGGACGAGGCTCATCAAGCTGGGGAATTTTTTTTTCTAATAAGCCAAAATTAGGTTGAGAATTTTGTGAACGCTTTGGAGGAAGAGACTCATTAGACTGAGGGTGCAGCTAACCTCATGGAGACAGAGCATCCGGTGGTGACTGAGGCGGTGGTTGAGATGTGCCCTCTCATGTATCTAGCCCTAGGTTCTAGTTACCTATTCCCGATGACTTCTATTCAATCAAACTCGGATGTACATATTTAGAGTCAAGTTGATATTGCCGCCAGATCACTGTATGCGGGAATATTCGGCAGTATTTGTGGAACCAGTATATTAGCTTTTTCTAAAATACCATCTATTTCAAAATATGATTGGTGAGTTCGATCTTCTTTAGAGAGACTTGACCCATGTGGGACTAGAAAGTGTTGGCCAATTGTTGACTAGCTTTCATGTGAAATTTCGATTTTTCTTGTCAACTTTGACATGTTTTTTTGACTATCTATAAACGTTGGAATTTGGTCTTGGTCCATTTCACAGGAATTGTAAGTGCCAACATAATTTTTCAAACGTCACCAACCTCATTCAAAACGGACACTCACAACTCTAGATATGAGTTTCTGAATTCACCTTCATGACCATGTTGTAGCATCACCGTGGTCTCCAAGAACTATGCAGACTCACTGAATTAAGTTGATGAGGACTAGCAGAGACTCAATGGCGGCCATGGTTCGGGCGACGTACCCTTGCATCCAAGACATGACCCCAAAAAAACCCACTGTCAATGCATGAAGCCAATATCCCTTTGCCACATCTCTCATTCCTGCAAAATTGGTTGAGTAATGATACATACACACCTTATTTTCTCTTTAATTTCATTTTCACACATTTTTCTTCTTATCTCTCTGCATTTTCTATCACATTACAAATCATACCACTCATTTCTCTCTCATTTCTACCTTATCTCATAAGGTGGAGGTGGAATTGGTTTGTCAACTAAACATTATTCTTTGAAGGAGCCCTAGTCGAAACAACGACCTTTTAGCCGAGGCTCCCCTACTGTCATCGAAAATAGTTGTTGCAATTCTACTTTGGAGCTTTTGGTTAATGGGGTTGTTGAGTCAAAATATTTAACTATTGAGCTTCTAGTGCTTAGGAATGAGAATATATATATAGGGGATGTATCTCATGAGGAAGATGAGTTATAATGGACAAGAAATAAATATGTTATTTTATGCTTTTGTTTAAAACTCATAATGTAAAACTCATAAATTAAAATATTTATTGAAATTATCGAGATGTATATGAATGAGGAAATTAAGGAAATCTCAAAATGGTTTCAAATGCATTTTTGAAAAACACAAATCTTGATATGTCAAACTTCAACTTCAATTAATTTTTTTTTTCTAGAGAAGATAATGTTAAACTTTGCCAAAATCAACTTCAACTTTCTTACTTAATTATTAATGTTTTAGTTATTAAAAAGTTTGAGTGGTTTGATTTTGATCATCATCACGGGTTAGAACATGCCACCTAAACTATAGGTTGCTTATAAATGTACTTATATATCACGCGCTAACACAACAATTACATCGCCAACAAAAATCAAATACACAATATTTTTAAGAGAAGCTATCTACCCTTTCCAACAGAGGGAACATAATCATCTTATGCTTCTTTCTAGAACCAAAACAATGAGATTTTGAAGGATTATTAATATACCTTGCCACAAGACACCAATAGAATCCATGCGATCATCATCTTAGATGATAGATCCTCCATCTCCCCTGCCTATGTAGATTGCTTGTTCTGCTATATATCCTTAATAAACCATGCCATGCATGTTTATTAATTAAGACGGCTTTGTACCAAGATGAAAAATTAACAATTTTGCCCATACTTTTGTCTGGTCAAGAGAAGGGAGAGATGAAGTTTCAAGAGCTACTTTGAGGTCTAACAATTCATCATGACACTAATAGAGTGACAACATAGTTTAACAAACTTTTGGCTATAAAAATTGTACTATGAGATATCTTCTACTTCAAAGCCATCCTAACAATCATCTTGTCTCAAGCATTTTACGATAGCAAAAGTCAACCTTGTGATAATGCTAATAACATACATACATATCAATGCATGGAGGGAAACCTAATTCACACGTTTGAGGTGCGTGCGTGGCTAAATAGTGAGCCCATTCTCTTTTTGACAAGTATTAGTGTTGGGTTGCATCATCTGATCATCATACTCTTGTTGATTAAGATTACAAATTTACAATCACATCCATATTCTACTTGACGCTAAAAAAATCTATTTGACGATATTCTAACTGCACACGTTAAAAACCGTTTGATAACAACAAAAAAAGTTGGGTCATATATATGTATTGTTCCAAACTCTCATAATTCTCAACATTGATCACTCACCTGAAATGAAAGTTCAAATTTTCGAACAAATACAATGAATTGAGTAAATCTAACGTACGAGTAGTCGTATGCAATTGCACGAATATGAACGTCTCTATACTTCATAATTTTTTTATGCACCAAAGTATTCATTTGAGACTATGATATCACTTTAAATGAGTATATCTCTTTCAACAAATCATTCTCCACATACCATCCACAGACCATACAGCTTGACTAAATATTTAGAAAGTTAGATTAATTATATATCTATGAATTATGCTAAAATTTGTTGGCAACGTCTCTATACTTTTGATATAAAAATACTGCATATAAAATAAATAGTGTATGCATAAAAGACTCAACCTCGCGTAACTAACAATTTAAACCCAATAATGATTGCCGAGAGAAAAGAGGATGGAATATTTAAATGTTTCAATACGAGTACTCATTCTGTTTTGATTCTATGGACGCAATATATGATGTGGGCTCATAGTCAAATGCATATATTTATTTATCAACACGTGGAAGTTTTGCCAACTTGGATTGACACACCCAATGATCAATAATTTCGGATTTAATTCTCACCTCTCCAAATATTAAGGGTTCAAATGTCAAGTCTCTGCTGGTTTTTCAGCATGTCAGATAGCTTCAGATAGCTTCTATCTATCCCACACGAAAGTTTCTTAGGTATAATGAAATTTATCATAAAGTAAAAAATAAAAAATAACATGAATTTCATTTTTTTCCCTTTTCCAACAGCAATATTTTATTTAAATGATAAATACTTTTTTTTTCAGAGGAACTGGCTAGCATTAGATTAGCAAGACTAACAAACGCAACCAGAGCCCAAAGCATAAAAATGATAAATACTTGAGAACAACATTCAAAAAGGTCAAACCGACCATTAAAAAGCCCAACCATCCAAAACAGCCTATAACTGAAGAAAATCTTAACCACCATATGGACATCAAGAGCTCAACTGATTTAGCAGCAAGAAAATTATAAATACATATAAGGAATTATCCTAACTGTCGCCAACGGTAGATACCACTTTTAAAGTAGGACATCTGTGCCATCTGCAATTTGTAGTTGTATCTAACAGTCACAAATTGTAAAGTTTATATTTTTATAAGCTCTGCAATTTGTGACGGCTAAAAAAAATCACAAATTACAGGTGTTGTATGTGTTCTATTATAATTTTAGTTATAATATGTTAGTCTCATATGATGTATTTGTAAATATTTTTATCAATAATCACTTATAATAAACTTTTATTATATAATTAAGATAATTAATCTAAGAAAATTATGGAAATAACTTCAAAAGAGTTGTATGTATGTCATACCAAACATCTGCATCATACCAATTAGAGTGTGCTCTGCACCGATCATTTCGTCTCAATCTCATTTATATATCCTTCCACCATACCTTTATAGCCAACATCTTTTTATTTCTTTGTCTATAAATACACAAAGTTCCCCCTAGCTCGTTAGTTAGTTCCATACCAATCTACCTAGCTATAGCCGTTTTCATAAAAAAATATTCCTCACCTTTCAAAGAACATCTATTTGCTCTGATAATATACAATGGGAGAAGCTATAATGGCCCCCTTTAAACATCATCTTCTTTCATTCACAATTATCATCATTTCATTTGTTGCTTGTTATAGCACCTTGCAAGATCAGGACCCACTGATCAGTAGTATATATGTTGATGATTCACCTAATTACATTGATGATGGTGGGAGTGGGACATTCAAGAACCTGATCAAGCAAAGCACAAATGTTCTGAGCTTAAACAGGTTTGAAGAGTTGGGTGGCATTTCAAGTTCGCTTGAAATTGTTAATGTCAATGATTATGGAGCTAAAGGGAATGGTCTAACTGATGACACAGAGGTACATACTCAACAAGTCCAAGATATAATTTTTTTTATATATTTTTGACTGAATAGTCACTCCCTGAAAATTTTAAGGTAGGTTGGTTTAGTCCCCAACTTTAAGAAAGTGAAAATAGTTCTGAAAGATGAAAAAAATATTCAATTGAGTTTTTTAGGGACTAAATAATGAATCACATTTTTCATATTTCAAGAGGTAAATTTATCATTTTTCATCTTTTGGAGATCAATTTGCTAATTCAATTTTTTATGAACCAAATTGACCGACCCTATATCTTTTAAAGACCAAAGTGAACTATTCAGCCTGCTTTCTATGTTCTTTTCTTATCAATTTATCAATATCAACATGCATGTGTGAGTTTGGTTTCTTCGTAATTGGAAATAAAAATATTTTATAGACACCCAGTTGGATGAAGTCTATATGTAAATTATTTGAAATAGAAAGAAGAAAAGAGAAGTGATAAATGTGATGTGATACAAAATTTGGGATAGAGAGAAATGGCATTACTTATTATTGGTGTGTTTATAAATTGAATTGGAAAAATAGCATTACTTCTCTTACTATTGGCTTTGGGGGCTATTTCAGGCATTCAATAAGGCTTGGCAAGTAGCATGTTCTTCTGAGGAAGCAGTTCTTGTGGTGCCTCAGAAGAATTATCTACTCAAACCAATAAGATTCTCTGGTCCTTGCAAATCTAACACCATAGTTCAGGTTAGTTGCATGTCCTTCACAATTTTTTAACCTTCAATATTTTAGCAAAGTATAATTAATTAACATATCAAACAGTAACTTTCATGATAAACATGTGCAATTTGTGATAACAATTTGCCAGATTTCTGGAACTCTTGAAGCGTCAGATGATCCCTCAGATTACAGTGAAGATAAAAAACATTGGCTTGTATTTGACAGTGTTCAGAAATTATTAGTTAATGGTGGTGGAACTATCAATGGAAAGGGCAACATATGGTGGCAAAATTCATGCAAAAGAAACAAAAAGAAAGTAAGATATCATAATCACAATTCTTAAATCAATTAAGCACCACATAGATATAAATAAATCATGTTCAAATGATGACCAATCTTTTTTATGTTTTTCTCTCTCTCTTTTGCAGCCTTGCAAGGATGCCCCAACTGTATGTATAATTATTAATTAGTTACCTCTGACTAATATGATTACATTCAAATATTTGTTAATTAACCATGGTTTGTAATTTATGTTTGTAGGCTCTAACTTTTTATAATTGCAAGGACTTAATAGTTGAGAATATGACCATAGAAAATGCCCAACAAATCCATGTCTCATTCCAGGACTCCATGAATGTTAAAGTTTCTGGTCTCCTTGTGACAGCACCAGGGGATAGCCCTAATACTGATGGGATTCATGTCACAAATACCCAAAACATCAAAATCTCAAGCTCTGTTATAGGAACTGGTATTCACAAATCACAAGTTAAATATGTATCCATTTAGTGTATGTTTGAAATTTTTTTACAATTGAATGAATTGATTCTAAAGTCAAAAACTCAAAATCAATTATGGATGGGTTGGAGTTTCTGTGAGTAGCTTATGAGTTACAAATTGATTCTGAGGAAAAATACATTGATCATACTTTCAAAACAAAGAATCAATTAAAACCTCATACATGTTCTGTATCTCGGTAACCACCTTTAATTTGATTTCAATTTGTTTCAGGTGATGATTGTATATCAATAGTACATGGATCCAAGAATGTAGAAGCCACAGACATAACTTGTGGACCTGGCCATGGTATCAGGTGATTAACTTCAGCAAACATGTATCTTTTGCTTTTGTTATTTTGAATTGTTTGTATATGAATTCATTTACAATTGTTTATTTCAGTATTGGAAGCTTAGGGGCTGGAAAATCAAAGGAATTTGTTTCAGGAGTCATAGTAGATGGAGCTAAGCTTTCTGGAACTACAAATGGAGTTAGAATTAAGACATGGCAGGTAGTTTGAATTTTGAACTTTAATTTGTTGTACCTATATATATCATGAACCAACAATTAATCCTAAAATATTAAGTTAGTGCGTGAAAGCACATGATTTTTATATCTAACACTGCAGATTCTATTGAATTTGGATTCACTGTCGCCAGTAAATTCATAAATTCACACAGTTAAGGAATATGCATGAGCCATTCAACAGCTGAAATTTTAAACTTATCTCTGCGGTTCGATTTGATAAATATATCAGTTAATCATCTTATTTATATGGTTCAAATTTCTACACTCTGAATGTAGAATTGCCCTGAGGGCTGCAGGGAACCCAAACCCGATTCTATATCTCATGTAAAAATTTAGTATGCTAATGTGGATTTACAGAGTCCTAAATGGTTTGCCGAATATGTAGGGAGGTTCAGGAATGGCTAGCAACATCCAATTTAAGAACATTCAAATGGATAATGTGACCAACCCCATAATAATTGACCAGAATTACTGTGACAAAAAGAAGAAGCCATGCAAGAAACAGGTAAATAATGTAAACAACTCTTCCTATTACTAGTCAATATATTTTTTTATCTTACACAGCTATCATCGACAAGAGGCAATCCTATTACTGAGCAATTGGCCTTGTAGTTGCAGAAATCGGCTATCCAGATTAGGAATGTATTGTATCAGAACATAGTAGGCACAAGTGCTTCGGATTTAGCTGTGAAGTTTGATTGCAGCGAGGAGTTTCCATGTCAGGAGATAGTAATGCAGAACATAGACCTGAAAGGTGAAGGAGGAGAAACCTCTGAGGCTTTATGCAACAATGTTAAATTGTCTTACTTAGGACACGTTAACCCTCGCTGTAACTCTAATTAGAACCATACAATTAATACATCATTCATTGATCAATGTGTATTATTAATTACCAATAGGACATTGACTGGTTGTGAATTAATAATGTGATTCTTTAAACAATGATTAATGTGATAAACGAAGATTGCAATAACTTGTGACTTTGTTTCATCAACTAGTATCTAAGCCCGTGCTTTGCACGGTGATTAGAACCAGATATTTTCTTCTACAAAATGTTCTTTACATATACTCCCTCCGGTCCTATTTATAAACAACAACAAAAAAATTCATATAGTTTAAGAAATGTAGTAAAACTAGATAAAATGCATTAAATTTGTCTTGAATCAAAATAAACTTCCAAAATTACCCTTTGTTATTCATGTTGGAAAGTGGGAAAGAGAGAGAATAATTAATGAGACACACTCTACAAGTTAGAATTAATAAGGGCATCATTGGAAAAAAATAATTAATATAACTCAAACTTTCATTTGGTTCTTATAAAAAGGACCAAGATTTTTCTTCTCTTTCATGCTTATAAATAAGACCGGAGGGAGTATATAATATGACAACTCATGATTGGGAAATTGTGGACAACAAACCAGATGATACAACAACTTGTTCAACCCATGCCATCGTAAACTAAGTAAAATAACAACACTTGTCCGGTACATAATAGAGAACAACAAATACAATCCAGTTCGTTAAGTAAGAACATACAGGCCATTCTATCACACCTTAATGTTGAATAAAACATCAATAACAACAAACATTTCACTGGTTAAGAAGAAGGTCAACACATCCCCTGCCTTCAATCCATGTGACGAACAGAAGGCCCTCCAACCCCTACCAAACCTCGCCTAATTCCGATTAGGCACACCAAGAATGGTACATTCCACTTCCTTGTCAATGGGCCCTCTGAAAAGCCACTTGTAAACTTCCCCATTGCGAATATAATCATAAACATATACCGGCAAGTTCTGCAGTGCAAAAAACAGTCTAATAAGATCAATACATAACAACTAAGAACTTAAGCACAATATAAACCTTACCATCTCACTTGCAGAAGCTTGGTTTGGTGACAGTTTGCAAGTGAAAAAACATGGACAAAATATCCACTTTGGTTGTTGGGGAATTGTTTTGGGTGTGAAGTGGACCTGGCTGGCAACATTAGTTATAGCAGGGGTGGGGGCATTATAGCCGGAGGAGATTGTGCAGGAAGGTAACATTCTTGATTGAAATAAGGAAGGTAACATACTTTCTCAATACTTGCATTATAGATGAATAAATCAAATTGAATTCAATCCTTGAAGAAGCACTCACCTAGTCACCTAGGAATCACTTGAGGGAGCGACGAATGTTGAGAGCACAACCTTTACAATTCATGGAGCTTGACATCTACAATTCTCGCAACACTGTATTCCTTGTTTCATTCCTACGATTTTTTCTCTCCCTCTCTCAATTCCTTTACTGGTCTTAACTCTTCAATCAACTTCTTCCTCATACATTGACTCTGAAATAAAAAAAACTATTGAAACCAATAGTGCAGAAAAATATAAACTTATGGTCAAGAAAAAAGAAAACGCAGAGTAGAATAAAAAGCATAACGAACATAACACCTATAACACTACATCCCATAACAGTTCACAGAAAACCACAGACTATAACTCACCACAAAGCACATCCAATTCACAACAAAGCACATCCAGAAGGTGTCTATAATCCACAAGCCAAGAGGTTCAACTCAATCCTCGCAGCCAAACACAAAGTAATGCATATCCAAATCACAGCCACCTCTTTGTATCAAGATCCCACAAATTTTTTATTATGGTGTATCAACCATGATGACAACAATTTTTATTTGTGTGGATTCTCATATATACCTGCACATAAGAATTATAACTTAAAAGTACTCTTTTTAAAGAAGCTGCGTCCCGCTACCAATCAATAAAATTGTACAAAAAAGATATGTCATAGTCTACCATTATAAGATTTTAATGCAAATCTAGTGGCTAAATTATTTTTGGAACGATATACATATGTCACAAGGTGGACATCTATACTCATGCTTAATCAATATGTTATCACATTTAGAGGTTCCAAATTCACCTTGCAACCTTATGCTCATTCAATGCCAAAATGCACAAGAAACATCTTGAGATAAGTCACAAACTATAAGTTGTAACTTAGAATCGATTTTAAGGTAAAATTAAAACAAACTTAGAGAAAGTGAGAAACCACTTTCTAGGAAGTCATGTTAGAAACAAAGTGAGTGAGAAAGAAAGAAGAGAAAAGAAAGGGAATAACTTGAGTTGGAAAAAATCTAAGAGAAAGAAGAATCTAATAAGGCAAGAAGATTGAAGGTAAGAAGAAGAATATGATGGTGATGATGATAATGATTAAAGAGAGAGAAAGAGTGAAGAAATGAACATAGAAACAAACACAGTTGAGTAGTGAGTAAGTAACAAAGATTGTCAATGCATTTTCTCATTCATCCACTGCTCACTCTTCACATCCCCCAAAAAACTGAGTTCCCTCTCTCATTCTCTCTCACTTTGAAATTAACCAAAACTTTATATTCCTCTGAAAAAAGCCAAAGGGACAGAAGGATTAGTAGTGGTAGCAGCTATACATCAAAAGCTAGCTTAAAAGTGAGGATTGCTCTAGCCTTTATAATGATTATTTGGTCACATCTCTAGTTAATGTGGGACTCTCAATAGAGAAATAGCGGAATTAAAGAATCCATATCAGTTCATATAATTTACATAAAATTATGGCTTTCACAATTTCTCTATGACTTTTTCAAGTAAAGCAAGCACTTGTCTCCACATTTCTGAGATGACAGATTTATAGGTTATATAAATTGAAAAGGAAAATATAAAGTTAAAATTACTATCCAACAAATAATCGAACATCATCAAATAAAATAGAAAAGGGACTTTCTTCTTGTTATAAGTAAAACATGGATGAAGCTTTGTAATTTATATATAGCCTTGCAGCAAGCATTTCTCAAATTTAGATAATCCAACCAACAACAAAGGTCATAATTTTTTCTCTACCTTTTACAATTATAAGTAGTAGAAAATAGTTAATAAAAGGTTTGAACATAATGAAGCTTTAAACATATAAGAGACCTTTCTTACCCAAAGAGCAAATATCTAAGTTGAAGCCATAGGGTAAATCAGCAAGCAGCTCCAAGCACTTATAACTTGGGGCCCCAACTATCTAGCAGGACCAAAGTCACCTGCATCAAACATGCATCATAGAAGGCCAACATATGCAAGTACTCACTAAAACGGAAAATGGTTAGAAAGGTCATGTTATGAGGTAGGAGCAGTTGCATAATTATCTCTCATTCTATTTTGCACTAAAAAAGTTCAAACAAACATCTTAAAATCTCACCTATTCATATCCAGGAAAGCAAATATATAATTATGAACAAAAAAACATCATTTGAACACTAAACAAAGCATTATAATGTTTTGTACAGTTAACAAAAACCATACATTAGTAATAATTTTCCGGTTCCGGTCACATATATAAAAGTTTAACTTAGAATTTAGTTCTTTCTTCTCTTACTTGGCTTTAATGCCTCATGATTCATGTACTTCATTCACTAAAAGCTTCCTTGAAAAATACATTATGTTATGTTTTCTTACATTTCAAGGTAAGGAAAATGAAGTGAGTTTTTGATGCAAAAATAATAGGAATATTTTGACCAATGAGAGTCCAGCTCCAGCAACTCAGATTAACCCAATTCAACCAACAAATCACATCGGAAAAAATTATAAAACTGACACAAAAGTAGTAATCAGCCTAATGCTTTAATTAAACAATTGACTATCATGCTTAAGAACCATTTCACCCTTTAGAAAGCCTTTGATGTTGTCATGTCAATTATGATGGTTGTTGATGAAGCGCTTAAGAATGAAGCGCTCGAAAGCGGGGTGTTTGTTGATGCGTGCGGATGATATGCATGTTTTCTACCCAAACGGAAATTCACAAATCCGATAGATTAGAGAAAGCACCAAGAGAAGAGGAAATTGGGTTCGTTTCCGGAGCAGGAAGAGAAGAGGAAAAGAATTTTGAGAGAGATCCAGAATTTGAAAACAAAAATAGAGAGAGAGAGAGAGAATAGATTCAATTTGAATTTTGAAAGAGTTTCGATTCCCCCAGTTTGTAGAACTCATGATTCTTGCTTTAATTAAACAATTGACTATCATGCTTAAGAACCATTTCACCCTTTAGAAAGCCTTTGATGTTGTCATGTCAATTATGATGGTTGGTTCAGCAAAGAATGCCTTCTTTAGATGTTGTCATTGAATTTGATAAAATAATCAATTCATCACAGATGCAGAAATGCTTACCCGAACTTGAATAAAGAGACTTCTGCAGGAATGGAGTCAATCCTATTGGACAACATCAGTCATCTTCAATTACCACCATTATGTTACCAACCCAGGAATTTGCAAGCTAGAAGGTTCACTTGCTGATATAGATCTAACAATGTAAAACATTTTATCATAAAGCAAAATAACCTAATAAAAGCAAGCTCAATAAAATCATAGCATAATGATTCTTTTTTTTTGGTAGATAAAGATAGCACTATCTGAGCTAAGATTTGGTGGCCTAATTTGAGATAATGATACTTGTTGGCTTGGTAATAATCTAGATGAAGGTGTGTAATACAAATTGCATCAAATACAAAAAATTTAAGCTTCTAGAATTGTACCTGATTAGATAAATATGGATGTGAAGAAGCTGACCCACCTGGATCAAAGTCCCTTGAATGATAAGCACATACAAATCTTCCCCGTGCTTTGATCCAACAAAACTTTCTGCAAAAAAAAAACCCATATATTAACATTAATTCTTCCATGACAGATCAAAATAAAGAAAAGGAACCATTATCGTTTATTGAGGCCACCCAATTCAGACCATGACAGATAAAAAACACACTCTCGTAAAGACATTTTCAACCATGAAAAATAATGAAAATTTCAAAATGGAATGGATGACAGTCAAAGAAATAGAATGTAGAAAGAGGAATTCAATGTACCATGATAAGCATTGTCTGTCTACAGTTCAGAGAATCATGTGATGATAAACTAAACCAGTATCTTGAGTATAGAAAGTTGAAATCCAAGTACAATATAACGAAAGAAATCATAAAGGTTGAGAAAAATGGATTGTTCAACAACAAAGAGGACATTACAGTTCATGGGAAGGTTTCACAATTCACCATCTTCCATCTTGAAGCCCTTTTTTTCTCTCTCATTCTGATCTTTGAAAAATATGAACAAACAGGGTTGAAAGAAGTAAATGAGCAAAGATAAATGGGCAAAAGAGAGGAGGAATAAACCCAAATCTGAGATAGACAAAACTTGCAAATCTCCTACTCCAAGTAACACATTGAAGGTCTCTGGTGAAAAGAAAGAACAATATCAATACCAAAACTTGTTCTGATTTGTGAAAACAAAGAGGAAGAATAACAACAAAAATGATTGAAAGAATGAACAATATCAATACCAAAACTTGTTCTGATTTCTCATCTACTCCTATTCCAAAAATTTATGTTAAATTCCCATCTCCTATGGTAAAACCCTGCAAAAATGAGAACAAAGAAATTAGCAAGTTTGAGAACAAAACATAAAAATGAGAAAAATGCATTGTTCAAGAATAAAGAGGACATTGGAGTTCATCATGGGAAGGTTTTAAGATAACAATCTACGTCATTCATAGTCATAAGAGAATAAAAAGGCTTACAAATAAAATGATAAAGCTCTGTGAACGACATAGAGAAGGGAAGACAGAAAGAAAGGAAGGGAAAGAAGCTAGTACTTACTCGAGGATGGAAGAGACTGCGAGTGAGGACCGCAAAGAAGTAGCCAAGCGAGCAAGATAGTGTTTCTCCGCTTTCGCAGTTCATCGAATTCCGTCTTCAAGCTCTTCTCTCTCTTGTTCTAATCTCGTAAAAAGAAGAACAAAAAGGGATGAAAGAGGAAATTGTGCCCTTTTTCCAATTGCCAAAACCCTAAATCGTCAACAACACCAGCACGCCAATAGGATAAAGACGAAGCTTCAGTCGGCGCTGGAAGCCACCGTCTTGGAGGTTGACGACGTCTCGCACCAGCACGCCGGCGTCAGAGAGAGTTCCGAGAAGGGGGAGACCCATTACAACTTGAGGATCAGTTCGCTGAATTTGTTCTGATCTCAAATCGGCCTCGTCGCTGATGTGATAAGGGAGGTGAAAATAGTGACTGTGAATGCCGATATTGAGGGGAGGACGGAGAATGAAGCGCTCGAAAGCGGGGTGTTTGTTGATGCGTGCGGATGATATGCATGTTTTCTACCCAAACGGAAATTCACAAATCCGATAGATTAGAGAAAGGACCAAGAGAAGAGGAAATTGGGTTCGTTTCCGGAGCAGGAAGAGAAGAGGAAAAGAATTTTGAGAGAGATCCAGAATTTGAAAACAAAAATAGAGAGAGAGAGAGAATAGATTCAATTTGAATTTTGAAAGAGTTTCGATTCCCCCAGTTTGTAGAACTCATGATTCTTGACTTTACTGACAAACTGGGAGAAAACGGGTGACTTTACTGACAAACTGGGAGAAAACGGGAAGGAAAGTGAGCTGCTAAATTGAACTCTGAAAAGGGTGTGGAGAAGGAAATGCTTGAAGCTGACACGTGGTAGGTTGCTGAGAGAACAACACGTCGGATTTTGTCGTTCTAAAGGGCTTGTGCTTTGTATCTAGTATAGATAGATAAGAAATCAAATCTTGCATTGTTTAATGATGCATTAACATTAAGCTCTTTCAATTCTTTCATTTAAAGTAGGTTTCATTAGCAATAGCAACGGTCATATTCCAATTAAAAAAATGAAGGAAAGTTAGGGAACTTTGTTTAGCTTTTTCATAACATTAGGCAACGGCTTGGAGAGCTTTTGCTTTGTACTGTTGAATTGCAACTTTGTGCCATCATGTTATAAGTTGGCATCTTTGAACATGCATTCTGATTCTATACCAAAAGTTTAAGTCTAAGATCCAAAGTAATCACCGGAGGAATTTTGGGACACCAATTCAACATGATAAACGGCTCCACTAACTGACTGAAAAATGATTGTCTCATGTGATGGTGGAGCATAGAAAGTTTCATGTGAGACCTTTTTTTTTTTAAATGCTTGATTGATTCTTCGAATTTAATTTCATTTTTTAAGTGCATGTTTGGATATGTGCTGCGCACATACTCCAAAGCGTGTTAGCAAAGAAGCCTCATGTTGTAGCTCATGACTTAACGTGATTTTAAAGTCTAATGTGATTTCCAAACGTGTGACCAAAACATGCACTAATTCTAGCACATTAGCACATTTGGCAACACTTCTACACTAATTCTACGGCTAAAATCAATTTTATTTTCTGTGAGTAACTTTTGGGTTGGAAAACTGATCATGGGAAAGATTAAGCTCGTTCAAACATTCTTTTTTTTTCCTGTGAATATCCTAGTAGCTTGAACATCATACATCTCGGCACATGTTGGAATATGTTTTGTTTGAAGAAATTAAAATGTGCTCCCTCATGGTGACAAATGTCGATTGTTCTCCCTAAATTTCAGGCGTCTCAAACTCAGAGACAAGAGTCCAAGCTTAGGGTCTAGGATTAGTTTTAGAGTGAAGATGATTTTGTCATAGCTTCTTAGTTCCTTTTATAGGCCCTTTCTTGCCTTTTGGGCTGCTTGAGTTTTCTCCTCATTATGATGCGTATTATTGTCTTATAAATATGATGGTAATGTCTTTTACTACTTTGGGGGTTATTGACAGTCATTTATTGCTATTTGCTAGAATCACAACATGGGACATTGTCGGGGAATCCTAAGGGCAATAATCATCGAATGTTCTGGGGAAGATGTTTCGGTTCTCCTGCTGAGACAGGGAGGATCAACAATGATGTTTAACAAACAATGAATTTTACAAAACGAATGATGTATTATTAGAGTAACACGAGTTCTATCAATAGTAATACAAATATCAAAGTAACACGAGTTCTATCATTTATTTATTTATTTTTAATCAGAGATCTTTATGTAATTTTGCAAACATACACTTTTGGTAACCGCGAGACCCATTCCACCTATTTTCAAAAGACGAGGATTAAAATGGGGCATCGGCTTAATATATTTTTACCATGTCAGTTTTTAAGTGAGGTGTTAATTTGAACATTGTCTTCACCCTTCAAGTAGCTTTGGTATTCCTATAACTCATCGTAATTACAACTCATTATCTCTTTAACAAAAAAATTAGTATATCAATAATATTTAATAATATTAACAAAACATCATATATGCATGTTATATCATTTTTATTATTAAAATAATTTATTTACCTTTAATTTACTTTTAATTAAGTATTTCATTTTCATAAATACTAATTTATATATATATATATATATATATATATATATATATATATATTCATTTCATCTTATGTTATCCATTTGAATTTCATTATAATACCTTCTTTTACTAAGACTAAAAAGACTGTCATACTTTAACATACATGATACTATCATGATGAGAATAAAAATTGTATTTTGTTTAGCCACCAACATATCATGAGTGCACAAAAAGAATGACAATAAAATATAAATAGGTATAAAGTAGCGGTAGTTATATTGTGTATCATGTTCATACCTAGTCCACCCATGAATAATGTTTTTTTTTTAAGGAAACCAATCTTTTTACTTTTGATATATGTTATTCATTATATGCCTCTTATGTGTTGGAATTTATTTACAAACAGAACTTTTAATTTGCGAACTAAATTTTTCTTAATCCTTAGTAGACAAAAAAATACTTTCAAAGGGTTCATAAGAGAAAAAAAATACTTACAATTGGTTCATAAAGAAAAAAAAATAGCACAAAATTTACACTACAATAAAATTTACATTTTTTGGTTTAAATTTATTTTAAAAAATTTATTTATTAATATATGACCGTCCAACATATATTTTTATTTAAGTCAACAAAAAATAATCAATGAGAAAAAAAAAATGTAGTCAAAACTATATAGCTATGCAGTTCTCCAACCAAGCATATACATGCCTGAATCGTATCCGTTTTCCACCTCCGAAAACAGTGAGTCATCACCAAATCTAGGGAAAGAAACGATCTCCACGGTGAGCATTGTATAGAGCTGGTCCGGAAGCAATTGGTCTAACCTCACAACAATCAAAGCTATATCGGGGTGGATGGTGACCCTTTCTCGGCTGTGACGTATCCTTCTCAGCTAATCGATCATAAGTCCGCTCCTACAGGCTATCTCGACCATGGTCATATCTAAAAGTCTTCAGGCAATCCCCTAAAATTGAGTTAATTTCTTATAATATAAACTGTTAACAGAAAAAATGTTGTAAATTACCAAAGGTGGAAACGGGAAAACTATGAATGTATGAAACCACTATCTGGCTGGTCATCACATCCCAAAAGCCCGGTGAAGCAAGTATGAGACTGGCTGTGACAATCAAAGCCTAGAGTAAACGTCAGATTCAGCTACGATGGCAAGCTGACCTATAGGAGGGGCTCCGGTGATCGTAAAATAAGTTTGTATACATATTAAGCTTGTATGGTGACCTCAGCAGCTCCAACTCTGCAACCCGTCGGTTCAACTCATTGACGCGTTGCACATAACCCTGAAACAATTAATTCTCAATTTATGCATTAAACTAATATAATAAATATCATTGCATTAATTTGTATATTTTTTAATTCATGTACCCTAAAAACGCTTCCTGATTCAAGCGGATGAATAAATGTTTTCAAGTCGTGGTTCATGTATGTGCAGATATATATAACAAATATTATTTTTTCTTTTTTAAACAATAAAAGATTTATAAAAAATGTGTAAAAATAATTTAATTATAAAATTCATCGTTTCTTCTTTTAAATCAAATAAGTAAAGAGTTATTTCACCTCCTTTTGCATCTCTTCGCCTCTCTTGAACCAGCCTAGATAATTAAAATCTCTCCTCTCTTTTAAACAAAAGACATCTCTTCCATCATTTTAAAGTGTTAGACATTTAGCCCTCCTGATAATGATAAAGGTGAGGACAACCTCTTGTGGTGACTAAATGTAGATGGCAAGGCAAGTTTAGTATTCAGTAGGGAACTTTGTTTAGCTTTTTAATAACATTTGGCAACGGTTTGGAGAGCTTTTGCTTTGTACCGTTGAATTGCAACTTTGTATCATGAGTTGCCATCTTTGAACATGCATTCTGATTATATGCCAAAAGTTAAGTCTAGATCCAAAGTAATCACCAGACAAATTTTGGGACACCAAATCATCCTTTTTCATGATAAACAGCTCCACTAACGGACTGAAAAATTGGATTTCCACCTGAAAAATGATTTTCTCATGTGATGGTGGAACACAGAAAATTTCATGTGAGACCATTTTTTTAAATGCTTGATTGATTCTTCAAATTTAATTTCATTGATTAAGTGCATGGACATGTGTTGCACACACCCTCCAAAGCGCGTGTTACAAAGAAGCCCCTTGTTGTAGCTTATGACTTAATGTGATTTTAAAGTCTAACATGATTTCCAAACGTGCAACCAAAACATGCACTAAAAATATGCTACTTCACTCCCCTAACTTTAGCATGTTTGGAAACACTTCTACACTAATTCAACTGTTAAAATCAATTCTGTTTTTTTTGAGTAACTTTTGGGTGTGAAAACTAATCATGGGGAAGGTGAAGCTGGTTCACCATTCTATTTATTTTCTGTGAATATCCTAGTAGCTTGAACATCATACATCTCTGCACATGTTGGAATCTGTTTTGTTTGAAGAAATTAAAATGTGCTCCCTCATGGTGACAAATGACAATTGTTATCCGTAAACTCCAGGGGTCCCAAACTCATAAGCAAGAGTCCAAGCTTAGGGTCCAGAATTAGTGGTAGAGTGAAGATGATTTTCTCATAGCTTCTTGGTCCCTCTTATAGGCTCTTTGTTGTCTCTTGAACTGCTAGAGGTTTCTCCGTATTATTATGTGTATTATTTGCCTTATAAATAAAATGGCAATGACTTTTACTACTTTGGGGGTTATTGGCTAGAATCACAATATGAGACATTATCAGTTACAGAGGAGTTATACCCGGGGAATCCTAGGGGCAATAATCATCGGATATTCTGGGAAAGGGTGTCTCGGTTATCCTATGGAGACAGTGGCGGATCCAGGACCCCGGGGTCAGGGGGTTCAAATTTTTCAAAAGAACACATCGGTAAAAATCTTGTATTGTTTCTTTCTAATTCAAACACTAAAAGCAAATTGAAATCTAAAAACAAATTGAAATCACTTTCAATTGAAATCTAAAAGCAGAATTTTGGTGGCCGGAATACTTTTTCTTTGACACTAAAATACATTTTGCAATGAGCTGTTTACATATTTATCTTACATGTATACTTCAGCCATCAATGAATTTAAGAAAAAACAACTAAAAGAACACAGAAGATCTTTTTTTTTATAAGCCAAAGTAACATTAAAAGGTCAAGATTGTGTTGTCCAAACAGCACTTACATAGCACAATCACATTAACATAAACAGTTTGCTTCAACCCTGTATACAAATAGAATTCAAAACAAAAGAGTAATCAAAACAAAAGAAAAGAAAGAAAAGAATAGGGGAAAGGAATGAAAAGAAACAGATCAGGGTAGCAATTAGAGGATAAAAGAAACTACCTAGATAAACCAGCAACGATCCAAAGAGAAACACAACAGCCCCTACTAACCAACTAAACACCAAACTAGCACCCAACACCCTGCTAAAAGCACAACACGACTCCATGTAACTATCCAACAATTCCAATGCTTCCTCAATAAACTGCCCCCAACAAGTAATACACAGCAACATGTTAGAGATGGCCCCAACATGAATACCCATGAAACACTTGAGCTACAACGAGGAAATACATACTAGAGGACTTGATGTCCATTCATAAAGCGAATTAAAATTGGTAATATGTATCATTGTTCTGTGCTTTCTTTTTTTGGATAAACCAATAGTATATATATGATTAAAAGCATAAGTAGTGCCATCATAATACAAAGTAGACCCAAAGGACAAAGAAAAACATACAGCAGCAATAAAGAGAAAAAACAAAACTAGAGGAGAGACTGGGGGTCGCAGCAAGTGAGCATTGGAACAAAAGTTTCAAGAGTCACAAGCTTCAAATCCCCAACAAAGTCTGCTTAAGCAATGGTACACCACCTCAGCAAAGACTCAAATTTCATCTCCTTAAATCTACCCGTACCCGATGTTGGAAATCAGATTGCAGCCTTTAGACATAATAGTGAGAGCATCAAAAATTCAAAATTGCTTTCTTATGTTTCTGAAAAATTATCCCGTTTTGCATAAACATAAGAGAGAGCAAGGAAAATTCAAAACTAGGGCATCAGGGCATGAATCGCATAAGACTGAGAGAGCAAGGAAAATTCAAAACCAAAAATCAATTTAGCAACCTTACCTTACCCACCCAGTAACCCTCTGATAGAGATAGAGAGGCAGAGTAGTGAGACAGAGACTGCGAGAGAAAGAGGTGAGGCTGGTGGTGGTGGCCGCTTCGCCGGTGGACGGTAGTGCACTGGTGGGCGGTGGCTGGTGCGTGTGTTTGACGGCTTGACCTAGGGTAGAGACATGCCAGACTGCGAGAGAAAGAGGGTGAGGCTGTGTCGCTTTGAGTACGTGTGAGACTGTGACAGAGAGAGGAGTAAGTGCCAGTGGGGTTCAAGGTGCAAAATAAAAATCTCAGGGGGTTCAAAAAAAAACCTATACAAGGGGGTAAGTGAGATTTTTGTTTTTTTCAGGGGGTTCAACTGAACCCCTCACTATAGTGTGGGTCCGCCCCTGTATGGAGACAGGGAGGATCAACAATGATGTTTAACAAACAATGAATGACCAAAATATAAAATTGAAACATAATCAATAAGAGCAACTAGGTAAAAAAAAAAATTCTATCATCAATAGTCTGAGTTCTACAGCTAACACACTGCTACTCTTTACATCATTTAAAACTATGTAAACTTTCCCCAACCTTTGCATTACATAAAATTTCACTGTAACCGCTGACTTACCAAAACAAAGCATTCATCAAGTTCTATACTCACTCACAATGTTTCTTCGAATCCTTTTTCATTTGCTTGCATCCCCTTCTGGCTTTGGTTCTTCAGGCTTGGGTGCTGCTGCTGCAGGTGGTGGTGGGAGTCCTGCATCAATGCAACTTCTACACTTCTTGTCAACCCAACTTTCTATGTCACTCTCCCCATTGTGTCTTCCACCACACAACCTTGCAATCATCCCAGCAATCACACCCACTATGGTGATCACTGCTATGACCACCACCAGGGTCTCAATTGATCTGTGTGAATAGTGATTTGACTCAGACACTCTTGGTGGTGACTCAACAAAGGGTTGCATTTCACTCCCCTGCCTTCCATCCATGGTGGTTCTGCTGAAGACTACAGTACTGAAGAAGAATTTGAACTCTTGATTGGCCTAGTCAAGAGTTTGAAATGATGAAGTAAAGGAAAACTAAAGAGAATGAATGATAAGGATGAGCTATTATAGCATGTGATTTAATGCAGGACAGAGAAGTTAGCAAATAAGAGCAGGACCGGAAAATGAGACCGCACAAAGCTTAGATTTTGAACTATATAGACTACAATAAGAGTTTCAAAATGAGTTGTTGTAAGTGTTGGTGAAAGGGGTACTTAATTGATTCTCTTTAAGCAAAGTTTCTATTTAAATTTACCTATATTTATATATAAGACTCAAACTCAATACATTATTATGGAAATCGTTCACATTAGACCTTACTTTGGTCTTTTCATGTTATTATGTTGCATATTCTTTTCTTTTTTTATTTTACTTTATGTCACTAGTGTCCTTATGATAAAATAAAAGTAGGTGTGACTTTTGAGGTGCCAAACATTTACATAGATGAAGGCCAAAAGTTTCTGACTACCCATTAACTCATTAATAATAATATAGTAGAAAGGGAACTTGTATCTTGTCAGGGGGTCTTGGATAGCATTGCAACCTAAGCTCAAAATATTTAGATTTATCCTCCCAAGTTTGTCCTGTGATGTCACATGTTAATGTTCAATCTGTGATTCAGTGACCCTAGAAAACATCATGGTGATTTTGTTTGTTTTTTTCATTATCTTGAAATCAACCAGTGTTTTTCTTGTCTTTTCTATTTCTCTACCAATTTGAGAGTTATGAGCTCTGCCTTCAAATTGGGCTCAAATTGGCTTGTTTGTCAAGTTGCAGAAACTTTAATGGATACGAATCACCTGAGCACTGAAGAGGAGTTAAGACACCCTACACTTCAAAAAGAGTAGTAACTCCATACAATTTCTCTGTTGCAATTCCCATTTTCTGAGGAGCCTCATGTTATTCGAGTCATTCAAACCGTCCTTCTAACAAGTGTTTAGGTGCGCGCCTTTTGATCAGCAGAGACGCTTTTGGGTCCGACAACATTGCGATTATCATCAGACACAAAGTCATGTTTCTTTTCAATAACACCAAATTCATGTTGAGTTTAAAACACAATTATTTGGCAGTTAAACCCGCATTATTCATTAAAAAAATTAGATAGTATAAATATATTATATATTTAATTGAAGTATTTTTTGGTCACATATTTAATTGAATTTAATCATCTCATATAGACCTCTTTTTTTCTGAAAGTTTTTTAAAAAATAATAGGAGAGGAGAAGCTTCCTTCCCTTCCGCTGGATTTCTGGGTGGTTGGATTGGATCATCTCTTTCCTCCCTCCTTCCCTATATCCGCTGAATCCAAATTCTCCAAATTCTCTAAATCCAGGTCAGGAATTCCGATTTCTCACCTGGAAAAACGATTTCATCTGGATGGGGACTCCCGAATTTCCCGATCTTGGCAAACATTGCTCCGTCGCTGATTGCAAGCTCATCGATTTCTTGCCCTTCACCTGCGATCGCTGCAATCAGGTACCTTTCTCAAATCTGGTATATTGGTTTATTGTAAATCATTTACTTTGCTGAAAATGAATTGAACCATGTGTTTCCAAATCATATATTATTATTATTCAAGGACGAATTGCATTCAAGTTTCTATTGATTATATACATGAGCATGCCGGATATGTTTGGTTGTGTTTTAGCTGAACATTTATCTTAGTTCCGATAAGCATTTTTTTGACCATCAAGTTCATGGGGTTTCAAATAGTTGGTAGTGATTATGCATGATGGCTTTATCAGGATGTACCATTATCATGTTGGCCCCAACTCCAAAGTACTGGAGCATAGAGACTTTGATCCCAGATTCATGAACCAATTATCCCTAATGGTTTAGTCGTGTGTTTGGATTTCCATTGAACTCAATGTGGATCCATGTCGAAGCTAACGTGGCAAAATCTTGCTTCTCCAATCCACGTTAAATTGAACGTGACAAATTCTAGCTTACCTTTAGTACCTTGAGTTGCGTGAAATCACATTTGCATTTGCGCCAACACCAAACTAAGCATACACTAAGTATGTGTATGTTTTTGTGTTCGTATCAACACAAATTTGATTTCAAATATCTTAGGACACAAAGGGAGAAGCAGAATTTTGCAATGTTTAGTTCAACGTGAATCGGCATTGAGTCCAAGGGAAATCCAATTACACACTAAGTTGTTAAGTCAAGATATATGAGTAATTTTATAATTATATTTCTATGATGGGATTATGGATGACTATTCTCTTTGTTTTCAATTATGAAACTCTTTGTTTTGGCTATAACTATATCTGCTCAATATCTTGCAGGTATATTGTTTGGAGCACCGAAGTTATATAAAGCATCAGTGTACTAAAGCTGACAAACGAGATGTCACTGTTGTTATATGTCCACTTTGTGCCAAAGGAGTTCGCCTAATTCCAGAACAAGATCCAAACATAACTTGGGAGAATCACGTTAACACCGACTGTGACCCATCAAATTATGAGAAAGCCACAAAGAAGATAAAATGCCCGGTCCCTGGGTGCAGGGAGATCTTGGTGTTCTCAAACACAATCAAGTGCAGGGACTGCTTGGTTGACCATTGTTTGAAGCACCGGTTTGGACCTGATCACAAATGTTCCGGACCCAAAAAGTTGGAAACAAGTTTTTCATTTATGAGTTTTATGAATAGGAGTAGAAAAGATGCGCCAAAACCCAATTTAACTTCATCCTCATCATCGAACTGGACTACAAGCTTTCTTAACATGGCTTCGAATATTCGAGCTTCAGCTGAAGCGAGCATATCAAAATTGAGTGGTGAAACTAACCAAGCCATGCAGACATCACGGGGTGGTGTGGGACAGAGCAGTGGCAGTGGGAATAGAAATTATCAAGCGGAGCAATGCCCTCAGTGCAGCGCGAAGTTTTCCTCAGTCACTGCACTGGTGGATCATGTTCAAAAAGTTCATGAAAGGAGTGGCAACCGATCTGGGGTGAAGAAGACAATTGATGCATGTCCCAAGTGTAGTAAAGGATTTCTAGACCCGGTTTCGCTTGTAGAGCATGTTGAAAGGGATCATGGTGGTAGTTCTAGAGCATAGTTGTGGACAGTGGAGTTTAAACAGAAGGAAAATCAAACTTGAAGAAATTGCACTTTCTTTGATGGATGATCAAGTTTATAAACATTATTTTTACCTGTTTATAGCAAAAGGATGTGAATACAAATTTGAAGATTGGTATTAGATTTCTCTACAATTGTTAATGTTGTGTCATCAATTTACCATTTTTTCTTAAAAGTTCTTCCTTCTTGCATAGATTCAATCCTACTGCATTAATTATCATGTTATCAGCTTAAGACTAGGCACTTTCTTGATCATGTGTCTGCAAGAATTGCCAGCTTTCCATTAATTTGTGAGCTTAGTTGAAACAATGGTTGATCCTTTTTTGTTGCCAACCACTTTGCTTGAATTATTTCATTTTTCTTTTAGCATAGCAATGTCGACCCCTTTGATTTCTGGTTTAAATTCTATTGTGCTGTGTGTGCATGCAGCATGCTGATTATGCCATGTTCAATTAACTTAAGTTTCAATGTGCATGCAGCATACTAATCATGAGTCATGACTAGTTATGAAAACATGTCTTCGCTTTTTCCAAAAGTTGGAAACAAAGCAACACCTATGAGTCGTTTCCTCCTGTGATCACTGAAGCTTTCTCTTTTACCCGTTCCTTCGGCTCTGAAAATGTATGATAGATTCTTCCTTTTGTTATTCACAACACCATTTGTTTATTGTTGGAGTAATCATGAGGATTCTTATCCCCTCATTAGATTGGTATTAGAGATGCTTCATAATTTTCCACAAAGTTGTTGAAAAATATACTTTCCATCCATCGCTCCATCATATGCCTTTTCCAAACTAATTAAAAAAGTATTGTAATTCATAAATCCCTAAAAGTACAAAAGTAGTCACAGTATGTTCTGTTAAGTGGCAATTTATCACTTTAATCCAACCTTTCCTTCTTCAATTTAGTCCATACGTACATTTCACTACCTCCACCACCACCTCGTTCCTCTCACCTTCCTTCCCCACCCTTCCTTTCAAGTATACCACAAGTATAACGTTTCAAGTATATACAAAATAAGATAGATAGAAAGGAGTTGCAAGCCATAAGATTCAAATGGAATATAGATGAAATGCAAGAATGTATTAAGTGTGATTTGCAATGGAAAAGTGATATTCAAACTTAGAGGAATTTTTTTTATCTCCCTAGCTATAAGACCTGAATGCTAGAGAGATTTGATGTTGGGCATTCGACAATGAATGTTAAAATGGATGAATAATTACAAAATAACCCATTAAAAAAAATTATTAAAGAGAAAGTTGGAGTAGCTTCATTCTTAGAATAGATAATAGATTTTATTTTAGTGATTAAGGTGTGTTACGTATGTATGAAAAAAAGTCTCATAAAAACACTAAAGGTAGATTATAGGGTGAACTATTTTATAAGTGGTTCATTGGTGATCCACAATTTTTAACCGTTAATATAGTAATATTTTAATTGGCGACCCTAAATCAACGGTTAAAAACTGTGGATCACCAGTGAACTAGTTCACCTTATAATCTTCATTTGTAAGGATTAAAAAATATTGATTTAGATTAAAAATGTTCTAGCAGTTAGATATATAGATATATAGAGTGAGTCCTAAAAAATTATATGCCAAATCATTAAGCAAACACTTTAAAGTAAATATTTTTAAACTAATACATGACAGAGTATTATGACATAAACAAGCAGTTCATACACAAGCCCCACCTAATATGGAAAACCTTGGGTGATGATGGTAATGATAATGAACACACGTTCAGGATCAAATTAAAAATAATTGTTGTATATTATAAGAGTTAAATTAGAAACTTTTTATATAAGAATCATACAAAAATAGGTATGAAGGAATAAAAAAATTAATTATTTCTCAAAATAAATAAAAAGGGCAATTCCTCTGTTGGAAGAGGAGGGTACATGGGACCCCCCAAACCGTTACATTGAATTTGTTCTGCAATTTTCCATTTTTCCATCACAAACAATCCTCTCTCCGACCACCACCCCACACGGCGAAGCACATCAAACTCTCACCGTCATCACCACCACATTCTTCAGATTCCACCATTTTTTCTGTTTCTAAATTTTCTCTTCTTCTTTTTGTGTGTACCATCATCATCTCTCAATTCTCAGAGACACAAACATTGTTCCTTGTTTTGAGGGATTCCCCACCCTCTTTTGTTCATACATTGGTACATTCTCCTCCTTAATTTCCATTATCAAATAAATATCAACCTCCAATGTTGTCACATTTTCAATTTTTTTCATTTGGAGGGTCAAATTCTTGAGCTGCATTTTCATTCCATTTCACAATTTTTTTAAATTTACCTTTGAATTTTGCTATTTGCAGGCTGGTGATTCAGTTTGAGGGGTGCCCAGTTGATGTTTTAGCTTTTCTTTCCCTTCTTCACGTTCAAAATTGGATTTTTTTCTCATTGGTGTTGAAGGGAAAGAGAGCAAAATTTCAAGCCAGACTTTGGTTAAACTCTGCCAATTTTTCATTCAATTGTTTGTTTGATTATATTGGAATTTGAAAATGAGTATGGTTTCCGGAGTCATTTCCCGGCAAGTTCTGCCTGCTTGTGGCAGTCTTTGTTTCTTCTGCCCTGCCATGAGAGCCAGGTCCAGACAACCTGTCAAGAGGTACAAGAAGCTCATTGCTGAGATTTTCCCTCGTAATCAGGTCTGCTGTTTTTTTCTTCTTCTTATTTTGTTCCATCATGTCACATTGTCATTGCAAAAGCAGTTGCCGATCGAGTCCTTGTAGCGAGAAGCTTCTAGGAGTAGCTTCTCGGTGTCAGAATTGGTTCTGAGAAAAGAGAATTTTACTCGAAGATGTTACTACCTACTTCAATGTTAATTTGATGTTTCACTGTGGTATTTAAGTAGGTTATTGAAGTTGGAGGAAGGCAACATTCCTATTTAAGTTATGCAAATGCTTGTTTTGCCTCTTGTAGCTGAAGAATGCAAGCATGATGATATTATAGATACTAATTGAAAGATCCACTGTTACATGATAGTGGCCTTCAGTTTTATGTAACATGAAATTAAAACATGATATACATATGTCTCTTTAATTGACTTACTTGTTCTTTGTACTTGTGTTTGTCTCACAAAATGCCTTCTGTACTGATTTTGTCTTTATTGTATTTGTGAGTTTTCAGGAGGAAGGGGCAAATGATAGGAAAATAGGAAAACTATGTGATTATGCTGCCAAAAATCCTTTACGCATCCCAAAGGTATGGGATCCTTTAACAGTAGCGTACAGAATGTATGATATCATTTTTCAGTGACTATATTATAAAATTGTTTTCATTGTTTTATTAAGAAAAGCTGAAGTTTCTAAATGCTTAAAAGTTGTTGCTATGCTGACTAAAGTTGTATAATTGGTGACCAGATTGTGAATGCCCTCGAGCAAAGGTGTTACAAGGAGCTACGAAGCGAGAATTTACATTCAACAAAAATAGTCATGTGTATTTACAAGAAATTTCTGTTTTCTTGTAAAGAACAAATGTGAGTTCATATCTATCTTATTTTTATGCTTCTATGAGATGGCCTTCTATGTTTCTGTTAGAATATCTTTGATATTTATGGTAGTGTATCATGTATAAATGATAGAATCTATGGGGAGCAATCTTAGGAACTAATAACGCTAATATTTAGAGAGTGAACTGTCTAGACACGAAATTTGTTCCTAGTTAGGTTGTTCTTATGATTGCTAAGTTGATATTAAAGTGGGTTTACTAAACGCGAAAGCTGCTTTGCCTACTTCTCAATGGAAATCCTTCTTTGGTGCCATGAAGCCCACACTAATGATCAATCTGAGCATAAGAAGCAACGACAAAGGTTATTCATGGTCTTTCTGACCACTGACCAGTACTGATAGTCCTACATTATCTCAGACTTAAATATCTTCAATGTCTACTCAACCATGCTAGTGCTAGAATCCTCAGTTCAAACATTTTCAAACTAAGGACCTATATAAGCTCTAATATTTCTAAGGTATTGAGGTGCCATAGTCTAGATATGATGTTTCTATCTCCTAGACAAAATATGCTTGGGACATTTTGGAGGATACTGGCATAGGTGAAGATACACCCATGGATTCTAATGTCAAACTTCAACCAGGACAGAGGCAGCCGATATCAGACCTTGGACGTTATCAGAGGTTTGTTGGAAAATTGAATTACCTCACAATAACAAGACTATATATTTCCTTTATTGTGAGCATGGTAAGCCAATTCCTTGGAGAGACCGCAGTAGCATTTTAAAACTCTAATGATCTACTTGCAAACATTTTCATTTAGGGGGTGTAGAGGTCCCTGGGTCAACTCTACATGTGAACACCTTGGTGCATATGATAAAGAATAGAGGATTAGCTTGAGGAGGAATGTTAGAATATCTTTGATATTTGTGGCAGTATATTTTATATATATGGAAGAACCAATTAGGGGCTATCTTAGGATCTATGAAAATTTCCCACGGAGCATCTGATGGAACTGCTGAGTAAAGTCCTTGTGAAACATTTGCTTTTCACTTATTAATGAAAACAAAATGGCAAAGAAAGCATAATCATGTCACTTTGTCAGAATTTATTAATGTGTAGTTTTTTTGGTTACATTATTAATGTGTAGTTTGGAAGGATTGATTTGAGTTTTATTTATTTATATTTTTCCTACTGGGCTAATTGCTGATAATAGGCTTTCAGAAATTATTCGCAACATATTAGTAATTTCTAATAGATTTTGTGCCTTATATTTCTTCTTTTTTTGATGCTAAAATCTGTTGTTTTTAAATGCAGCTCTCTTGATTTTTTTTGCTTAAGATCCTGGAATTAAGGGATGAAAAACAAGTGGTGCATTTATTATTTCTATGTTTGTTGATAGGCCACTATTTGCAAGTAGCTTGCTAAGTATTATCCACACGCTGCTGGATCAAACACGGCAGGATGAAATGAGAAATATAGGATGCCATATTCTTTTTGATTTTGTAAATAATCAGGTTGGTTTCACTGGTGCATATATAGTTACAAGTTTTTATGTCAGTGGGTTAAAAATATATAACATCAACTCCAATTTCTTGTTGCCCTTCTAAATTTTGACTGGAAAAACCCTTCAGACTAACATATGTTTAAATGTGCAGCTTGATGGAAGTTACCTGTTCAGCTTAGAAAGTATTATCCCGAAGCTCTGTCAGTTAGCTCAAGAAACTGGGGAAGATGAAAGGGCAAGAGCTACTCGTTCAGCTGGTTTGAAAGCCCTTTCGTCAATGGTATGTATTTTATGATTCCACCACTCATCTTAATGTTTAGATCAGATCTTAGCATGTTGCATATTTGTCAGGAATCAAATGAGCCCCATGATCAATGTTGTACAACAAGAGTTCAATTTTATTATAATTTTCTTTTACGTCAATTCCCTCTAGTTATTCTTTTCATTACTTCCTTCTATACGAATATTCAAGGACATTATTTTTATATTTATACATATGTTCAAATAGTTTGTATATACCTATTGCTTTGTTTGTGATAGACCCCTGGTACTATGGTATACAATAGCATGGGAGGGAAGTGTGATTAGAGACTACTATGAGTAGTGTGCGGGGTAGTGGGAGTAGGATAAAGGCAGAAGAGAGGAGTGGGGAAGGAAGGGTTAATGAGGATTGAGAAAAGAGTAAGATAGCCCCTCGAAGTGCTTGTGGTGTCTCTGCATTCCTTTTTCTTTGAGTGTTCTTCTTTGTTCTTTTACAAACTCCCCATATGTATTGATATTTTGCTGATATCAGCAGAGTAGAACGATTTTAGCTGCTTTCCTTTAATAAAAATGTGCTCTGTTTTTCGGGTTCCTATCTGTTTGTTTAGAACCGAATACTGCAGAACAGGACATTCATAATTCAATCTCCTTAAAATTATATTACTATCTTCATCAGTTTGTAGTATGATCAAGATATTATAAGATTTTGTTTTTTAATCAAACTTATAATATGTATATATGTCATTTTGAATTAATTGAACTGCTTTGCTCTGTAGGTTCGGTTTATGGGCGAACACTCTCATATATCAGTTGAGTTTGATAATGTAAGTTGATTATTTGTTCAATGTTATGAGTACTGAGTTTTCTCATACCTGCTGATGTTGGCTTTTGTGATTTTTTGTTCAAGAGACAATTTATAAGTAGTTGCAGCAAATTGTGGCCAGATTATAGTGCATATTCTGCATACTTTTCCCCCTATACTTCGTTCACCATATGGGTATTTTTCTAATTGAAATGGTAGTGAACAACATGGGGGCCAAGCTCAAAAAGATTTGGTACATGAAAATTCTTTGAAGAATTGTTATTTCGCTTGGCAATTGAAAATGATCTTCATTTTTTTGGATTATCAATGAAATGGTAATGGAGAATATGACAGTGGAGCCCAGAGAGATTTGATACATGAGCGTTATCTTAAGAATTGTACTTTTTCAAACAAAAAATTACCTTTATTTTATATTTGGTTAATATGAAAATAATTTTATAGAAACTGTCATCCATTGCTTTATGTTATCTGCACCATGCTCATGTCTGGCCATCTTATGTAAAATGCTGTTACATATGCTTGCACTTATGTGAGTCAATATATATATGTTCCTTGCATTTTCAAAATGATAAATAACAAATCAATTGTTAGGAATCTAGAGCCCTTATTGCACTCAACCGAACTTTATAGGCTTAATTTGCTGTGAATTTTTTGAAATATCCCTCCAGTAATTCAACCCTTGTCAAATTAAAATATCACACTGTTAGGTCACTGTGTCAGAGTTTTGAAAGAGTGAGGGACTATTCCAATTTCTGTACTCTCTTGAAAAGTTTTAATCTCAACTTATCATGTACTGTTTCGTTCTTCGCTAGTTAAATTTAGAGTGGCTGATTTTTCTTTTGAGTTGTGATTTATATCTGTTTTTATAAAAATACATTAAATATCTTGTTTGATCTACAGTGGAAATTTCTCTACATTTCATTATAGATTGTTACATCTGTCCTGGAGAACTACGAAGTTCCTAAAGATAATTCAGCAAGCATTGGTCATGAGAATCAAGGTCCTGAGAAGAAGTGGGTCCAAGACGTCTCCAATGAGGGTCAAATCTCTCCTTTGATGGATGTCAAAATGAGAAACCCGTCCTGGAGTAAGATTGTTAATGACAAAGGCGACATAAATATAACAATGTAATTTTTTTATCAGAAGAAAATCTTTGAAATGTGTTTCTTATATCTTCTATTTATTTCACTAACTTTCAGTGTTTATGCTCCATGAATTAATGCAGGGAAGATGACAAAAATCCCTCTTTTTGGTCCGGGGTTTGCCTACACAACATGGCCAACTTAGCCAAGGAAGGGACTACTATACGTCGTGTAATGGAATCTGTATTTCGATACTTTGATAATAGAAATTTATGGTCTATAAACCATGGCCTTGCTTTTTCTGCTTTGAAGGATATACTATTTTTGATGGATGACTCTGGTATACTATTTTTCTTATTTGATCATAAAGCTCTCATGTGTCATATAATGTTTTTGTTAATTATTACTGTTTTCTCTTTCATTTCCCCTCAACCTGGTTGATGCAGAGAAAAACACACATGTTTTGCTGTCAATGTTAATTAAGCATCTGGATCATAAAATTGTCCTTAAAGAACCCAACATGCAGATAGACATTATTGAGGTGACCACTTCACTTGCCCAGTATGCGAAGGTCCAACCTTCTGTATCAATAATTGGTGCAATAAGTGACATGATGAGACATTTGCGGAAAAGCATACACTGTTGCCTAGATGACTCAAATCTGGCCACTGATGTAATCAATTGGAACAAGAAATTCAGAGAAGTTGTGGACAAATGTCTTGTACAGTTAGCAAACAAGGTATCTCACTTTTCCAAAAGCATTGAATCAAGTTTATCCCTGAACATTCAGAACAATTGAACCACTGATTAATTTGTTGGTTTTATGTTGTCTTTCAAATGAAGACAAAGTTATAGTATATACAGCTATCATTCATCGTTAGATTTTCATAAAGGTAAAGGGAGAAATATAAACTGCTACTCATGAACAGGTTGGAGAAGCAGACCCAATTCTTGATGTTATGGCTGTGATGTTAGAGAATATCTCAACTATTATGATGACATCCAGAACCACAGTCTATGCTGTCTATCAGACTGCTCAAATTGTAGCCTCCTTACCAAATTTGTCCTATCAGAATAAGGCAAGGAGCAGATATTCCTGGTTCAGTTCTTTCCTCTATGGTTTCCTGCTTTGAGTTTTATGGATAAATTTGATACTAAAACCCTACTTTCCTCCTTAGGCATTCCCTGAGGCATTGTTTCATCAACTACTCCTGGCTATGATCCATCCAGATCATGAAACACGAGTGGTAGCTCACCGCATCTTTTCTGTGATTGTTGTGCCAACCTCTGGTTTCCCTCGTCCGTGCTTGTCTGTTTCTGACACCAAGGCATTGGATGTGCCCCGAACTCTTTCTAGAGCAGTGTCTGTTTTCCATTCTTCAGCTTCCTTATTTGAGAAGCTAAGACAGGAGAAACGTTCTTCAAGTGAAAGATTAAGTCAACATAACAAAGAAAGTATTGCTGGAGGGGCCCTTTCTAGTATGAATAGCCCTCCTCCATTAACTAAAGGGGACAAAATTACTGCAGACAATGATAATCAGAACTTGGTGAGTCTTGCATTGATGAGCATCGACTGCAGATTTGACTGTGGTCCTTCAGTTTTAAGCGTATTCAACCTACTGGAAGCCTGATAATTAGATGGTTATTGCTCATGTTTCAAATATACAAATATGGGTCATATAACCCCTACTCTATCCACAATTTATATTGGCTTGAATTTGATGTTATCATTGTTAACTTTGATAATCTTCTTTTCACTTGAAAATAGGAGGCTACTTCCCTCAGGCTGAGTAGGCATCAGATAAATCGATTGCTATCATCAATTTGGGCACAGTCTACCTCTCCTGAAAATATGCCTGCAAATTATGAAGCGATTGCTCATACTTACACCTTGGTGTTGCTTGTTTCTAGAGCCAAGGTAATAACTAGATTCATGATGCATGATTGTACTCTTTCTTCTTAAATGATCTTAAAATAAATTTAATGGACCCTTCTCTTTATATGGTGATATGTTGATTTTTCATGACAAAATGTCATACCGGCAGGACTGTTGATTTTTCATGACAATACTTGATGTTTGAATATTATAATGCCTAATTTTCCTCATAACATGAAAAAAAAAACTGGAAGGTGTGGGGTGGGAAAGGCAGAAAGAGAAAGGGGAAACAGGGACAAGTCAATAGTCAGGATTGGCTGCACTTGTGCCATGTAGTTTGGATTTTGCAGGCAGGGAAAACAGGGACAAGCCAATAGTGATTTGTGAATAAAAGGAACTTAATTGCAACACTGATATTAGTTCTGTTAAGAAGTATAATATAAAACCCATTCATTGTCTTCATCCAACAGCTTAAGCTTTTGAGATAGTTTATAGTTGATTAATGACATGGTACCAGAGCCTCTGACCAAGTGGTCTAGAATTTTCTCCTTGTTGCCCCCCCCCCCCCCAACATTCTAATAAAATTTGAATTTCATCGCAAGTTAGACAAGGTTGTGCATTGTCCATGCTTCAAGCCCAATGGGCTCTTTCGTGAGGGGCGTGTTAAGAAGTATAATATAAAACCATTCAAGTGTCTTCACTCAACAGCTTGAGCTTTAGGGGTAGTTGGTTCATGACAGGTTGTACTTTTTGGTGCCACTCTAGCATTACAGCGTGTTTGGTGGGTTGGTTATTGGACTGGGCGGGACATAAAGAAGATTATGTCCCGCCCAAAATGAACAATAAACCATTGAAGATAGCCATGGCGGGAAGTGCGACACAACGAGCTTCATTGCCCTCCCTTAGATGATGGGTCCACCAGCCAGCTGGAAGATTCCTTTGGATTTGTCTTATATGTACAGGGATTTGGGCCCTGATTGTCAGGCCCAAATATAGGAAAGATCCATATCATGACCACCCCCTCTATAAAAGGGGAGGTCATCCACTTGTACGAAACTAACTTTTCAGCATTAATGAGAATATTCCTTTTATGGTAGTTTTGCTATTTTAGTGCTCTGCTAGGGTTTACTTTTTGTCTTTCTCTTACGTAAGCTTACCCTAGTACAGAACATTGGCGCCGTCTGTGGCTCTGACTTAGCTCTTCCGGTGACAGAAGGAGGAATTACGAGCCATGGAGACTCGTTCATGCGGCGTGGGTCGACGCGATCATCGCCGGCGCGGTGGTGGTCGACACGGCGGTCGCGGCGGCGGACGAAACAACAACCGTCCCGTACTGGACGAGCAAGAGCAGGAAGCTTCCTCGGAGGGGGTCCACTCAGTGGCGCCGTCGCCAGCGTCATTGGTGAATGCAGCTCCGGGAAGACCTTCAGATCTGATCGCTAAATCAGATCCAGGTGTTCGGCGGCGTTCAACGCCGCCTGAATATGTAAACTTGGAAGATCTTAAAACCACAGCTCCAAGGAGAGCGCAAGAGGCAGTGACAGGTATCACGCCTGCGGCTTTGCAACAAATGTTAGATACTTTACAGAAGGTGCAGTCCCAAAACGAGCAGTTGCAAGCCCAAGTTGAGTATCTCACTCAGCGGCAGGATTTTAAGCAAGAACAACGCCTGGAGGCGGAGGATGTAGTTGAATTCCAACCTTTTGTTCCAGCCATCACTAGGGTGGACATTCCAAAGCACCTGCAAACCATGGCATTAGACGCCTTTTCGGGCGAATCTGATCCTATGGAGCATCTTAGATATTTCAATACCAAAATGGTGATCGGCGGGGCGACGGATGCGGTAAAATGTCGATTAGTGCCTTCCACGTTCAAGGGCATGGCGATGCAGTGGTTCATTCGACAACCGCCCTTCTCCATTGATAATTTCACTGATCTGTCCACTAAGTTTCTGACTCAATTTTCCGCCAATAAAACCACAAAAGCAACAATGTTTGATCTTATCAGCATACATCAGCAACCAGGCGAGAAATTAAAAACCTACATGGCACGCTTCAGCAAGATGGCGGTGCAGTTGGAGGATGAAAATCCAGATGTCTGTTTGGCGTCATTCAAAAATGGCCTTCGGGCGGGAGATTTGAATAGAGACTTAACAAGGCGACCGGCGAAGGATATGATGGATCTTCGCGCTCGTGTTCAAGAGTTCATATTGATCGAGCAAGATGATCAGAAGAAACAAGAAAGAGAGGAAGGACGCAAGCAGTCTCAATCTGGCGGTGTTTCACAGGACAAATCCAAGGCGGGGAAGGAAACCAGGATAGCGCAAACCCCCCGTGTACCAAGACCGGGACCATACCAAAACTCTAAACCTGGCTTTCAAAATACATGGCATAGAAATTCACAAGGTCCCACTGCTGCCACAGCTGGTCAGCCTGGTGTTTTGCCAACGCCAGTCCCACTTACTAAGTTGAATGCACCCTTAAGTACCATTTTAAGGGCGGTTGGGCAGACCAACGTTGTGCAGTACCCACCACCCCCACGGCGGCCGCCAGCTAACGTGGACACCAATAGGTGGTGCGAGTACCACAAGGCGTTGGGGCATACGACAGATAATTGTTGGAATTTAAGGCGGGAAATTGATCGCTTGATTAAAGCTGGCCATTTGGCAAACTTTGTTAAAGACACAGCAGCGCCGGAGGTAGCTAAAATCACTCAAGGGGACAAAGGCAAAGGTAAAGAGATAGTTGAAGAGTTGGGCGATCCTGTTGGGGAATGCTCATCTATTGCAGGAGGATTTGGCGGGGGTGCAATTTCAAGTAAGGCTAGAAAACGCTACGTGGCGGCAGTACACTCAGTACAGGAGTCGAACGAAGGCGAGTGTTGGGTGAATCATTCCCCTATTATATTTACCCCGCAGGATTTCGCGCATGTAATTCCCCATGACAACGATCCAATTGTGGTAACAATTAGGGTTAACAATTATGTGACAAAGAAAGTATTCTTAGACCAGGGATCTTCGGCGGATATCATCTATGGAGACGCCTTTGATCGCCTGGGACTAAAGGAATCAGATTTGAAACCATACAGGGGAACTTTGGTGGGATTCACAGGGGACCGTGTCAGTGTGCGGGGATACGTCGAAATTCCGACTGCCTTTGGAGAAGGAGAGTTTGTCAAGAAATTTCAAGTAAAGTACTTAGTATTGGCGTGTAGAGCCAATTACAATGTACTCTTGGGGCGAGACACCCTCAACAAGGTCTGCGCGGTCATCTCAACTGCTCATTTAACTGTTAAATATCCCGCCTGCAACGGGAAGGTCGGGATATTGCGTGTAGACCAGAATGCAGCAAGGGAATGCTATTTGAGAAGCGTGGCGCTCTATGGGCGAAAGGCCGCCAAGGAGAGCCATCGAATTACAGAAATCTTCCCACAAGAAGGATTTAGCTTGGACCCAAGAGATGATGCTGATGATTTTCGCCCACAACCTATGGAAGAAACCAAGCAGGTGCAAGTCAAGGACAAGTTTCTAAAGATTGGCAGTGGTTTGACAACAGAACAAGAGGACAGACTAATCACCCTTCTGGGTGATAATCTAGATCTCTTCGCATGGACCATCAATGATGTACCAGGGATTGATCCCAAGGTGATCACTCACAAACTAGCCATACGACCAGGGGCGACCCCAGTCATCCAACCAAGGCGAAGAATGAGTGAAGAAAAGAACAAGGCTGTACAATTAGAGACTGAAAAGTTAATCAAGGCTCGCTTCATCCGTGAGGTACAGTACCCAACGTGGCTCGCCAATGTTGTGATGGTCAAGAAGGCCAATGGGAAATGGCGAATGTGTACGGACTACACAAGCTTGAACAAAGTGTGTCCCAAAGATTCGTACCCACTTCCCAATGTTTATAAGCTTGTGGATGGAGCTTCAGGGAATGAACTTTTAAGTCTCATGGACGCTTATTCGGGCTATAATCAGATTATGATGCATCCCTCGGATGAGGAAAGTACAGCATTTATGACCAATCAGGCGAACTATTGTTACAAGACAATGCCTTTTGGTTTGAAGAATGCAGGAGCTACGTACCAACGGCTCATGGACAAAATTTTTTCAAAACAAGTAGGCAGGAATATGGAGGTGTATGTGGACGACATGATCGTAAAGTCCGCCAGGGCTAGTGATCATGGGGGCGATCTTAAAGAAGCGTTTACTCAGTTAAGAACATATCAAATGAAGTTGAATCCTGAGAAGTGTTCTTTTGGGATCCAGGGAGGAAAGTTCTTGGGATTTATGTTAACATCAAGAGGAATAGAAGTGAACCCTGATAAGGGAAGGGCGATCTTGGAGATGAAAAGCCCAACAAGTGTAAAGGAGGTTCAGCGTTTGACAGGGCGAATGGCCGCCTTGTCACGTTTCTTGCCAATGGCGGGTGACAAAGCGGCCCCGTTCTTCACATGTTTAAAAAAGAATTCAAAGTTTCAGTGGACAGAGGAATGCGAACAAGCTTTTACCAAATTGAAAGAAACATTGGCCACATTACCAGTACTCTCCAAGCCAACACCAGGCGTTCCATTAGTGCTCTATTTAGCGGTTACTGACAAGGCGGTAAGTACGGTGTTGCTCCAGGAAGAAGGAAAAAAGCAGAAAGTTATATATTTCGTGAGCCATACATTACAGGGGGCAGAATTGCGGTACCAAAAAATTGAAAAGGCGGCTTTGGCGATTCTGAAAACTGCAAGGCGCCTCAGACCTTACTTCCAAAGTTTCCAAGTCAAAGTTAAAACTGATGTTCCCTTAAGGCAAGTACTTCAGAAACCTGATTTATCAGGGCGATTGGTTAGCTGGTCAGTTGAGTTATCAGAATATGACATACAATATGAGCCAAGGGGCCAAGTCACAGTCCAGAGTTTAATTGACTTCGTGGCGGAATTAACACCCACTGAAGGAGAGAAGACTCAAGGAGAATGGGTCCTGTCTGTGGATGGATCCTCTAATAACACTGGAAGTGGGGCGGGAATAACAATTGAAAGTCCAGATAAAATGATCATTGAACAGTCTCTCAAGTTCGAGTTCAAGGCGAGCAATAATCAATCTGAGTACGAGGCTCTGATTGCCGGCTTAAGGTTGGCCATTGAGTTGGGAGTCCAGAAGTTATTTATCAAAGGAGATTCGCAGTTAGTGGTTAAACAAGTAAAAGGCGAGTACCAGGTGAAGGATCCGCAACTGTCCAAATATTTGGAAGTGGTGCGCAGATTGATGATGGAGGTCAAAGAAATCAAAATAGAACATGTCCCGAGGGGACAAAATGAGAGGGTTGATGTGTTGGCGAAGTTGGCAAGCACAGGGAGATTGGGCAACTACCAAACAGTCATTCAAGAAACCCTGCCTCGCCCGAGCATTGATTTGGTAGAAATAAAGTTGAAAGCTGTAAAGTCAGTCCGTGAGGGCGAGCTACCTTGGATGGAATCGATTAAGACCTTCTTAGAGAATCCACCAAAGGAGGATGATTTGAACACGAGAACAAAACGCAGGGAAGCCAGTTTCTACACACTGGTGGATGGTGAGTTGTATCGGCGGGGAATCATGTCTCCTATGCTCAAATGTGTCGATACCAAGGACGCCCTCGGAATAATGGCGGAAGTCCACGAAGGTGTGTGTTCTAGTCATATCGGCGGGCGATCCTTGGCAATAAAAGTGATAAGAGCAGGATTCTATTGGCCAAACATGAAGAAGGATTGTTTGGAGTATGTTAAGAAATGTGAAAAATGTCAAGTCTTTTCTGATTTGCACAAGGCTCCACCAGAAGAATTAACAACCATGATGGCGCCTTGGCCGTTCGCCATGTGGGGGACTGATATCTTAGGACCATTCCCTGTAGCGAAGGCACAAATGAAGTACATCATCGTGGCGGTTGATTACTTCACTAAGTGGATAGAAGCCGAGGCGGTTGCGACTATCACAGCCGCCAAGGTCAGGAACTTCCTGTGGCGAAGGATTGTTTGTAGATTTGGGGTCCCCATGGCGTTAGTAATGGATAATGGAACCCAATTCACAAGTAGTGTTACCCAGGAATTTTGTGCAGAAATGGGAATCGAGATGCGATTTGCCTCTGTAGAACATCCACAAACCAATGGGCAGGCTGAGTCGGCTAACAAGGTTATCCTGAAAGGTTTAAAAAAGAAACTGGATGAAGCAAAAGGGCTTTGGGCGGAGGAACTACCAGGCGTTCTTTGGGCATACAACACCACGGAACAGTCAAGCACAAAGGAAACCCCGTATCGTCTAACTTATGGAACTGACGCCATGCTCCCAGTGGAAATTGAAAACCAAAGTTGGCGAGTGGCTCGGTTTAATGAGAATGACAACGGAGAAAACTTAATAGCAAATCTAATCATGCTGCCCGAGGAACAACGAGAGGCTCACATAAGAAATGAGGCGGGAAAAGTGAAGGTGGCAAGAAAGTTCTCAACGAAAGTAGTGCCAAGAAAAATGAGGGTAGGAGACTTAGTGCTCCGAAAAAATACAATACCCGATAAACACAACAAACTTTCACCCAACTGGGGCGGGCCTTACAGGATTATTGGCGATGTTGGAGGAGGAGCTTATAAGTTGGAACAACTAAATGGTCAGAAGGTTCCACGAACATGGAACGCCTCTCATCTAAAGCAGTATTTTAGTTAATAGAAACAACAAATGTAAATGAAGTCGCACTCTTTTTCCCTTTCTTTGGAAAGGTTTTTAATGAGGCGACATTTGTAATGAAGGGACAATTGTTCCCATACGAAAGAAAATTAATGAAAAGATCATTTCAACAGAATCGCATATATTTTTTAATTTATATTACGAGTTCATGCAATGCAAATCGTATCAAGGTATGCAATACCGCGAGTAAACCTTTCGGAATAAGAGAGTATCGCCTTCAAAAGTTAAAAGCCTTGGCAATTCTGGTGGCCACTAGAAACCAAGCCTCGTCGAAAAATCGGCTAAGGTATGTAAACCAAAGTAACAACGAAAGTTGGAAACAACTAAAACAACGAATGAACTTAAAATGATATCCATTTAAAGTAGGAAAAAGGGGGCGACGCCCATACATGATTTGGAATAAAAATAAAAGACAGGGCAATGCCCAAAGAAAAGTTTCAACTTCATAAAATAAAAACAAATTCAAGCCAGGTTCTCGTTGTTGGCGTTGTTGCCCTGGCTTGTCCCAACTTGAGGATCTTCCTTCTCTTGATCCTCATTCCTGTGCTGCTCATTCTCATCCTCGCCATCTTCTTCAGGCTCACTCTCATTATCGAATTGGGGAAGGAGGTCGAGGCTAATGTCATCATCACCAACTACTTGACCATCCTTGATCTCCTACAGCCACCCAATGCGGGAAAGATCAAAGCCCGGCTCAACTACACTGATCTGCTCTTTGGCCGCCAGAAAGCCTTGAGCATATTGGAGAGAAGCACGCCCTATGATGGAAGCATTCAGGCGATCATATTTCTTTTCCAACTTCTGATATTTGGCTTGAATGGCAGTGTGCTTGTCATTTATGGCTTCTTTAAGAGACTTGGTCTTTTGAAGAAGCAGGTCCGAAGCAGCCAAGTCTTCAGTTAACTTAGCACACTTCTCCTCAGCAGATTTCAGCTTTTTGTTGGCAGTCTCAGCATCAGTTTTAGCCCGCTCATAGGCTGTCTTGTAATCAGCTGCCTTCTTCTCAAAACGGTTCTTGGCTGAGATCAACTCCTTCACGCACTGAGCCATTCCCGCCACAGTACTGGCGGCAGAAAGCGCGTGATGGATCGCCATGGAAGCAATGTTGGGGGGGCCTTGACCGGAAATGTCCTTGTGAATCCGGTTGTCAAAAGTACGGGTCATGAATTCCAGCCCATTGAAGTGAGGATCCGACAAGTTCAGCAAGGGGGGAGGAGCCTCGCCACAAATGGCTGAGCTAGGGCCAGCTTGGTTAAATGGAGTTGGTGGGCGGTTGATCAGCGCGCTTGAATCTTGTTGAGGGGGCGGGACATTGTCATGTCCCTTCTTTTTCTCAGCTGGATGACTTTTTGGATCGAGAGTCGATTGGTGGAGAGGCTTACCACCAGCAGCACCTGAAGTTTTTTGACGTTTAGGGTCCCTGACGTTGTCAGAACCCGAAGTACCTTCATTCTTCTTCTTCTGCTCAGTTTCGGCGGCCCTCTTCTTCGCCGCCGCAGCAGACCGGGCGAGGTATTCCTTCATCTTGATTGGGTTCGCGTCAACCTTGCTTTTTCCCATCGTAGCTGTATGGAAAACACCAATTAGACGAGATACATGAACAAAAAAGAAAAAGAAGTTACGTACAAAGATTATAAACTTACTAAAAAATTGATTTAAAGTGCCGGATTTCGACGCCTCAATCAAGTCGTGACCAGAAATTACTGGTAGTGTGCGGAGGTAATCGGCGACGCCTTGTTCAGATTCATCCAAGGCGTCGTATGAAACGGATATTTTTCGGCGAGGGTTCTTTGTCCAGTAAAAAGGGAAGAGAGGGTTATTGTCGGAATCTCGGAACAAGTTCTTTATTTCGGGCGACTCCATAACTTTAAAGTATTTCTTCTGTCATACTTTGTAATGGCTTTTAAGGGCGGTGAACCGACTCATGTTCTTGCGGGCTAATAGTGGAACCCATTTCACAGAAGTAGGTTTAGTGGTGACTGAATAGAAAAGGAAGAACAAAGGATAGGTTGGAGTGAAACTCAAGTGTTCACAAAGAATTTCAAAGCAGCGGAGAAAACCCCAGGCGTTGGGCTGGAGTTGGCAAGGCGCCACATTCAGAAAAGAAAGAACGTGACATATAAACGGCGAGAAAGGAAGTTTGATGTTCAAGTCTAAGAAGAAATAGTCATAAACAAAGAAGAAATCCGGCGATTCATCGGCTGGTTCTTTACGCAACAGAACACAGTCATCTTCGCCACATGGGAGGACATTCAACAGATGATCTTCATTATTCGAGGTGGCGGGATTTATCTTCGTGAACCCTTGAGCAGATATTCGAAGCGAATTAATGCTCCCAACGCTGCTCCAGATAGAACGCAACAGACATTTATCTTCAACTAAATGCACGTTAGAGCGCCATTCAGGTGAAGACAAATCTCCATTAGAGGAGAGAATTGAGTCTACGGAGCCGGCGGGACCGGAATCATCATGGGTAGAAGGCGAGGAGTGAATTTCAATTATAGAGGGGGCGACAACTTCATCCTCCGTGGAGGGTGAAGAAAGTTCTAGGGAAGAAAGGCTAGCGTTTGGTAAAGACATGCGAGGCAGTTTCATAAAAAGAAGAAAGAAGATGAACAAACTAAAAGTAAAAAGAAGATGAACAGAGTCAAAAGAAGAAAGAAGATGAACAGAGTCAGAGAAAAAAGAAGTAAACGAAGAATCTCAAGAAGGAGAAAAACTAACCAGGGGAAGAACTGTGGATTTGAGAAAGGAGAACGTCGGCGATAGGGGAGCACCGCACAATGACGACGGCCGGAGGAAGAAAAGGTTCACCGGAGTTCAAAGAAGAGAATGAAAGCTGCGGTGAAAAGGTTTTCAGAACAAAAGTTTTAAGAAAGTGAAAAATGAAAAGTGAAAAGGGGTTTTTATAGAGAGAAAGGAGGAGAGAGAATGAGTGGGGGAAGATCGTGGGATTGTGGGATTTGAAATTCGAAAAGGTAGGAAGCGAAAAGACATTACTCCTCGAGACGCACAACTGAAAATTGCATTTATAACAAATGATGACGAAATCCCGGAAAACAAGGATACGTGCGTCAGTTGAAAAGACGTGATTGACGGTTATGATTAATGGCGACATATCTTTGAAACGGCAACAAAGGTGGCGAAGCGTGAAAATGGCGATGTAACAACGAAAGTAAAATGGCGATGAACGAATAAACAATAGAGGCGAGCTACTAGGTAACATGATGAAGACATTTCGACTCATTACTCGAGTCTCATGTCTTGGGGGCATGTGGACTGGGCGGGACATAAAGAAGATTATGTCCCGCCCAAAATGAACAATAAACCATTGAAGATAGCCATGGCGGGAAGTGCGACACAACGAGCTTCATTGCCCTCCCTTAGATGATGGGTCCACCAGCCAGCTGGAAGATTCCTTTGGATTTGTCTTATATGTACAGGGATTTGGGCCCTGATTGTCAGGCCCAAATATAGGAAAGATCCATATCATGACCACCCCCTCTATAAAAGGGGAGGTCATCCACTTGTACGAAACTAACTTTTCAGCATTAATGAGAATATTCCTTTTATGGTAGTTTTGCTATTTTAGTGCTCTGCTAGGGTTTACTTTTTGTCTTTCTCTTACGTAAGCTTACCCTAGTACAGAACAGTTATTAATGGTGTTGTTGTCTGTTTCAGGAACTTTCTTTAAGACCATTGTAATCTATAGCTTTCATTCTAATAATTGTAATACTACTCTATTCATCTATTGTCTCAAAAATCTCTGCTGGGTTACAATTCTGCTTCTAGAAATATATTTCTCAGAAACTGTTACGCTACAAAGAATCTTCATATTGCACATGTGAATGTATTATGAAACAGTAATGTCCATGATCTGACTTAAAATTATAATTCATTCTTGCTAAGATCTTGCATGTCAGTTTACATTTTTCTTGGATCATACTTCTAAAATATAGAAAAGCTGTAAGGCTGTCTACATCTGTACATCATCATAGTGGAACTTACTTTTTTCCTTTAAAATAACCAGTTTTCCAAATTTTTTGTCTTTGCAGAATTCTTTTCATGAGGTACTAATTCGGAGTTTTCAACTTGCATTTTCTTTATGGAATATGTCTCTTAAAGAAGGTGAGCTTTCAGTCATGATAAACTTTTTGTTTCTCCTTAGCAGTGAAACTAATCTGATAAAAATAATGACACGTGATTTGATTTTTATTGGGTCTTTTAATGGGACGGAAGGCTTATCGAACACACCCTTGTTAATGTTTTCAGTTCTTACTTCCTAATTTTTATTGCAGGGCCATTGCCACCATCTCGTCGGAGATCACTTTTTACTTTGGCAATTTCGATGATAATGTTTTCTTCAATAGCATACAACATTGCCCCTCTTGTGCGTAGTACCAAGGCAGTGCTTACAGAGAGAAAGGTGAGACATTTATCGTTTCCTGCATCTTGTGCTTGATTGTAAACCATAATGGAGGTCTAAAAACCATATTCAACGTTGATTTACCGGGACAATATATTAAGAACCTAAAGAAATTGAATATGTATTTTTTGTTCTGTTTCAACCTTGCATATGATGTCTCAAGAAATCAAATTAATGGATAATGGAAAATTAACTAACTTTGAAGATGTGATCTTGTATTTCTCTTTTGTATATTTTACATTTTGGGATTCTTGGAAATAAAACATTGTGTAATTTGATATTCTGCACTCAGGTTGACCCCTTCCTTCAATTGATTGAAGATTACAAGTTGCAAGCTGTCAACTGTGAACCAGATGATCTGACCATCAACTATGGATCCAAAGAAGATGATCATAGGGCCTTAGATACACTTTCAGAGTTATCAACTTCTATACACCAGACACAAGAACGCTTTGCTTCTGAAATCATCAAGAGCTGGAAATCCTTTTCAAACGTAGAGCTTTGCCTTCTTGTTTATGTTTTGGCTTACCAGAAGGTAAATTGATTTCACATTTTTATAAAATATGAACCTTTGGTATTTTATGCAGGCTGAAGCAACCTCAATAAGGGAGCAACTGCTGCAAGAATTCTCACCAGATGATACATATGAACTTAGATCTCAATTGAACATGATTGTGCCTGAAAAGGTGTGTCAAGTAGATTTGTGAAGGATGAACTCGTTTCAAAACTAATAACAATCTATATGTTCTTATTTCCTTTGTTTATTGTGGAAAGTTGTGACTGATGTTATTGCTTTCACATCGTACAGGATGCTTCAGTAGTTTCAATTGATGATTTTATTCCCGAGTTGTCTGAGAGCCAATCAAAAAAGAATCCGAGATTGTCCATGGAGGTCCCTAGTTTTTTGAGTGCTGATCAACTTTTAGAATTAGTATGTGATGCATTTCTTGCGCTTGTACATTTGTGTGTTCACTAGATTGTGTTTTAAGCTCTTCTCATATCAATAACACCAAATATGGCACCACATTCTGATCGCAGACTTTTGACACATCTCATCCTGTTGGGAGGATTTCTGTGTCAACTGCATTCAATATGCCTTACGAGGATATGGCTGATAACTGTGAGGTGCTTTTGATGGGAAAGCAGAAGATGTCCAGATTGATGAGTGCCCAACAGAAGCAAGAATGTTTAGTAAACAACCCTTTACCAAATCACGACAACGAATTGAAAAATATGGATTCGTCTTCCCATATGGATATTCAGAAGGTAATTACTTGCTTTTAGATTTCATGCTTGTATTAAATATTTCATAAATAATATCGGCTCTCCAACTACAAAGACTAGCTTTTGTGGCATGGTTTCCCTACGGTTCTTATCAATTGGTATCAAAGCCCTCCACCATGACTCTCAGCTGCAAATAAGCGGTGTGGGTGGTGACCCCGGCATTGCAGTTTTCACCCAGAACTAGTCAAAGAGACTAGTGCACAGCCAGCCCGCGTGGGCGCCGGGGCTGGGGAGTGTGGTGGGATGTTAGGACCCAACTGCAAGGTATGAGACTTGAAGTCCTAAATTTGAAGTATGGATTCTAATGTGGGGTTTAAGGCCTTGGGCTCCACAGCTACAACGACTAGCTTTTGTCGTATGGTTCTCCGAAGCCACCAAGGCCTTATAAACCTCACATTAGAATCTCATACTTCCAGTGTGAGAATCTATCCCATACCTTGCAAAGGGGATCCTAACAAAGGTATAACTCACACTTCTCATTTTCAAGACTAAATGCCTTTATCATGGCCATCATCTTTATAACATTATAATCTCTACCTACATAAGTTTTAAATGGAGTATCTAATTAAGCTATGTGGACATGTAGGCTGCAAATCCTCTCTTTGATGAGAATACTGTTGTTGATTTGTACAAACCAACTTCTGGTCCTGTTCCAATGCTGTGTGCAACTGAATATCAGAACCATCCTAACCTTTTCAAACTGCCAGCATCAAGTCCCATCGATAACTTTCTCAAAGCTGCTGGTTGTTGATCCTGTAGTTGTACTGGTTCACATACTCTATCAGGTAGTAAAGAAACCATGATGAAGTGAACAGTAAGGCTTCTAAGCACTGTAACTTCACTTTTGCACAAGGCCAAGATAGATTTGGAAATAGTGGTGCTGCTGTTTTTTCATGAGGGTTTGAGTTTATAAATTTTGATTGCTAGTGTAAACAATTTCTACATTAATATTCAATTCTTTATTATTTTCTTCACCTAAAGGCTTTCTGCTATGCAGTCCTTGTAAATTATAATTTGTTGGTATTCTGTTTTCATGTAAATAAACAGAAATTGCAGCTATTTTTTTCTTTTGCAATAGTAATATACTTATTGGTAGATTATTTTTTACAGTAACGTGACTTCTAAAAGGATAAGTTGCAAGGTAAAATATCATAATTCACAACAATTTAGTCAGAATTTTGTAAATAACTATGTACTAGTTGTCTAGTACAAAGTTCATGGAGAGGGATTGAAGTGATTAAGTGTCTGGCTGGCATTATGGAAAACTAAAAATGAAAGATGATTGCTGTTTGTTTCAGATCGTAGTCAACACCAACAAGAGCTTAGTGCAAAGTAAATAAATTTCCCATTTCAAGATCATGCCTCAATATAACACATGTTGTATTTTTTGGGGTGATGATTTAGTGGATATCCAAATGGCATGAGTTAGTGGCCGTTTTCAGCCGCCACTAAAAACCGTCACTAGCTCATATGTCTCTGGATGTCCACTAAAATCCTTATATACACCTAACATTTACCTTTTTTATTTGGGTAAATGTGTTTTGTTTTTTTGTTGGATTAAAGTCACCAAAACGTGTGAAAGACATTTATAGGATATACCAGTGCAAATCATTCATCCAAATCACATAAATTAACCATTTCACATATGATCTAAAACCTATCATCCGACTAAGGTTTATGAATATGCCTGCCCATTAATGGCAACAATGAACTTCATACTTACAATACCTTTATGAACATAATCTCTAACATAACCATGCTTGATTTCTATATGTTTGGCCGTAAATTGTTGGGTTGGATTGGATAGCACTTGTTTCTACTTTCTAGAAGTATAAAATTTACACTTTGAAAACTGAATTATGAGAAAAAGGCAATCTCCTCTACATCACTTACTTTTGCCATACATTGAAGAATTTAAAAAAGGATAAAATTTAGGTATTGTATTTTAGGTGTTATTTGTGTTGTTGACCAATAAAGAAACTCAGCTATTCGCTAATTTAATTGTGATAATTTCTTGAACTATCATTTTTCAGTATGCGTGTCATTTTTAATTGGACAACGGTAAAAACTACGCATAGAAAACTGTACATATGTTTTGTCCTTAAAAAATGAGTAAATGTCAAATTGATCCCTAATAATGTTGGGTGTTGATAAATTCTTCCATATAAGAATGAAATACCTTACGTGATTTCTAATCATGTAAAATAACGATCAAGTTAGTCCCTTAACCAATGTTTTATCTGACCACAATGACTAATTTGACCAACATTTTACGCAACCAATGACCGTGAGGGATGTTTCCTAGGGTCAAAGATGAACTTGCCGGCACCAAACACTTTATGAAACAAATTTAACCATTCACAATTGAAAATGGGTAAGTCAAAACAATGGGCCGAATGGGTAAAAGCCCATTATATCTATACAAAGTTAAAATCATCGTAGAAGCTTCGAAACGTTCCTGGCTGTCGTGAAGTAGTGACATTGCTTCCATTTCGCAGGATCACACAAACGCAAATAGATCTCAAGCTTCAGGTACGAACCCTAACCCTAACCCTAACCCTAGCTCTCTTCAATTCGCTTTCTCAATTGCATCAAATCGAAGCTTTTCTCGATTTCATCTTCCCCGATTGATTCTCTGAAAATCGATTAGGTTCCAATCTGAACTGTTCATCAATTCTAGTTCCCCCGATGGATTCTCTGAAAATCAACATTTTTTTTTTGTTTTTGTTTTATTTGATTGATTATACCAGTTAATTGTGTAGTTATGGGTGTTCATGGGATTTTGCAACTGTTATGCATTTCCTTTATCTCATTTGATCTGACCAATATAATATAATGGTGAAAGCTGTAGATTTCGTTTGAACTTCTACATATATGCACCATAATTCTATTTTTTGTGGTCATAATGCTATGATTCTGGGTTTCTGGTAATGGATTTTATTATGAAAATGTCCAGTTTTTTTTTTTAATGATGCCCTTTAGGTGGAATCAATAATCTTCTGGTAAATTAACTTATGGGTTGGAATATACTTTGTACATAATTTCCACTTTCCTGTTGTTACGGTAATGCTTTGGTTTCTGGGCAGGTGTAGGGCCGTAGGCACATACGATTCATGGATTTTATGTTGAGAATTGTGTATTGACATATCTCAGCTGATATTATTTGTTGCAGTTACTGTTTTCCGCAGTTAATCATCAAGTCACATTTGATGGTGGTGTAATAGGCTGAAAAAATCCTCCTTTCTTTAGGGCGGAATCACTTCTAATGTATGCAATATTCCCCACCCCCAGGAAGGCAAACATTTTGGATTTAGTTATAGTTCTAAAACTACTCTTTCAATACATAATTGAATGGTTTTGAAAAAAAAATTACCTATCGAACCTGAAGTGTCATGCTATTATACCTAATATTCACATGGTGCAGACAGTGTCTTTTTTTTGTAGGAAAATAAGTATCATTGGTGCCAAGTGTGAGGGAATGCTAGACATTTTGTAATTTCTCAGAGTGGTTAGGAATCTGGTTTTCTTGTGCTTCTAGATGTTAGGATGCATGGAGTTCTAGTGTCAAAGGGATTTCTGTTGTTATGTTCATAGGCAGGATTGTAGAGTCTAGCTTCCCTGCCACACTGGCTGTTTTGGTTTGATGCTTTTAGCGCCTATTGAGCTTTAGTGTTAACTGGACCCTGATTGTTGCCTTTGCGTTTTTCTTCAGTCATATTCTTAGTTTTTTGTGCAGTGACCCTCATTTAATCATCTTTATCTTCTGAATTTTAACCGAGTTAATTACTTTTTTGTTTGTGTACAGCTTACTTTTTAATCATGTCAGGCAAGTATATCGTATCTGCTATAGTTGGATCTTTTGGAATTGCATGGTTCTGTGATAGTTTTGTTTCTGACAGAAAGATATTTGGGGGTAAGTTGTGCTTTTCCATAGGCATTGAAATTCGATATGCTTTGTGTCTGTTTCAGCAGTATATAACTGCAGGTTCTTTCTTCAGGTACTACTCCTGGCACAATTACGAACACTGGATGGTGGGAAGAGACTGACAAGAAGTTTCAGTCATGGCCTCGCACAGCTGGTCCACCAGTGGTCATGAATCCCATTAGTCGCCAAAATTTCATTGTGAAGTCTCGCTCTGAGTCTTGAACTTTGTTGGTTATTGATTCGAATTAATTGGTTCACCCTGGTTATGGGATATGTCTCCATAAATGATAGTTTTGTTTGAGATGAGACTCTTGCAGTTCAATTAATGTTTGGATGTTTTACCATGTGAATGCTATCATGCGTAAATAAAATGTTACTGAAGCAATCTTGGATTGATTGACATATATTGTTGTATTGAAATTCTTTCCCTAGTTTTGACCTTGGCACGAATGGGAAGCAATGCTTAAAAATAGGTTCTGAAGGCATATCTGTGTGCTACTATGCTTTAAAAATGTTTTACCGTGACTTATGAACTTAAGATTTCAATATTTGGTGATTTTATGCATGGTTTTAACTTGTTCTTACTGTTATTATTGAATGATTTGGTTAATTTTTATAGTCATTCGTTTGTCAATGGTGTTTTAAATATTTTCTTTAGCATGAGTAAACTCCTACGAATTTATGATTCGAACTTTACTCCAGCCTCGGTCATGATATATTTGGATGCTTTACATGAATTCGATATGGCAAAAAGCAGTGTCTTCCTCTTTATTGCATTACCATAGACTAAGTTTATGATAAATAAAAAATCGGTAGGAAGATAATAATAATAATTCAAGCAAATATTTTCTATTGCATCCATTCTTCTAAATACATTACCCTAATAGTAACACCAAAATAAAAATACATTACCCTAATAGCATAAATATATATATTATACTTGAAATTCATAAACTTATTTAAACTCTTATTAATATATTAAATGTTGTCAGTTGCACGTGTCATTTTCTAGTTTAAGTTATTTTGTTTCCTTTATGACAAAGTAGACTTAACAACTATAATTTGCTTTCCTTCTCCTTCAAAAATGGAGCTAATATCCTCTCTTGTTTTAAGATTCATCCTAATTTCAGCATTTCTACTACCAAAAGCAGGAACAATTTGGGCATAAAGGTTAAGATTCTTCGTTAAACAAGAAAAAATTTGTCATCATATTTTGTTTAAAATAAAAGTTAGGGAAATGAAAGTGATTGAGATGCATCTAAAGTATACATACACATTTGGCAGAAGGTAAAGCATGCATGACAATCAAATGCACAATCTTTTGGATTTCCACATATATATCTATGGGAGAGAATCTTATTATTCGAGCAAGGAACATCTACATTATAGTTGAACTAGTTTTCCTAGCGAATTTTTTTTCATACATAAGATTCGAACTCGAGACATTTTACTCAAAGAAAAACAGCCTTGTACTAACTGCACAATCTATTATCTCAACAAAAATAAAATAGAACAGTCAATTTCAAAGTGAACAGAACAGACTAGTTGGATGCATCTCCCAAATGAGTACAATACAATATGGAAACTGTGGATGAGCTCATATTCAAAAGGAACTGACATATCCTGTATCAAGGTCCCTTCTAGTACTTATCCTCCCCCAACCTAATATAGTGTCCAACACATATAGATAAGGAGCCATTTCATCACTACCCCTTTGGACAAAGTAGAAAGGTGAAGATCTATCAATTCCAATGACCTTGAATTTACTTTGATACACCAATTTGCCATGTAAAGATAATTCTTGGTACAAGGCTACTATTTTAAAGTTGTTACACATCAGTTCCTCTGTAATATCCATGACAGGTTTACTTCACATAGTTCAAATCTTCAATGGTGTAGATCATGGCACAGAAAACTCTAAGTGGCTTGCTGTCCTCAGCTTTGCTTTATCTCTTGAAGCATTTCTACTACATTCTTCATTTTCGGTCGTTTCGCTGGTGTGTTGTCAGTACAAAGTAGCGCGACCTTTAGAGCAGCAAGCATTTCTTTCCTCCAACCAAAGGAAACTGTGCTAAGCCTTGCATCCAGTATCTGCTCTGGAGTTTCCCCTCTTACCGGAGCACTGTGAACCCACTTCACCAAATCCACACCTTCACCAAATTCCTCATCAACTGGAAGCCGAGTTGTGAGGATTTCCAGCAGAACAACGCCATAGCTGTAAACATTTCCGGGTGCTGTGACTTGCATTGTGTATGCATATTCTGCATTACAGGAGAAATATAACATGAAGAGTGCAAAACACAATAAAAGTTAATAGGAAAATGGATGTGAGAATTGTATTTGCATGCCACAAAATAGCATACCTGGGGGTATGTAACCAAAGGAACCAGCAACTGCACTAATACTTGCAGTGCCTCTGGTTGGATCCAGAAGTTTTGAAATCTCAATCTCCCCAACTAATGGCTTAAAGTTTGAATCCAAAAGAACATTGCCAGAAGAAATATCAAGATGGATAATTGCCACATGATGAAGGAAAGCCAAACCTTCTGCGACTCCGATGGCAATGGATAATCTAGCAGGCCAGTCAGGCTGATATTCAGGTTGCAAGGTAGACTCATGAAGAAACTGAGTCAATGTTCCGTTCGGAAAATAATGATGCAAGAGAAGAGCAACATCTTCATAAATAACATAGCCAACGGGTCGTGCTAGATTATCATGAGAGACTTTTCCTAGTCTCTCAAGCTCTCTAATCATCTTGTTCTGGTGTTGGATTATTGTCTTGTCTATGGACTTCAATCTCCGAACAGATAACACCATCCCGGAAGGCATGATTGCCTTGTAAACTGTGCTGAAAGTTCCACTGCTGAGCTTATTGGAGTCTTTTAGAGTTGCTTTAACGACAGCATCAAGGTCTACCGCTTGTTTTAGATTATCAACAAAGACACTCCCTGCTATTATAGTTGGATTGTCATCGATTACATCTTCAACAATGCCGGCATCTTTGGCTACTTTTTCTTGCCTCTCTCTTATCATAAAGAGCAAGACAACAACAGTTACTGAAATAAAAACTGCCAAACCAGAACCAATTACGGCCAGTATGATTCTGTAGGAAACCCTGTGATGGTAAGTCCTCTGATCATCATAAGGATCACATGAAGAGTTCAATGGCTCTCCACAAAGCCCTTTATTGCCCGAAAAACTTGAACTAGGACTCTTCTGGAATGGTACGAATGTCGGTACAGGGCCTCCAAACAGATTATTCGAGAAGTTCACCTCTATCAAGCTCAACATTCCCTTAAGCTCAGCTGGCAGATTACCTGAGAGCCGATTGTTCGACACATCCAGAGAAACAAGCTTGTCCAGTTTTCCCAATTCAGGGGGAAGTGGTCCATGAAGATGATTGAAACTCAGATTTAAAGCTATCTGTAAGTTCCTAATGTGACCAATCTCAGGAGGAATAGTTCCAGTCAAATAATTATTGCCCAATTGTAATTCAAGAAGTTTTGAACAAATTCCAATTTCATGAGGGATCTCTCCTCTTATGGAATTCTGATCCAATAGCAAGTACTGCAACCGAGAAATATTGCAGATTTCATTTGGTATCGTCCCATTGAATCTGTTGTTGCTAATATCAAGCTTGTTAAGACTTTTGCAACTCAGAATTGATTTTGGAATATCACCAAACAGGTTATTTCCTGAAAGAATTAACTCCTGAAGGTTCGTAAGTTGTCCAAATTCTTGTGGAATTGTTCCGGAAAATCCGTTTGAAGCTAGATTCAAGAGGGTGAGATTAGAACACTGAGCAAATTCTGAAACTACCTCACCGGAGAGATTATTATTATCGGCTTCAAAGTAGGTTAGGCTACTAAGATTTCCAATGGTTTTAGGAATAGTGCCTACTAAATGGTTGTTTCCAATGCGAACGTTGGAAAGGGCATGGCAATTCCCAATTTCCTCAGGAAGGTCACCACTAAAATTATTCTGGGTGAGAATCAGAACTTCTAGCTTCCCTGAAGCAAAAATGCTTGCTGGTATTGGACCTTCTAGCTGGTTAGAATGCAGGTTAAGTATTTGAAGATAAGGAATCAAGCCTAGATCATCTGGAATCCTGCCATCTAAACGATTCTCATAAGCAGTAAAAACTCTCAGGTTAGTCAAATTCCCCACCCAAGAAGGTATAAAACCACTCAAATGATTACTAGAAATTTGCAAATCTTGCAATTTCTCTAGCCTATGAAGTTCCATTGGTATCTCTCCCACAAGCACATTATTTGAAAGGTTTAATGAAACAAGGCTTCTGAGACCACCCAACTGTGGTGGAACTGAACCTTCAAACTTATTAGAAGACAGATCTAGAACTTCAAGATCAGATAAAATTCCAAAAGCAGGAGGAATCAATCCACCAAAGTTATTATTTGAAAGATCAAGCCTCTTCAGAGCTTTGAGCTCAGACATTAAAGTCACATTACCTCGAAGGTTCCGGTGAGCAAGATCGAGCTTCTCCACCATTGAGTGATTACCACAGATGACTCCTTGCCAAGTGCAGTAATTTGAATTGTTTCCATCACCCCATCCAGGTACTCTAAGCTCTTGGTTGATAGCATTAATTGTAGCTTGGTCCTGGAACTCAGCACCAACAAGCTCACACTTTGATAGGTACCACCAACCTAGCAGAAGATGCAACAAGCAAAGAATTCCCATCAAGTGAAGAGTTAGTGCTTCCACTCCACACAACAGTGTTCTTCTCCAAAACCCAAAACTCTGATCAAAGCTCTACCAAACCCTGCAGTACCACACTACCACAGCAGCAACAACTTTTGCTTCTTGCTTTTCACACTCAAAAAAATCCAAATTTCCTTCAAAATTGAACTTTCCCTTTTGCTTTATTCTGCAAATGTGAGGAATTGAAACCAGCTACACCACCTTGTATCACCTTCTCCAAATGAAGATGCAGAGCTTCAAGGTGAAACCTTTAGAACCTTTCAGCAACAATAGTCCTGAAATGCAGCAACCCCAGATCACATAACAGCATTTTGAAGAAAACCCATTTGAGATTTATCAAAAAGATAAAAACTTTATGCTCCTAAGTGCTGCTATCCTTAGTTCATGGAATAAAATAACCAAACTAAGTAAAAAAAAACAGCAAACAACCAAAAAGCTTTCACTTTCAGTTTCAGGGTTGCACATGAAAATTTGCATACATACTTTGAAGCAGAAGAAGATTGGAACTGCGGAAGCAACGGAGAAAGCGACGTTTTCTGTGTTCAGTGATGAAATTATGAGAGAAGGGTACAATGCTTAGGTACAGAGTTCACGGACCAGGTGTTTTCTTGTGTTGTGTCTGAAAGAGAAGAGAAAAAGAGAGAGATTTGTGGGTCTGAGTGTGAAGATTGAGAAGGAAATGGAAATTCTTCACGAGAAATGGGCAGTCATCAGTGAATGAAAGCTGCATAAAACTCCTGTCTCACTGCATGTGGGGCACACTACAACACCAAGTGTTTGGGTTTGGGAACATTATGCATTGGGCGCCATCAATTCTCATCTTTAGAAATTCTAGAATTGATTCTAGAGAAAAACATATTTAAAGAGTTTTTTTCACTTTCTGCATCGAAGTGGGCATTAACGTCCGTTAGTACTGAGGCGTACAAGTATCCAAACTTAAAGCAGGTTCTATACATAGTGTTATGAGGTTTAGAATTGATTCTATGAAAACAAAAGCAACTTCTATAAGTAGTGTTTGAGTTTAAGAATTGATTCTCAGAAAATAGTAGTATAAACATGCTATGATGTTATTAGTATAGTGGATGTGGATATTTGGATATACTGTGAAAAATTACGGTAAAGTAATGACGTACACAATTATAAAAGTTAAAAAAAATTACTTTTATTTATCGTGATTATTCGTTGTATATTCAGACATGCATTAAATTTAAAATCAATTTTGAATAGAATTCATTGAGTGTGTTGTGTAAGTGAAAAATGAATTGTGAGTATATAATAGGCAGATGCATTTTTGTTGATAAATTGTAAATAAGTTTGATTTGCAACTATAATATGATGTTAAGTAAACACAAGAGCATGATGATAAGATAAACAGCTTCTATGTCTTCAATTTTGGGGAACTATGAATGTGCAACATTTCTATGCTGTCACATATCTAAAGTAAATCAGGAAATATATAGTGGATGTCAGCACCTAGTAAAGGTTTTGTAGGTCATACAAGAGGGAAGGACAAAGGCCCTCATGGGGAATCAATTTGCATCATATGCCATTGAGCCTCTTCTGAGATTTATCATTGATTTGAGTCTTGAGAAGGCAATAATGTTGTCTTGCCAAGATCACAATACCTAATCTAGGATTCCCTCAGTCTAGGTTTATTTTTATATTGGGCCTGGGACTCGCTTTTTTCAGAACTCTCAATTTATTTGTTAATTAAATGCACCAAAACAATTGTCTGCAGAGGGCAGAAATTCTGGATTTCTGGGAGCTGCCTTTTTTTTAAACACCTCCCCTCACCAAATCTGTCCCATTCATGGGTCTCACTTTCATCCACGTGTACAAAATTTTATGATGAAAAACTTACTTAGCTACACAATTAGATACACAGTAAAAAATTACAGTAAAGATAAAATTACGATAAACATTCATAAAAGTTAAATGAAGTTGTTTCAGTGTATTTTGATTTTGATTTACCGTGATTTTTTTACTGTATATTAGTGCATGTTTAGAAATTCTTCTATAATTAGTTTTAAAATGAAAGCTAATTATGAAGAGATTTATTGTGAGTGTAGTAACTTTGTGCCATATTAATTATGAAAACAAAAAATTATCCAAATATTTTTACTTTTCAAAGTTTGTAGCATTCATGAATCCAACCTCTCAATCATGAAAGTGAGACATTAACAAGCATGCATAAAAAGGGATTTTACATATTTATCAGAAAGGTTATTTGTAATGCTCAGTTTATATCTCTCTGTTTGAGTACACCATATACCTTGAATGGAACCATGATGATTCCATCACCAAGTTACAATGTCAATTATAAGGTACTTGGATGTATTTTGATATTACCTTATTTTATATGTGAAACTTCTAATTTTCTTAATCAAAAAATGTTCAGATTTTGCATATTACATAAATAGTGTCAATCATAAGGTACTTCGATGTAATTTTAACCTGCACTTCAACTAAACTTTATTTGTTGAGAGGTCAAGTTCATGATTGAGCAATCAAATTAACTATCCAGTTAGCCTTCCCTACAGTGCTTTGCCCCTTCATGCTAAGATCAGACTCCAATAGCTTATTGGACTATGCAATGTTATGTTGCCATTGGAAATGCCAAATCTCTTGAATGGAGTGAGTAAAAGGCTCTGCAAATTATAATAAAATAAAGAAGAAGATACCACTTTGACATGGCTGAGCAAAACAATGTGAGACAAATTATCTCCATTTCAACAAGGGGCATTATTTTAAGTGATTGTTCAAATGATATATATTTGATTCTTTTTAAATAATGTTTTGAGTTTGAGTTTTGTGAATGGTATAAAAAAAATTCACTAAAAGAATCAGCCTCACCAAAATGTGACAAAATTGTTTCTCGGATGTAATGCCTATGGTGGAAAAAAAAGTTATACCTTCTTATGCGTGTGATTTTTAAATCAGAGACTTCATTTCATCACATTAACTAGGTACAACATATACTAATCATGTTTTAAGAAAAATCACTAGTGTCAAAAAGCATATTTTAGAAAGCACATTTTGTCCTTTAATTGTTTCCTTTGTGTCATCATTGCCTCCATTAATTACAGCACAAGCTACCTCTATATTAATACTTTGGTAGGCTGGTACTAATATAATATACAGATGCAGTGAGCAAAAGTTTCGTACAAAGTCAATCTCAATTAACACGTTTGTGGACCATTTGCCTGCAAAGGTAGCGGAGAAAGGGGAAATTGCTGCTGTTTTCACTTGCAAAGCATGATGATAACGACCAAGGATCACATTCACAATAGAAATTACAGCCTGAGATGTTTCTGTGAATTCCATCGAAGGCATGGAGAAGATTAGGGGAAAGTAAGAAAATAAAATATATAATCATATTAGAATTTTCTTTCATTAAGCTGAGCATATATAAAAATCTCTAATAGCACGTATCATTGGCATTTAAAACTTTAAAATTAAATTTTTTTTAGTAAGGTTTTAATGAGGCTCATCTCTAGAATATCCTATCTTGAGGGTGGGTTGGATTTATTTTATTGGCTTCATGTGAATTTGTTCCCGTGAAATTTTCTCTATCAATAATATATCTTTTTGTCGTAAAAAAAATTAAAAACTACCAAGAACATGTTTGGTTTAGCCTTATACACTAATAATTATCGTGTAGCGCCTTCAAAAGCAGGTTATTGGACTGGGCGAGCCCCTAGAGGGGCAACGCCCAGCATGTATCCCGCCCTGAGGCGGGGCCCTGGCCTTCAGATGGGCCTTGACCTCGGAGGCCCAATTGGCCCAATAGGTAGTACCCAAGCTCTATAAATAGGAGGTAGTTATCAAGTGTAGGGGACTTTTGGCTCATTGGATGAAATAACACTCGAAATTCAGCACACTCTCTCTCATTCTGATTCTCTCTTAGCACAATCCCTCTACCTCTGGGTACTATACCTCTCTTGAATGTCCATTCCCGGAACATTTGGCGCCGTCTGTGGGGACTGTAAACTCTCTACTCCCATTCACGTGGATTGATTGTGCATGAAGTTACCTCTGATTGTGATTAGGCAATTCTCTGGTTTTCTGATTTTGATTCTGTGATTAGTGATTGGTTTTCCGATCGAGTTTGCATCGTTTCTGGTTTGGATGGAGACTCGACGCAGGAGGCAACATCATTCACCAATGCGACAGCGGATTTCGCCGCCTCGGCGGCCTCATCGTGTGGTCCTGGATTCTCCGGTACGAACGACAGGAGTACAATCGCCTTCTCCTCCTCCATCACCTCCTGTACCACCACCTCCTCCATCGCCTTCACAGGTGGGATCTCTGGAGCGCTCACCAGAGAATTCACCTGCTCCGGAACAACAACCGGCGGTGACGCAGGAGCAATGGCGCCATTTGGTGCGCAGCATTGGCAACATCCAGCAGCGGAATGAGCATCTACAGGCTCAGTTAGATTTCTACCGCCGCGAGCAGCGAGGTGATGGAAGCAGAGAAGCAGATTCCGTGGCTGAGTTCCGTCCGTTCTCGGAAGATGTCGAGAGTGTGGCGATTCTGGATAACATGAAAACGTTAGTTCTGGATTCTTACAGCGGAGATTCCGATCCGAAGGATCATCTTCTGTATTTTAATACGAAGATGGTGATAATTGCGGCGTCAGATGCGGTGAAGTGCAGGATGTTTCCATCGACGTTCAAATCGACGGCGATGGCGTGGTTCACAACTTTGCCGCGCGGATCGATTTCAAATTTCAGAGACTTCTCATCCAAGTTTCTAGTGCAATTCTCGGCGAATAAGAATCAGCCGGTGACGATCAACGACCTATATAATATTCGCCAGCAAGAAGGAGAATCACTGAAAGGGTGCATGGCAAGGTACAGCGCAGCGGCGGTCAAGGTTGAGGACGAGGAGCCTCGAGCTTGTGCTTTAGCATTTAAAAACGGTTTGCTACCGGGAGGGTTGAACAGCAAATTGACACGTAAGCCGGCGCGTTCGATGGAGGAGATGCGTGCTCGCGCCAGCACTTATATTCTTGATGAGGAGGACGACGCTTTCAAAAGAAAGCGCGCGAAGTTGGAAAAGGGCGACACGTCGCCCAAGCAGCGATAAAAGGAGGAGTTTCAGATCGGTGGCAAGGCGGAGGGGAAAGAACAAGGTGCATTCACGAGAGAATGACAGATCGAGATTCTTCAAGGCGCATCCAGCGATGGAAGATCGGAGCAACACGGTTCAGACCGACAATGAAGAGCGTCAACAGAGGTGAAGCTTCAGATCGAGGAAGCATGTAGGCGAGGGAGAGCAGATTGGTAATGACGAAGAAAAGAACGAAGGCGAGGAATCTGTCGGAGCAAATCGGATCAAAGAGAAGGAGTGGGTGAATTGAGGCACACCATTAAAGTTTTATGAAACTTGGAAGACTCTTCCATAAGCGGTTTGTTATTGGGTGGGACAAGCTCCTGATGGCGCGATTTAGTTACAAAGTGAAACAAGTTTCACGATGAACTAAATTAGCCCCGGAAAAGCCCACGTAACCACCGGATTCATTGGCGATGTGTGGGGTACAAATTGCCCATTCTACTGAGCACCTCTTTGGTAATCCAACTGGCCATTGGAACCCAAAGCACTTTGAGTCCCGAAATGGGACGATCACACCAAGGGTGGCGACCTACCGCTAGGGTGGTGACCTCATGCCAAAGGGTGGCGACCAAACGCTATGGGTGGCGACCTGTAAGACTCAGTTTTTAGACACACAAAAGTCGCCAAAAGGGTGGCGACCTCACGCTAAGGGTCGCGACCTACCGCAAGAGGATGGCGACCTACCGCTAAAGGGTCGCGACCTACCGCCAAAAATGAGAGTAGCGACCTACCGCAAAATGGTGGCGACCTACCGCAAGAGGGTTGCGACCTACCGCCAAAAATGAGGGTAGCGACCTACCGCAAAATGGTGGCGGCCTTACGCTGAGAGTGGCGAGCAAGTCAAACTAATTTCTTATAAGGCTAAAGCAAGATGGTGATGGCGATGCGGCAAGTGAGGACACTCCTACTCCTCATGACTTGGACACAGAGTCTGGTGGACTTGTAGACTATGGCGAGTGAAGGAGCATGCGTGCTGGGCGGATCTTCTCCTAGGGACGATGCGGCGGCGACTTCAGCTTGAAGACACATTGTGCTCTCATGCTTCGAGCTCGGTGTCTTGTGGACTGGTTGAGTCCCTTCGCCATATTAGGGGGCTCGCCCAGGAAGCAACTTGATCCATGAAGATGCTACGAGGGGCGGATGCGGGGGAGATTGGCGGGAGACCATGTCATCAGGCGAGCCAGCTTCTATTCAGCGAGATACGTCATATAAGGCGGGCCACCACGACTCCTTAATCTTGTAGGCGTTTGTACACCATCTTTCTAGGTCCCGCGTCAATCGGAGATTCATGTATTTGCGTATTTCCTTGCGCTATTGGCGGTTTGTGTTTCATTTGCGCCATGTCGGCGACCTACACGCTTTATACATCCTTTGTTGATCCCGCCAAGTAGCGTGGCTAGGTGATCCTAGGCGGGGAAGCTATTGCAACTAGAAACTTGGGAATAGTTCCTGCGCGTTGGTCGAAACCGCCAGCCGAGGAACGCCGTACCAAGTGGAAAGTGGCAACGGGCGACTTGCTAGGGGAATCACAAGGGGACAGAGATTGACGGTCACAGTTTGGAGACACACTTCGCTCTCCTGCTTCGAGCTTGTGGACTTGCGGACCAAGGGCGCTCGCCCTTCATCTTTTGGCTGTCAAACCCAATTGTTATTGTTTGTGGGAAAGCGCGAAAAGCCTCGCCATTATAAAGATCAAACACCATCGCCTGGCAGGTGACACCAACAACAAAGTTCAGTCGCTCGCCGGGGTTACCGCCAGTCGGTGATTGAATGATCAGCACATGACCCATGCCTGCCACCTTTTCCGCCGGCGAACGATCATACACCTGCTCCAACTTATCGCCAATACGAAGTAATCGTTCTCGCCGCTTGTGGACTAGTGGACTTGCCAGCTCGGGTTGCTCGTCAAGTCAGTGGACTGGGTAACTGAAAATGCAAGTTTCCTTTTGCTCACGCCATGTTGGCGATATAGTTTACTTCTCTTTTCTCAAGCCATGTTGGCAGTGCAGATTCTGGTGTACTGTAAGACATATGTAAAAGCATTTAAAAGACACCCTTAGCTCTCGTACCTCGAGCTCGGTGTCTTGTGGACTAGTGGACTGGGCGAGCCCCTAGAGGGGCAACGCCCAGCATGTATCCCGCCCTGAGGCGGGGCCCTGGCCTTCAGATGGGCCTTGACCTCGGAGGCCCAATTGGCCCAATAGGTAGTACCCAAGCTCTATAAATAGGAGGTAGTTATCAAGTGTAAGGGACTTTTGGCTCATTGGATGAAATAACACTCGAAATTCAGCACACTCTCTCTCATTCTGATTCTCTCTTAGCACAATCCCTCTACCTCTGGGTACTATACCTCTCTTGAATGTCCATTCCCGGAACAGTTATGATATCTCATAATTTACAATAATTATTTATTCACACCTCAAAATGAGGTTGAATGAGGTGGAGGAAGAGAGAGATAGAAAGAAAAGAAAAAGTAAAAGTGAGAAATTATAAGATATAATAGATGATAAGAGAAGAGAGATAGAAATAAAAATAGGTGAAAATGGAGTGTATAAAAAAAGAGGTGTGTATATATCATTACCCCATAATTTATGGGGACTATTATAAACAATGATGCGTGAAACTGTGAACAGTACTTGCGATTATTTTTTAAGCTAAAAAAGTACTTGTGATAGGTTATAAACTATAAAGTTAATTAAAAAAACTTTGTCAAATGTGGCTGTAAAAAATCCCACAAACTACAAGCGTTGATAGTGTTTGCGTTGATAGTGTTTGACACAAAATATTGTACACTCATCTCGTCTCATGTGCAATTTATCTCTATTTTTCAAACATGCATTAATAGTAACTTTTCTTATAGGTGCCCACTAGGGTGGACCATTTATATTTTGGTCCACCGGTGCACTCAAGGTTATATTAGTAATTTACAATAAATAAAAATATATTACAAAAATTAAATCCTTAACATTATCTGTGATTCTGTGTGGCTGCCGCCGTCCTCGTCCCCAGACCTCATAGTCTCATACATTCGATGGAAATTTCACCATCTACAAGGGAAACTTTCAATCTTAAAGCTACAAAATGTCACCGACCCCTTTGAATCTCTAATGCCTTTCAAGCCAACTTGAAGAAGATAGAACAAATTGACAAGTTGGCCTTAGAATGGAATTGCAATGCAACTGTAGACTCGCAAATGGAAAGGCATGTACTTGAACAGCTCGAGCCATCAACAAACTTGAAGAAACTCACCATTCAGTTCTATGGTGGAACTAGTTTTCCGAATTGGTTAGGAGATTCCGCTGTGCGCAAGTCAAGATCCGTTAACTGTTTCGCGGCCTCTCTTGCTCCCTTGTGAAATCGCCGCCGACCACCACCTCTCGGCTCGCGATCTCGCGTCACCGGCCGGCCTCCCTCACCGCCGGCCTTCTCTGACGCTCCATCTCCGTCGGACAGGAGCAGATCCAGCGTCCTTGGACTCTCTCGCACCAGATCCGACTACCTCAAGTAGAATTATGTTTTTTTTTCTGTACTGGTGTGTGAGAGAAAGATTAGTAGAAGATGAGTAGAAGCAAAAGGAAACAGATGATTCTTTCACAAAAGAAAATTTCACACAGCAACCTCCGCATTAAAACCAGCAGTGGCGGAGGAAACCGCCGTTGTGGATTCAGCAGCGGCGGCGAGAGAGATAATGGTAGGCTGGGCCACTAATGCCTGTCCAAAAGCAGGGAGAAGAGGGTTTGATTTAGGATTGGAAAATTACATTATTACCCTTTTATCATTGATTCAATCCTAGTCATTCAATTAAGGAATATTCTAATATTCCAAGATCTAACGGTGATGAAGTATGGTGCATGGGTGGACCAAAAAATTAAAGGTCCACCCTAGTGGGCACCTTTCTTATAATCAACTTCTCCTTCTAAGGTGAAAACTTATTGAGTTTCTAAATAAGCACTAAATTGTTAAAGTTGCAAAGTTTTTCAAGATTTACATCATTCACCTCTCAAGTCTGAAGGATTATAACTACAATGTTTACTGTATCTATTTTGATTGCTATAAACATAATTTTTAATGTACTGTGATTGGCCACTTGGTTTTAAATGGCAAATTTTGGGTTATAAGCAATAAGAATTAAAAGAAAGCTATACCTAAAATTATGAAACATATAATTACCTAAAATTATGAAACATAATTACAATTAAATTTTGGTATCATGATGAAATTGTTTTGAAGTGTTCAAGTTCAACTAAGCATGCTTTATGTGGTTATTTGTTGGTCTATTTTCTGAATAGTTTGTTGGTTTAAAAATCCTTACTCAATCAAGAGATCATCGGTTCGAAATCAGCACAACATCAAAATGTTGCTATTTGTTGCAAGACTTGTGATTCGCTTGTGGTAGTAGATGTGTTGAATGGGAGATAACAACCTAAGTAAGAATTCTTAGTTTTGTTACATCTTGTATCATTTTTGGTGATTTAACTCTAAAAAACAAAACACAAAATGGAATTATTTGATATGGTGAATGGGACCGGAGGAATGGGCATATATCTTGGTGACAGGTAGGTCCAAATCATGTCTGTATGAATGAATGACAGTAGGGTGGCCACCACCATCTTGATCGGGGCCACCACCATCACTATGCATTATCTTACTTATGAGATATAGAAAGAAATATTGAAACAAGGTTGCCAAATTCACATTCTTCCTTGACAAAGTTTCCCCCCTACATTAACTTTACTTGATAAAAGGCAAAGGACAACATCATGGATGTCGTAGCAATATTTCTTTTCCCATTATATACTTTCTATCTTTTCTCTTCGGGGGTGAAGTAATTTCTATTTTGTTAACGAAATATGTCACAATTGTTAGTTTATCACAATTGGTAATTAACTAGCCTTCATCAAACCCAAGGAAGCTCCCAATTCCGCAAGGATGGTGGTTTGGACGGAGACCGTGGGGACGATGGTTTGAGTGAAGGATTTGCGTATCCTCAACAACTTTATTTCTATCTTTCACGGTTGACTATATGGTTTGAGGGGAGAAGTTAGTGTCGTGATGTGACACGACTAATTAATTACTAACCCTAGTTGCATTAATTTTTTTAACTATATACTAAATATTTCACCATAATTTAAAAAATCAATTGGGTAGTTACATGTCATCAAATGAAGGACATATATATGAGCATCTTCAAAATACATACTCCCACCAATATCTATTATTATTGGAGCATATTTTTAATTCCAACATGACTAGTGAGAGTATGTGAGAGTAAATACTCAATTTAGTCATGAAAAGTGTTTGCATTTATTATTGCTTAATGTAAAAGATTTAAATAAAACTTGCAATTAATAAAATAATTTTTTTATATAAACTTTTAAGAGTTGTTTTTTTTGAAGTCAAGTACGAGACATTTTATTCATGATAATAATCAAATGTGTCTACAAAGATTGCCTCGGCCAACGCTCTAGGGGGAGTATCCCACCAAATTTTTGAGGGAAAATCAATGGCCATGGAAGCAAGGACATGAGCAGCATTATTTGCTCGTCTATTAACATGCCTAAAGGCTATGGAAATAAAAGCTGAAGCAAGGAGTCTGCAATCTGCCATAATAGGTTCAATGTCTGGCCGGCTACTCTGGGAATGAATTGCACGAATGATAATCTGTGAATCAGACTCAATTATTGCATCTTCAATGTGCAACTCCTCTGCTGTTCGCAAACACCAACGTAGCGCCATAGCTTCTGCCAAAGTAGGATCCATACGGTAGTGCTCAACGGCCGTAGCTGCAACCATCAGCAATGAATCGTGTGATCGAGCTACCAATCCGAAGCCCGTGGAGGAAGGTCCTGTCCATCCTGCGTCAATGTTTATTTTGATGGTTCCCTCAGGTGGCGGCTCCCACTTCCTTCTGCAGCTTGTGTTTTCTGTGTCGTGATTGAACCCTTGGGCTTCTTCCCACTCGGCATAGTTCTTGAGACTCTGCTGCATACAAACTTCTGGAAGCGCTAATTCATGGTTGAAGAGCTTCTGATTTCTAGCTTTCCATATGGTCCATAGGCTCAGGAAAATCAAAACTAGCTCCTTTGCAGTATGCGTTTGGCACAAATTGTTAAACCATGACGCCAAACTTCCCTGAATTGTATCTGTTCGAAGTCCAGCGGGGGTTGAGAACCAAGCTGCTCTTGACCAATGGCATTGAAGAAACAGATGGGTCGTGGATTCTGTGACCGGTTGTTCACAAAGACAACACTCGGTTTGAACCTCCATTCCACGTTTGCTGAGGTTTTCTCTGCATGGCAAAGAGTTTGTTGCAAGGCGGTAAGCAAAGTGTTTAATTTTACCTGGTACTGGAGCCTTCCATATTTTCATCCAAGGGAATTCAGAAGTGGAGCTACTAGGGACCTGCTGCAGCTTAATGTTCTGGAGTTGGAAATAGGTAGATTTTACAGAGAAGATACCGTCTCTACTCCATCTCCAATAAAAGAAATCTGCTCTAGAATTCCATCCAAGAGGAATAAATTTAATTGCATTGGCCACCTCTCTTGGGAAGCTTTGATCTATTAGCTGGTAATTCCACATTCTTCTATCATGGCAAATAAGATCAGCTACCGTTTCCAGACCTTGAACACGATTGGAAATAATTTTCCCTTGCCCCTCGCCGAGTAGCCAGACATCATCCCATATTTTTATTCTCCTACCATCACCAACCCGCCAAGCCATACCATCTTTGATCAAAGCAATTGCACCCCATACACTTCTCCAGGTATAACTTGGCTGATGTCCCACTTTTGCCTCAAGGATAGAGCACTTGGGAAAATATTTAGCTTTCCATACCTTGTACAACAGAGAGTCTTCTACCTGTAAGAGTCTCCAAACTTGCTTTGACAATATAGCTTGATTAAAATCAGATATGTCCCTGAATCCTAAACCTCCTTTGCTCTTGGGCTTGCAAAGTTGCTTCCAATTGATCCAGTGAAGCTTTCTCTCATTTTCCTTTTGTCCCCACCAGAATTTCGCCATCAAACTTTCAATTTTATTGCACGTTCCTACCGGTAATTTGAAGCAACTCATATAGTAGGTAGGAATCGCTTGGGCTATGGATTTCAGTAGAATCTCCTTCCCGGCCTTTGATAAAGCTTTCTCCTTCCACCCTTGCAATTTGGTCCAGACCCTCTCCTCCAATTTGGAAAAGATTTGCTTCTTAGAGCGCCCAATGAGAGTAGGTAAGCCAAGGTACTTGTCGTGGACATCAACAGCCTTTACACCCATCCTGTTGCGGATCATCTCCATACTGGTTTCAGGAACATTTCGGCTGAAAGAAATAGCAGACTTGTCCATATTCACAAGCTGGCCAGAAGCTTGCTCGTACTCTCGAATAACACCCAGAATGCAATTGGCTTCCTCCATTGTTGCTCTGGTGAAGACTAGGCTGTCATCTGCAAAGAAAAGATGACTAATTTGAGGGGCCCCTCTCGCCACTTTAACTCCATGAAGCTTGTTGTGATTGAGCTGTGCAGAAATTAAACCTGAAAAAGCTTCAACACAAAGAATGAAGAGATATGGGGAGAGCGGATCTCCCTGTCTAAGACCTCTACCTGGAAGAAAATAGTCAGTAGGTTCACCATTTACAAGAATAGCATAGGAGACAGAAGTGACACACCTCATGATGAGAGAGGAGAATAAAACAGGAAAACCCATCTGTAAAAGTACCCTCTCTAGAAATACCCATTCTATCCGGTCATAAGCTTTTGTCATATCTAATTTCAAGGCCATGTATCCCTTCTTTCCTTTTTTCTTCTTCTTCATATAATGGAAACACTTCAAAACCCGTGAGTGCATTATCAGTGATTAATCTTCCTGGAATGAAAGCACTTTGCTGCTCACTCACCACTTCTCCCAACATAAGCTTGATTCTGTTAGCAATACACTTAGTGACCAGCTTCATGATCACATTACAGAGGCTTATGGGTCTAAGATCTTTCGGGCTCTCAGGAAATTTTATTTTTGGGATTAGGCAGACAAAAGTATTATTTATAGAAGCAGGGTCAGCTCCATCATTCAGGATTGACAAAACCTTCCTCACCACATCCTCACCCACAACGCCCCAATACTTTTGGTAGAAGAGAGCCGGGAAACCATCGGGGCCTGGTGCTTTAATGGGATGCATTTGTTTGAGAGCATACCTGACCTCTTCCTTTGTAAACGGGGTTGTCAACTCCTCAACCATGGCTTGGTTTAGTTTCCCTTTAATCTTGCTGCAGACCTCTTCAATGCTAATTGTCTCCTCTGATTTGAATAACTTTTCAAAGTATTCTCTGACTGTTGAGGCCAACTTCTCCCTTCCCTGAACCCAATTCCCATGCTGATCTTTAATTCTCTTAAGCCTGTTTCGCTTTTGCCTTTGGGACGCTTTGCCATGGAAAAATTTAGTGTTCTTGTCCCCGCTTTTGAGCCATAAAGCACGTGATCTTTGTCTCCAATAGGTCTCATCTTGTTCTAGCAATTTAGCCATCTCCTCCTCCATTCTTTTACGGTCCTCACGATTCTCCTCTGTGGGTTGCCACGACTGTGCTCTTTTCAACTCTTGCTCCAGTTGTGCAATCTGCTTTCGAGGAGTCCCTTTCCCCAGTTGATATTGCTGGATTGTTTCACGAGCCATATCTAATCTGCTCTCTACACCAGGAGTTGCTGATGCCCAAGTACTATGAATCAAGTGACGCACTTCAGGCTCCTCCGATAAATGTTCATTAAAACGAAAGATATGCTGTTTTTTCCTTGGAACTTCTGGCTGGATCGCATCAATTCTGATAGAGAGGGGAGTATGGTCAGAAGTGTAAGGCAGTAAATGGTGAACTATTGAAGCTGGCCAAAGTCCTAGAAATTCCGAATTAACAACACATCTATCGAGCCTTTCCTGTATGCATTGATCATCAATTCTACCATTATTCCAAGTAAACTGAGGACCAAAAAAACCCAGATCCTTAAGGCCACAAGTTGAAAGGCATTGATTAAAGGCTTCCATCTGGTTGAGGTCACAAGGTGCACCGCCTCTTTTTTCATTACTTGAAGAAATGGCATTGAAGTCGCCAAAACAGCACCACGGCCCATTTACTGTAGTGCTAAGCTGTTGAAGAAGCTCCCAAGATTTATGTTTATTTTGAGCTTCGGGGTAGCCATAGAAACCTGTGATGTAGGATACACCATTATTATGGTCAGTGAGGGATGCATGTATATGATTTGTGGACATGGACACAAGATTAAAAGCCACATCCTCCTTCCAGAAAATAGCCAACCCTCCTCCTCTTCTCCGTCCACCATCTCTACAGTCCACCACCAACATATTTTTGATGCCAATAGTTTCATGCACTTTACGTAATTCACCAGTACACCTCCTAGTCTCCATAAGGAAAACTAGGTCAGGATCTTCATTAAGAACGAGCCTTTTCAGAGCTCGCCCTGCACGAGGGTTCCCAAGCCCTCGGCAGTTCCAACTGAGGATTTTCATTGTGCCCGGCGGTGCTGGTCATCCAGCACGGCCGATGTATCATCAATGATCATGTCATTCTTAGACTTCTTCCCCAAAACCTCCTCAGAACAATCCTCTCCATCAATCTCTATATCTGTCCGCTTGGAACCAGCATGTGAGGTGATCATGGTCCCCTTGTTTGAAGGTTCCCTTGCCATGCGTTTCCATTTGGAGACCGTTCCTTTGGCGTTTGGGTGATTCTCAGCTCGAGTTGGGCCCCCATTATTCTCCTCAGCAGCTGCAGTATTGGTCTCCTGCAGCGTATTTGTGTTGGCTTCAGGTGAGGTTTCTACGTTTTCTCTATGCGCCTCGACACTTGTCTTCTGTGCATCTTTGTCCAGAGAGAATTGTTGGAGCACTTCTGCCACCGCTGCCAGGCCAGCCTCGACGTGGACATCTGTACCTTGAATTTGTATCGAAGCCTCTTCCTCTTCATGAACCACTGTGGTATTTTCTGCTAATCCTTTCGCGGAGCCCTCTGCAGTGGATGTAATCTCAGCATCTGGTTTAGTGGTTTCAGTGGTGAACAGTCATTTTCGCTCTTCTAGTGCTCCCTCTTTTCTCACTGTCGTATTCTTTCGAGGTGATGCACATAGCCAAGCTCCATAAGGTAGGTTTTGAATGCCATTCTCCTCCTCCTCATCGTCATCCTTATCTGGGCATGTTTTGATGGAGTGCCCCAACCTCCCACATGCAAAGCAGATGTCTGGAAGCCTCTCATACTTGAAAAAAACTTTGCCTGTTCTGTTCATTGCCTTCCCTATCTGAGTTCCACGTCTGAGAGGCTTTGTGAGATCCAGGATTACCCTCACTCGCATATACTTCCCAGCCACACATTCTGCAGATTTATCAAACTCCATGACCTCACCCAAGCTCTTACCAATTTGTGTCACTGCCTCTTCTGTTCTGTACTTCAAGGGCAGATCATAAATGCGAACCCAGAACGGAGAGGTGTGTGGCCTGATTTCAGAGGGCTGCTCATCCCCACTTACCTTCTGTAGGGCTATTACCAAACCGTCAAAGGTCCATGGTTGACCTTTCAGAATCAAGTCGCGATCCCTGGTGGATGAAAACCTAAAGGAATATAGGTTCTTCCCTAGGTCTACCACTTCCACCGCATGTCGAGTTTTCCAGATTCCCAAAATAGTATTCTTGAAGGCCTTCACGTTGTAGTCTTCTGTCGTCCAAACCCTCCCAACAACCGTGGTCGCCAAGGAAGGATTATCCTCAGAGCCGCTGCCGAGGAAAATTGTTTCACTCTCCTCCGCAGAGAAGTCAATATTGTTCCACACGTCCATATCGTACTGTATGCAAACAGACTAGAGCACCAAACTTCACGTAGAAGACAGCCGCCAGAGACCTGCCTGGACCACTTTAGTGAATATCATGGTTAATGATGCTCTAAGCCAACTCTATTGGAAATTAGAGTTGCTCTAAGCCAACTCTATAGGAGTCCCACTAACGGTTGATTAACTTGATTGCAACGTGTCACTAAATTCTAAGACTAAGATCGCTTATTTTAAAGAATGAAGACCTTGTCCGCAAAAACACCATAAATGAGAGACAAAAAAATGCAATTAGGTCTTAGATTGATATTGAAGTATTGTATAAATAAAATGCTTGTAGATTATCACTTTTTTAGAATAATATATATGCGATGATAATGTAAATTACATTGTTAACTAATTAAATTTTAAAAATGTGTGACATCAGTTAATTAAATTAAATAAAAAACTACTTCCCTCATATTTTTAATTTTTTTTTACACTTCAATTTTTTAAAGGACGAACAACAAATTACTCAAGCAAGTTTATACTCTAGACACTGACAAGAAATGAAAAAGGAATGAGGAAAGTTCTATCACAAAGAGAATGCATCATGCGAAACTTGTCTAACTAGAGCATCAGTAACGATGTTCCGCTCACATGAAATAAGTAGAAAATAGACCTTACAATCCCAACTCAGCATGTCTCTTATCCTAACAATCACATTTTTACGCTAATGAGTGGGCACACAACACACTAATATTGCAGCTAAGCATGTCCACAACATCCTTACAATTTGATGCACACAACACCTCTACGTGCCCCAATTCCCAAACGTGGAGAAGACCGTCCTCCGCAACTAAAAGCGCTGCACAAAATGGATCACCCTCACCAAGGCAAGTTGACAACCCCATAAACTAACGCCCTTTTGAATAACGAAGAACACCCATCCTATTCTAATACGGGATCCAACTACCGTCAGCATACAACTCCACCATTGCATTCCCATAATGACTTTTGTAGACCCTCTTACAAGCTCTAGAAAAATATTAGGAAGTGTTGTGAGTCGGATAAAGTGCGTTTCTTTTCGTTGCTAGTTGGGAGAGATGCATGTTGTTCCAACCAATCAGAGATTAGATCATTATCACCTTACTCCGAGTGCGTCTTGCAATAGATGCAGTGCAACGAATATTTGAATCATTTATTCTGTGACTGTGACGATTCGGCTAGAGTTTGGCGGCACTTTACTCCCTTCTTTATCTTATTTTATCGACGTTCACGAATAATTAATCCGTTAGTGTATAGAGTTGAGATTTATTTAATTGTTTAAAAGGACTACTTATAGGAAGAAAGTCAGAAATCATAATTAAAATTTGCAAAGCAAATTAATGCCATGATTATCAGTAAAATGGGTGCCATCTAGTAATAATTATACTCCTAATAAAATCCCAAATAATATAGGACCCTACTTTGTTGGGCACCGCCATATTACATCACCCGTTGAAAGTAGCTTGATGCATAAGTACAATTTAAAAAATATGTAATTTAGTAGTCCGTCACTTCCTTATTAACGGTAAAAAAAATTAGAAAATTTTAGAATAGTATTATTTGTTTTTTATTTTACTTTTTTAAAAATAAAATAATATTTTTTTTCACTCTTCATTTTCACTTACACTAAGCCAAATATGAAAAAAAAAAAAAAGAAGGAGGGAAATGAGTTACTACTATGTGATAAGAAATGCAGCGAAAAATAAGAAAAAAAAGAAGTAAAATCAGACGGAGGAGAAAGTAATGTGTAAATAATTATTCTTTAAAATATATTTTATCTTTGAACATAAAATTATTGAAAACAAATGTACTAGACAAAAATTATAATGCATGTAATCCGGGCACACCACCTAAGCCCTCAATCCCTTTTCACTTTCGAAAGACATGACTCCACTCCCCCACCTTCTACAATTGCATGTGCATAGATGATGGGTGTGAGGGAAAGTGATTTGAGTGATTGTCATGCATATGGCCCCAACATCCAAAAGCAATGAAAAAGCATATAGGATTTCACTGTGGAATCTCTACTGATTGAGACTGGGCTCTTTCTTTGGTAGACATGCATCATGAGCATTGTATCATTTCTTGTCTCACCTCTTTGGTGCACCAAAATCCTTTCTCACTCTATCCCATCTAACATCTAAGCTTTTCTCATTTGGAATTTTCTTAGGTTCCCCAACCAACTAGCCATTACCTTTGAATCCGTTTGATTTACTTGAATTTTAGAAATGGTTTTGATATATTTACACTCACATATTTTTTCATATTATGTTTATTAGATTTTTCTTCATTTCTTCATTTTTCATCACATCATATATTATATATTTCGTCTGTATTTGAAAAATTTAAATGGATCCATATCTACCTGTGATCCACATTTAATAGAAGGAAAATGCCATAGTGCACGAGACAGATTTCTCGTGTAATGCACGAAGTTAATTTGTGGCGGTTATAACCCGTTTGTAGTGTTAAAACCGCCAAAAATTACGAGTTGGGTTTTCACAATTTGTGACACTTATGCGTTTCTGGCGGTTTGAAACCGCCAAAAAATGCATTTCGTGCATGACACGACAGAAATCAATCGTGTCATATAGCACTGCTCTTAATAGAAACAATAAATACTTGTTTTTGAAAAGATAAATCTACGTTCAGTATTGCTAGAATTGAAACCAACATGCACTTCATTCCACTTCTTGAGGTTTAAGTTCTGAAAATTTCCCCTCACAATTATAGCATCTCGAATGGTAGGTATTTTAGTGGGTACCTTGTCACTATTTTTGTGGGCATGAAATACCATAGAATATAAAGTGTTCATTAGCAACCGATGGAAATTTTGCTTTAATGGCGATATCTTATTTTATTTTTGTTTGGATATAAAGTATGCATTAGCAAATGATGCATAAAATAAATCATATTCTATTATTTTCAAAAAACATAAATAAATTATATATTATATTCTAAGCAATGACTAAACATTGTACCTTGCAAAAACAACCGTGTCTTAAATTTTAAGAGCAAGATACCAAGTGAAAATAAGGCACGGATCTTATTTTAAGAATTACCTCATATAACTTGAAGTTCTAAAAATGGATTTTTTTTTTTCAGTTTTGGAGTTTGAATTTTTGAAAGAGAAAAGTTTTACTTGTAAAAATTATGTTCCGAAAGAAAAAAGACACACAGTTATGAAAATTGAAGTTCTGGAAAAAGAAATCACTTTGGATCTCAAAGTTCCAAAAGTATGAGATGATAATATTTAGAAAATAATTATTTAGGGGTGTGAAAAATTAATCCTCCAATGTGTTCAAGTTCTGGGACAAGATGTGCTGGCCTAGTTGTGCGCTCCAGGATGGCCCAAATCAAGATCCCTCACACTTGGGCCAAGACGGTTCTCAAATTTGATAAAGTTCACATGACTTTTTGTTCATATGACTATAATGTACTGTTTGACCCAAAAAAAAAGACTATAATGTACTGGAGTTTACTTCAGTTCTCTGAATTTATGAATAATGAAAAAGTTGTATGATTATGAAAAGGTTTTTTCTATAAAAGAAATTATAATTATTATTTTTCACTGAAAGTAACTAGAAACTTGTCCAGACACTGATGAACTAGTAAGCTAATGCAGTAACCAAATTTCTTTGCAAGGATATTATCATCTGAGCTGCATTTATGTTTTTTATGTGCAAAAGAGTAATGCTTTCAAACCATCCCTGTGAAGATAGTCTTGAAGCAGTTACAAATTCTTAGAAGTGATCATTTGATACATCTAAATATTGACTCTTCAAGTACCAAGAATACACACTGAAGCTACAATGTTTACGGATGTGTCAATTGAATCCTTCTGATTTCTGAAGGATGGAAAACAATTCTAGTTCATCTTGAGGACACCTTGACCTGACTTGTTCACTGCTATTCAGTTTTATACAGCTGAGGTGTTCTACAGTAAGCTGGAACAGTTGTAGGAAACAGAAGCAGGAGCTGTGGGTTTAACCCTGAAAGCAACGAGACGACACTTTGGAGAATAAGCAAAATACCTTGTAAAGGCTGCAAATTGAAAGGTTAAGACTTAAGATAGCTTAAGGAACAAGCAGAGCTACAAAGCTTTAAGAATGCTTATCATTTTCTTAGTTCAAATGAAAAATTAGGATGAAGAGATTGCTGCCTCAGTTCAAGGTCTGAGAGCACATTACCTAACTCAAGATATACAAGGATTCAAGGTGTTGGCAAAGGTTGGGTGCATCATTCAGGACATGCAAAGGCCAGAGAAGATTTCGCAATTCGCAGCACTTCTATATCAGATAATGATGTAGTCATTCCCCTCCCGGTAGAGGATGGTGCAAGTTGAATGCATTTGCCATCAGAATGGCTCATGGAGGAGGATATGAAGCTACTCTCTTGCATCTATCTATTTGGCATTGTCCTGATGCTGCTTTGACCACTTCAGCTAAGAAACCATGATAGAGATAAGTGGGAATCTGTAAAATGTTGATGATCGCATGAGTGCCAATTACTTAACAGAAAGAGTCAGAACAACTTTGAATATGGGAACTAAATCACAATTCACATATTTAAGCTGACAAGTTTCTAATATTAGAATTACAAAGAGAACAGCGCTAGTTTGAGAAACGACCATCACAAAAATGGCAAGAGCCTAGGAGGCCTTTTAGTTGATAATTCCTTACCATCTGTAGTTTTGTACTGCAGGCCTTTAATTGTGTGCCCTTCCTTCTCTTCAAGTAGGGAAACAACTATTCCTTCCTCCAATCATACACTAAAGAAAGAAAAAAAAGTAAATAAAAATCACACAAAAGCAGATTAAAGAAGTCCTAAGAAAAACAGTATACATTTTTATGAAAACCAAATGTATGTGTGTCTGATATTAAAGCTTACCTCTACCTTTTTCTCTTGCTCCAATTCTTCTTCCTCCTCTCCAGTTCTTCTATTCATCCATGGTTTAAGGTTTGTGTGAAGACTCTCCAACTTGCAGCTGAGACTTTCCAAGTGATTCCGGACAACCATGAATTTCTAAACGCTCGAGGGTGGGAAGGCCATGGATGTCATTGGGAAGAGACAACACATTAGGGCAATCTGTGATACAAAGTGTTTTCAGACAATTCATAGCTGAAAGCCACTCAGGAAGCACCACAAGACTGTTGCAGCTTGAAATTGACAAGAATTGTAATGTTGTCATGGACCCTTGAAGCCAAAGAGGCAAGGTCACCAACTGTGGCAAAGAAACAAAAGTTAAAACCTTCAACCTCGAATTGGAGTTTCGCCCCTCTTGTACCTCTGCCAATTTCAACATGTCACAGTTGTCAACTAACAAAGTCTCTAATGCAGGAAAATGATCACTATCAAGTGACAAAGACTTTAGACTCCTGCAGTTAGCAACACACAATGCTCTCAGATTAGGGAGTTTTATCCCTCCAAACAAAGACTCCAGATTGTCGCAACATTCAATTTTGAGAGTTTTTAGAGAACTCAAGTTTTCAATGTCATCCTCTGGTAAAACACATAGCTTTGTTGTTATCTCCAAATGTTGAAGACTAATCAATTTTCTTAAACCTTTAGGCAGTGTTTCAAGCTGTGTACACCCAATAAGTATCAATACCTCCAACTTCAGGAGGTTGCAGATGGAATCTGGAAGTGTCTTAACTTTTGTATTATTCTCAAGACTTAGAAATCTTAAATGTTTCAACTTGCCAATGGACAAAGGCAAAGTCTCATATGTAGAATCACTTAAATCCAAAAATCTCAAGTGTTTGCAGCTTGTGGTGAATGCATCCAGGAAAGCTTTGTTGTGGGATCCAACTCCAGCAATAGGAAATAGTATGGTTCTCACACCTGATAATCTCTGAACACCAAATTCACCACCCAAAACATCTTTACGAAAAGACAGATGACGGACTCCCCTGGCCACACTGTCCATACATTCAAGAGAGTAATCTGTGAGAAGACAGTCTCCAAATGCAACAGATTTAGCAAGCTCGTGCACCAAATAATGCATTTTAAAAGTAAAACCAATCCCATAGTCCACAAAATCTTGAATAAAAGATATTGACAATAGTTCATACAAATATTGATTCGCACCATTTTTCAATATCTGATTTCCCTTTTGTGATGGAAGGAGACCAAGTGCCCCCCAAAGAGATGTTACATCAAAACTATCAAATGTATAATCCTTCGGGTAAAGGGCGAACAAAGCAAAACATTGTTTCAAATAGAATGGCATTTGATCATAGCTTAACTTAAGAGCAGGTAAAATATCTCCAGATATCTGCGGTAAATTCCAAATTTCATTGTTCCTCACATATTCCCACTCATTTGTGTCAAATTTTGAGAATAGTAAACTCCCTAGTGTTCTCACCGCCAAAGGAACTCCTCCGCATTTTCTTGCAATCTCTCTCCCAATATTTACCAAATGTGGATACTTTTTCTCTTCTCCTTCCTTAAATGCCCATTTGAGAAACACAGACAATGAATCCTCTGGAGAAAGCCCTTCCAAAATGTGAGATGGAAGGGTGCCCATCATGGAAGCAATATTGTGACTACGAGTAGTCACTACAATTTTACTCCCAACAGCACCTACCTGTATTAAATCTCTCATCCGAACCCATTCAACACGGCTTCCATTCCACACATCATCAAAGATCAGAAGGAACTTCTGACCTCTAAGTTTCTTCCTGAGACGATTCTGCAGCTGCTCGATATCCAAATCTTTAAATTTTTGTTGGTGGTGAACAGGAGTATCAGCAGAACTAGAATCATTAGCAGAATTAATTATCTTAACAATCAATTGCTTGACGTCAAAGCCTTCTGAAACACACACCCACATCTTCAACTCAAAACACTCATCCATCCTACTATCATTAAACACAAGCTTTGCAAGTGTGGTCTTTCCCAAACCCCCAATCCCCACAATGGGGATAACAGAGAGAGTTCTATCATTACCATGCAAAAGCAAAAGCTTTATGATGTTTTCTTTATCATGTTCCCTTCCAATCACATCTGAATCAACATGGGAGTATGTCATTTCTCTCTTATGCACCACTCTTCCATCAACATCAATGATTTTTAGACCAAACTTATGCCTATCAGCTGCTACTCTATCTAATCCATTCTTGATTTCTTTGATCTTTCTAGCAATCCTATGACGGATAACAATTGGATTGGAATTTGAGAAGAACTGTCCTACCTTGATTTTGTTACTGTCAATGCCATGTTTCTTTCTAAGGTTTTCATACTCCAGTTCTTCCAACACGTTTTCAGCATCAGAGAAGACGAGTTTGATCTGCCTCAGCCATTCCTGAAGCTCCTGGTTGTCTTCCTGCTTCTGATCTGCATCTAACAGCACTGCTTTGAGGTATGATAGAGTTCGTGTAAACTCTCGAAGATCTTTGTATGCACCCAGCACCATGGAAGTTTCTTCATATGCCCAAGAAGCAAGTTTTGCTATCAGTGATTCGGCAATGCAGAAGAGGAATGATTCAGCCATAGATAGCAATGGTTACCAGGGTATCAAACACAAGAGATTGAAGCTTGTAGTAGAGAGTTAAAGTCTTTGGCTATGCAAAGTCATTGGTCTTCTTTTTCTTTCTTTGACATGTAGTTTTTATCTTTAACCATCATTTTTGGAGAAACAGTTGCATGTACCTCACTATAAAATATTCTTTTCAGGATTTAAACTCGTGTTATCGTTCTTATAGGCTTAGCTTGTTTATCACTAGACCAGCACTATGTTGGTAAAAAAATATTATCTTGTGTTTGTTTGATTGTGGTTCCTAAGTCATTTCTCTTTTTTTCTATCATAATTTTCTGGAAAAAAAAATATTTTCTCATGAGGTGTGAAATATTTTAAGGTAAATCTTGACATTAAGATCTAACCATGAATGATTAGAATTAAAACATAGAATTGTGTTATGTGAGAGGTGGAGGTTTAACGGGAGGAGACGATAGTGGGTAAAGGGGAGGAGTGAGGGATATGTGAAAGTTGAAGTCGTCATAAGGTTGTGGAGCCATGGCCATCGCCGTCACCGGAAGTGGTGTTAAGATTTAGGTACGAGAATGGACCAAAACTTATGCAAAAATCAAAGCTGATGTAAAAATTCATGTGGACAATCTACATCTCCCACGTAGGTTGTTACTAGGCAAAAAATACGGTGCCCACTAGGGTGGGCTAATTATATTTTGGTCCACCGGTGGACCAGTCCTAAATACCGTTGGATTTAAGAATCTTAGAATATTCCTTATTTGAGTGGTTAGGATTTGATGGATGATAAAAGGGCAATAGTGTAAATAGACCCCTCTTCTTCTCCCTTCACATTTCTGATGGGGATCCATTCCTGAATTTTTGCCATGATGCCAGAATCAGTGTTTCTAATGTTATGGATACGGTGAAAATTAAATTGGGTTTTGATTTGATTGAAGTGAAAAATGTCCATGTTCATGTTCAGATTTAACAATTGGTCTTGATTTAACAAAGGTAAAGAACAGGATCTGTGACGGTGAGGTCGGAGTCCAACTCTGAAGCTAGAAGAAAGGGGGGAAACAGAGCGATAGCGATGAAAAAGATGACATTTTCTACCACCGCTACTCTTCATCATCATCCACCACCTCAAACCCTAACCCTAATCCAACCCAAACCCAATCCCAATCCCAATCCAAATCGAAAAAGGGATCAGGGTCCTCACTAGCGGTGGTAGAAAATGTCGATTTTCCTGTTTATTCGCATTCATAAAAAGTGCACTAAATTTTTCCCCTCTTTCAAAAAGTTCCCAAAATTGAACAGATCTCTCAACGATTCATTCTAATTAAACCCCTGTTTTTGCATGCAGATCGAGATTCGGAAACATGCAGGGGCGGCGAAGGCAGTTTTTCCCTCGGCGGAATCGGAATCGATGTGAATCGGTTACCGTCTGGCTTCGATTGCGAAGATGAAGCAGGGGTTTCATCTCCGAACAGCACTGTCTCCAGCGTGAACGGCAAGCAGAGTGAGAGGGAAGGCAATGGCGAAGAGCGTGACGTGGAGGAGAGATATTGCTCCAGAGGAATCAGCGATGAAGATGATGACGGAGGTGAAACTTCAAGGAAAAAACTCAAGACTCTCCAAAGATCAAGCCATTGTTCTCGAAGAAAGCTTCAAAGAACACAACACTCTTAACCCCGAAGAAGAAGAAGAAGATGATGGTGAATTGGTGCTGAAAAAGTTTGAAAGGGTTTGATGCACAAACCAGAATGAACGAAGAAGGAGAGAGAGGCACAGTACAGTGAAGGAGAAAGGGGAGAAGGGAAAGGTAAAGGGAAAGGGGAATAGTCAAAATTACCCTTTGGTCCACCAATGAACCAAAATATAAGTAGCCCACCCTAGTGGGCACCAAAAAATACACCATGTAAGCACTTCAACTTAAAGATTAATTTCAAATGTTTTTTTGGGTTAAATATGTTTTTGGTCCTTGATTTATGCCAGAAGTGGTGTTAAGATTTGGTGAAGAGAATAGACCAAAAATTTTGCAAATATTAAAACTGATGTAAAAAATTCATATGGACAATCTACATCTGATTAAGACTACCACATAGGTTAGTTACTATGCAAAAATTACATCATGTAAACACTTTAACTTAAAGACTTATTTCAAATGTTTTTTTCGGTTAAATATGTCTTTGGTTCTTGACTTATACACCTGAATCTAAAACAATCTCAGAAAAAAAAAATCCTTTTTTGTTATCTCTGAAAAATTTATTTGATTTAAAATAGTCTTTATGACATCATAAAATTTACATGACAATTTTTTTTTTACTCAGACACCTATCCACATAAAATTTTCACATTTGTTTTAGTCCTTAAAAAATTCCTTTCATCAAATTTAGTTCTTCTCCCATTTTCCCCACTTCCATGAAACCACTTTCTTTATCTTTTCACCATAGCAACCTCCCCTCCCCACCACAACCACCACCAAGCAACCACACAACCCCCACCACTTTCCCCAACCCCTCCCTCCCTCCCCTTCTATCCTAGTTGTAAAAACCCTTATCACCACCACCATGTACCACTCAACCCCCAATTGTCTATTTTCAACATTCTCACTTCCCTCATCAATTTTTTGCTTTCAATTTTTTAAGTTCAGGCATTTTTCTCTCAAAAAGTTCTTTGTTTCTTTCCTCGGAAGCTAAAAGAAAAAATGTTGAATTTTGGGTTCAAAGTCATGCGCTAACAGAACATATGAACACTTGTCAGTTTTACATGGGAAAACTTTGGTGCCTCTGTGGTCATTGTAATGAATCATCTTCTGTTATATCTGTCTAACCCACTAAGTTTCTTGCACCAATTTCACTTTTTTATGAGGTTATGTGGTCTTCCCCATCCCCTTCTTTCTTAATCACACAAACCATAATCATGAATTTTCTCCAAATTTCCCAAAACCACAATGTTAAGTGAGAAGTTTTCGCGAATCTAAGACACACCCAAATGGTAGAACCTCGGAAAAAAGTGAACATGAAGCAAGAAACTTAATGGGTGGGACTTAAGATAGTAACTAAAGATGATGATCCATTACAATGACCACAGAGGGACCAAAGTTCAATGCTTTCCCATGTAAAACCGGCAAGTGTTCATATATTATGTTAGCGCATTCTTTTCAACATTATTACCCTTAACAAAGAAATTAATAAAAATAATACAAAAATTTAAAATGAATTATGAAAATGAAAAAAATAACTATTTTTGTGGACATCACCTACTTTTTAATACAAAAAAACAACATTCTCTCATTCTTTTCTCTATTCAGTTTTAATCAAACTAAATGAAAAAGGATCCACCTCACTCTTCCTCTTTTGTTTCGATTATATGAAACAACTTATCTAAATCTAAATAGTATATAAAAGAGAACCTAAAAGATGGAAACTTTTGACACTTGACATCCATTGAGGGAGGTTTCAGCTTTTTTTGTAAGATTAAAAAAAATCAAAAAGAAAATATTATTACCACTTATGGAAACTTGGGAGTGGCTCAATTGAAATTTGTAATTTGGTTGAGGGTATACATGTAATAGGCCACCTTAATTATTTATATTTATAATTATTTTAATCAGTTTAATGTCTAATATTAATGAATAATCAATTTTTGTCTCCCACCACCACTTTATGGACCAATCAAATTTTTTCAGAAAAACAATTTAAACAATCATTTTGCCTATTTCAAAAACCACCTCATTCATGACCAATGAGATTTAATCTAAGTTTAGTCACATTTGAATCATCTTTATGTGCTTTCTGATTTCTTTTTTCTTTCAACGTAATTAATTCCCACTATTATAGGGAATTTGTGCAGAATAAATTTTGAATTGCAATTTTGACCCTTTTCAATTACGTTGATTAAATTATTTACAATTGTCAAAGCAAAACATTTCACCCCTTTCAACCTTTTTCGAAAAGGTATAGAGAAAATAATTTGGGAAATGTGGCCTCTAATTAATTGGACTCGAGCCCCAACAATTAATTAAATCAATTGTCATCTCTTCTATGTTATTACTAGCTTTCTGTGCAAGATTTAAACTAATTGGTCAATTAAATTTCACATATGGATTCATGATTCCAAGGATTCAAATATCTCCCTCAATTTTTTTCCCGCTTCAGTTTACATGTTCTCCCTATAAATTATCACCTCATTTGCCCCATACCACCATTATGCTTCACAATCTCATGTGTCTATCTTTACAGTTGTGTTTTTCTTCTCGAATCTTTTTCTCCGGTGTGCCTACCAGAATTGATTGTTAAGAAAATCTGGATCCGTTCAGGAATTTTCAAAGCCTAAATTTTTTTGTCTTTTATTTGGTAAGTCTTCATTATTAATTTGTACTTGCTTATTCTTACATTACATGATTCATTGTTACACTTTTATGGTTATTTTTAAGGTACTTTTATGGCTGCATTTAAGTTTTTTTTTGTTTTTTATATTTCTGGATCTTGATGGTAGCCTAAATTATCATTTGATTTCTAGGTTATCAACACATATGATCGAAAATACTCAAGGTAACTGCTTCACCAAATTGGAGTCCTCAATAATGAACTGAAACTTGACCTTGGACTTAGAGACTTTTGCTAAGCTTGCCCACTCGGAGAATTGTTTAGTTTATTTGCTCTTATCTAATGGTGGAGATGCTTTGAAATGGGAATGAGAATATTACCATTTTTATGCTTCTCCTTCAGTTTCTAAAGCTATACTATCTACATGAAGGTTAATAAGCTGGACAACAATTCTAAGCAGTATATTCTCATCAGTCACTTCCAAAGCTAAATCCTCCATCGTGTTTAAGCTTATCTTGATGAAGATATAGATGCATGGTAAAAGACTATGACATTAAAGGATACGTGTTCTCTTGGATTTGGGGATTCTTGGTGGGCATCTTAGAGGTTAAAGGAAATATGTTCTCTTTTTATCTCTTTGATTTCTGATCTAATTGTATCTTCCATACTCCTTCTAGCGTCGCTCTGGCAATTTGGTATACCTTTTCAAATATATTTTTTCTGTTTGTTTTAATTTTTCTATGTCATTTCTAGAAGTACATAGCATTTATCTTTGCATTTGATGTTTTATTATGTGTATTACATTTTTCCTATATTTGTATTAGTGTAAAATGAGATGCCAATTATTAGAAGATTAAAGTCAGAATGTGGAGACCGAATTCCAAATTCCATAGGAATTCTTACACTGCATTTGCATATGCTTCATTTTCTACTTTGCAGGAAAGGCTTTAGGAACAAAGATAATGCACTGGCAGGAAATATTGTGACTATTGTTCATGAAAGAGTCGAAAGGAGGAACTCAAATTTTCCAGAATTGCCAAGACTAGAAACAAAATACAAAATCTCCAATGTATCCTAATAAGTGAATATAGGGATCTTTTGCCACTACTACATGCTAGCTTCTGACCTTATGTTTAGAAAGTTCTCTCGAAGAACCACACCATTGTGCATTGGTTGAGACAAATGGACACCTAGAGAGCGGAAATATAATCAGTTTTGATTTTTTTATTGAATATATATTATTTTTCTTTTCATTTTTTTTCACTTTTCTGAATCATGTAATGAGACCAATGGACATCTAAACGGTGAAATTATAATCAGTGTTGATTTTTTTGTTGAATATATATTATTGTTCTTTCATTATTCTCCACTCTTCTCGATCTTGAAAAGGAAATGAAATTGAACACTGTAAATTAATTAACATGACTAATATTTTGGGAAGCCAATCTTTTGAAAACAAATTGGAATTAAAATTTGTACAGAACTCGGTGCTATATTAATGGAAAAATTTATTACCATTGACAACTATTTTAATTTGTTTAAAATTCTTTTGTTCGAAAATATTTTGTTATAATTTTAGTACTTTTCGCAGACTTTTGAAATAATTTAAGAGATATACATAAACATTATAATTTGATAGGTCAATATAGAGCTCTCACGGGGAATTAGAGAAAAATTAACATATTTAGTATATATTTATTGGTTACATAAAAAAAAGCTCCTAACTGAGGAACATTTTACATGAAAATACTTTAAAATTGAAATTATCATAATTTTTTTTAATATAATTATAGTATTTTTTTTCAGACTTTTAAATAATTTTAAGAGTAGATACACATAACCATTTTAATTTGATTGTGAAAGTAGAGATTCCACGGGTAAGAACTTTTATATTAAAATTGTTCCAACATGAAAATAAAAAACAATAAATTTCAATATAATTTTAGAATTTTTCGCCATAAGTTTAAAAGTAAATATATACAAAAATATGAAATTTTGACGGGAATTGGAATAAATGAACATATATTGCTTTATGTTTAAGTTACATATTAAAAAGCCCAGATGAGGAGGAACATTTTGCATGAAATACTTTCAAGTTGAAACTAATAGAAAATGTTTTGTTATAATTTTAGTATTTTTCCCAAGATTTTTAAATAATTTAAGAATATATGTACAAAAGCATTATAATTTGATTGTGCCAACGGGAAATTAGAGAAAAATAAACATATTTAGTTTGTATTTATTAATTATATAGTAAAACACTCAATCGGGTGTTTTTGACAAAAGAATTAGGTTTCTTTACTAAAATAAATTTCACCATAAAAAATGAAGACTATAATAATAGAAATTTGATTCCAATTTTCAATTAAAATTTGCATGAAAATAATTAAAACTTATAGAACATATGTTTTAATATAATTTTTTTACGTTTTAAATAATCTTAAGAGTAGATTTATAAAAGCATTGAAAATAGGGATTCCACTGGAAAGAACATTTATATTAATATATTTCCAAGTAAAAATAACAAAAAAATAAAATTTAATGTCATTTTTATTTTCTTTCATAAGTTTAGAAGTAAATATAAAAAAAAAAGAAGTTTTGATCTAAATATTAGTCACACTCGAGTTGGAATAAATTACCAAATATAGTCTATACTTTCAATTTGAAACTAATAGATAATAAAAATTAGAAACTGATAGGTCAATATAGAGCTCCCACGGGGAATTAGAGAAAAATAAACATATTTAGTCTATATTTATTAGTTATATAGTAAAAAGCTCCTACATGAAGAATATTTTGCATGAAAATAATTTCAAGTTGAAACCAATGGAAAATGTTTTAATATAATTTTAGTTATATTCTCATACTTTTAATTAATTTTAAGAGTAGATATATAATGGACCAATTTAATTTGATTGTGAAAAAGAGATTCCACAGGGAAGAACGTTTGTATTAAAAATTTTCAATATGAAAATAACAAACAATAAACTTTAATATTATTTTATATTTTTTTCATAAGGTAAAGTTAAATATATATAAAATTATGAATTTTTAACGGGAATTGGAATAAATGAACATATATAACTTTTATTTATTTATGTTTAAGTTACATATTAAAAAGCTCATACGGGTAAGAACATTTTACATGAAAATACTTTCGAGTTGGAATTAAAAGAAAATATACTTTAATTTTAGTACTCTTCCCAAACTGTGTAAATAATTTAAGGGTATATATACAAAAACATTATAATTTGATTCTGAATATAGGGCTCCCACTGGGGATTAGAGAAGAAATAATATATTTGGTCTATATTTATTAACAATATAGTACAAAGCTCCTACGTGATGATGAACATTTTACATGAAAATACTTTAAATTGAAAATAATAGAAAATGTTTTAGTAAAATTTTAGTACTTTTCGCATACTTTTAAATAATTTTAAGAGTAACCATTTTTAATTTGATTGTGAAAATATAGATTCCACGGGAAAGAAAATTTATATTAAAATATTTTCAAGTTGAAAATAAAAAACAATATAATTTTATAATTTTTTTCATAAGTTTAAATGTATGTGTTTATATATATATTGACGACAATTGGAATAAATGAATATATATTGCTTATATTTTGTCATGTTTCAGTTTTTTGATGAGAAAGTAAAATAAATTATTGAGTCGCTTAATTCAAGTTTTCTAAGCATCCAATCAGCATAACAATCTCATATGAGAGAGAGAGAGAGAGAACAATTTGTCACACATGAATTGAAAATATATAGTATATATTTGTTGGTGTATAGATTACATAGTAAAATGTTGATACGATGATGAACATTTAGCATGAAAATACCTTTCAAACTATTTGTCACGCGAGGATTGAAAATATATTTGTTGATGTTTAGGTTACATAGTAAAAAGCTGATACGATGGGGAACATTTAGCATGAAAATACCTTAAAGTTGAAACTAATAGAAAATGTTTTAATATAATTTTTAAACTTTTTCTAGACTTTTTAAATATTTTTAGGAGTAGATATACATAAGCATTACAATTTAATTGTGAATATAGACTCCGATGAGGAAGAACGTCTACATTAAAATATTTTCAATTAAAAATAAGAAAAGAGCAACTTTTATTATAATTTTATGGGTTAAGCGGAGGAGGTCCAGAGATCAATTCCTGAATAATGCAATTTATCAATCCGATGTACCAAAAAATATCACATCTTTTATATCATAATCATATTAATTAAACATAGAATTATATTTGTATTTATTTATCATTTATATAAAAAATAATCCATATATTAAAAACAATTTTTAATATGTTCATAAATATGCCCCGTGCATCGGCACGGGTACACATACTAGTACAATATAAAAGAGAAACTATAAGAAGGAAAGAATTGACACTTGGCAAGCATTGAGGGACCTTTCAACCATTTTTCCAAGAATTAAATAAATCAAAAAGAAAATGTTATTACTACTTTTGGAAACTTCAAAGTGGTACTTTTGATAATTGGAATTAAGTTGAGGGTAGCTAGGTAATAAGCCACTTAATTTATTTATATTTTGAATTTTTTTAATAAGTATAATGCCTCTTATTAATGATACCTCTTGAATTTGTTTCCCACTACCCATTTATTGACCAATCAAACTTTTTCTAAAAAATTATTTAAACCTTTAGTTTGACTTAAAAAAAATAACCTTGGAACTCGGATTACGTTTAAGTTCCATTTGATTGTTTCCAAGCCAAACTTTCATTGAAATTCTAAATATGTTTAATACTGAATTGATGGGATTCAATGTACCACATTAATTCGTTTCTGATTTCTTTTTCTTTTTAGTCCTAACACTTATCAACTTCTATTTTTTATATAATTAAAAACATTATTTTAATAATTTGCCACCCATTGTGACCACTTAGAAAATTATTGTCCAATTAAGAAGAGGAAAAATTAAGGAAAATCAACAATTAATGGCAGCTGTACACATTGAACATTTGAATCATTAATTCTTATTAGTCCCAACACTTATTTTCTTGAACGTTTACATTAAAATTCATAGTGATGTGTTGAACTTTTTCTTTTTTCTTTCTACAATTTCACTATCACTTAACCCAATTAACTTTGAATTCTCAAGTTATCACTTTGGGACTGTGTTTACGAAAAAAAATTCATCAATTCCCATTAAAAAAAAACTGCCTCATACACTGATCAGTTAGATAATTCAAATTCAAAAAATCTGTTTTGATTTCCTTGAATGTCATTATTTGTGTTGATTACCTCTACAATTTACAACAACCTCAGTTTAAATATTTAGATTCTATCACATTTTATTTTGATTGGTTTATTTTGCCAACCCATTTTTACAGATTTCATGAGGCTACACCTATAAATAAGACATGAGGTTTTGGTTCAAAACATCAATCCTTCTATCTTCTACCGTCTGCGTTTTCTTGACGGTGGCATTCGTAGCACTTGCTTGATTCTTACTTATCTTTGTTTTTCAATTAATCATCTTTGTTTGTATTTATTTTGCTGAGAACCATGCTAGAGTTTTGCTCAGTTTTGATCAGCTATCTTTCTGTTTAAAGAAGTCGGTGTGACGTTTTTTCAGAATTGAAAGAACATGGTCTTTTGTGACCTGATTTTTTTGGAAGCAAATATTAAGCCGGATCCGTACCTTGATGTCTTCATGAAGGTGAGAAAGAAGCTATTATTTATCAATCTTTATTGCAATTACACCAGTTATTTTCACAGCTATGGATATAGAGACTCAACATTTGAATGATTTTTTTATACACTAGGCAGCTACAATCCGTTTAAAGATCCATTTAATTTTTGTTCATTTGTGCTAGAGGTTGCTTTCCCCTCTTTTTACCCAACTCAATTTGTTTTTACCATTGATATATGAATTGTCTAGGTTGTACTTTCCTTTCAGTTTCATTCATTTCTTTGGGTTGTTTTGTGAGAACCCATAGAGTTTTTTCTTTTGGTGTTTTCTGTAGTTTATCCAAGTTCATGTTCTGGTGGTTTATTTGAGTTTCTTTTATGTACAGGTTCTACTTTGTGATTCCTTCTTTTAATGGATGATAGGAAAGTCTTCCCTTCACCCCAACCATCATAGGCCCTATTGAAACACCTCAAAGTGCAGGAGATGATAAGAAATCACTTCCAGAAGTTTTCTTTGATAACTATATATGCAGATTTCAACAAACAATAATTGTTAATGTGTGATGTGTCCAACAATATAATTATAGATGAGTATGAATCTCCACAAGAAACATTTGTATAGTAAAACATTCGGCATGACACACTTGTGAATTAAGTTTTCCATTGTTTGCTATGCAAGAGCATGACTCCAACTGTATTGAGTAATTAAGATCAACAATTCAACATGCAACTTAATTTCTCTTATTTATTAAGATTAAGAAACATTTTCTTAAGGAAGATTAAGAAACATGATTTTGCCTCTGATTAAATTTCTTACAGTCAAATTTCTTTGATTGATTTATAGATCAAATTGAGTGACAACTGATAAATCAAGTTCCTTATATGCATCTAATCCACTTAGATTTGTCATAATACTCACCTATGTAGATTTAACAAGAAGACCCTTTGCTTTTGCAACTTATATTTTTTTTTTGAAACACAACTTATATTATATTAAACTTTGGAATGAATCATAAAAAAAAACTTTCGAGCATTGAATATAGTCGACTACTGCCACTAATCTAGGGAAATTTACTACTCCTAATTTAGCACATGATCAATTTCTATGCACCGACGGTGTAAAAATTTTTACATCATCATTCAATCACAACCTTCTATTTTCTATTTTAGATATTATTAAATTTAAAATTAATTGTGAACTAACAAAATGGAGGGATGTGATTGAATGATGGTGTAAAACTTATTTACACCATCGCTGCATAGAAATTAATCTCTTTTTTAAAACGAAATGGAAAAGCCGCATAACGCTCGCTTTAAGTTGTATTGCACACTACATTTGAAATCAAAGACTATCCTCTTTTTTTAACGGAAATGCTCACCTCAGTTTATAATAAATTCAAAAGCTCAACTATATATATGTTCACATTTGTTTGTGAAAATAGGGATCCCACGAGAAAGAAAAATTACAGTAAAATATATCTCAGTTAAAAATTACAAAATATAAATTTTAATATAATTTTATATAACACAAATTTTGATACTAAAAATTTGTCCCACATGAATTGGAATAAATTAACAAATATAGTTTGTATTTATTTATGCTCAAGTTACATAGGAAAAATCTCCTACTGGAGGAACGTTTTTACATGAAAATAGTTTGAACTTAAAACTAATAGAAAATACATTTTAATATAATTTTGGTACTTTTTAAAGTCTTTTAAATAATATTTTGATAGATATATATAACAATTTTAATTTTATTGTGAAAATAGAGATTCTATGGGGGAAATATTTATATTAAAGTATTTTCAAGTTGAAAATAATAAACAATAAATTTCAATATAATTTTTTATTTTTTTCATAAGTTTAAAGGTAAATATATGAATCCCGTGAATTGAAATAAATGAACATAGCTTATATTTATTTATGTTTAAGGTATATATTAAAAATCTCATACGGGGAGGGATATTTTGCAAGAATATGCTATCAAGTTGAAAATATTTGAAAATGTTTTGTTATAATTTTATTATTTTTCCAATACTTTTTAAATAATTTGAAAGTAGATATACAAAAGCGTTATAATTTGATTGTGAATATAGGATTCCCACGGGGAATTAGAGAAAAATAAACATATTTAGTCTGTATTTATTAATTATATAGTAAAAAGCTCCTACATGAGGAACATTTTGCATAAAAATACTTTCAAGTTGAAATTAATAGAAAATGTTTTAATATAATTTTAGTAATTTTCTCAGACTTTTAATTAATTTAAAGAGTAGATATACATAACCATTTAAAATTGATTGTAAAAATAGGGATTCCACGGGAAAGAACATTTAGAATAAAAAAAATCCAATTTGAAAATAACAAACAATAAATTTTGATATTATTTTAGTTTTTTTTGTTCATAAGTTATAGAGTTAAATATATATAAAAAATATGAAATTTTGACGGGAATTAGAATAAATAAACATATATAGCTTTTATTGATTTATGTTTAAGTTATATATTAAAAAGCTCAACGGGTAGGAATATTTTACTAGAAAATACTTTCAAGTTGAAATTAATAGAAAATATGTTTTAATTTAATTTTAGTATTTTTCCCAAACTTTGTAAATAATTTAAGAGTAGATATACAAAAGCATTATAATTTAATTGCGAATATAGGGCTCCCACGGGGAATTAGAGAAGAATAAACATATTTAGTCTATATTTACCAATTATATATTAAAATGTCCCTACATGAGGAACAGTTTGCATGAAAATACTTTTAAGTTGAAACTAATAGAAAATGTTTTAATATAATTTTAGTAATTTATCAATTTTTTAAAATAATTTAAGAGTAGATATACATAAGCATTATATAGCTTTTATTTATTTATGTTTAAGTTGCGTATTAAAAAACTCAACGGGTAGGAACATTTTAAAAGAAAATACTTTCACGTTAAAATTAGTAGAAAATACGCAACTTTGAGAGAGAGAGAGAGAGAGAGAGAGAGAGAGAGAGAGAGAGAGAGAGAGAGAGAGAGAGAGAGAGAGAGAGAGAGAGAGAGAGAGAGAGAGAGAGAGAGAGAGAGAGAGAGAGAGAGAGCAATTTGTCACACTGGGATTGAAAATATATAGTCAAAATTTGTTGATGTTTAGGTTACATAAAAAAACCTAATACGACGGGAAACATTTAGCATGAAGATACCTTCAAGTTGACTAATAGAAAATGTTTTAATATAATTTTTAAACTTTTTCTAGACTTTTTAAATATTTTAATGGAGTAGATATACAGAAGCATTACAATTTTTTCTGCGAGATCATAAAACTTATAAAATATATGAGTCAATTATGGACTCCAATATTCATGTTGGAGTCCAATATTCACGTTATTCATGTTGGAGTCATGAACGAATTAATTTCGTGAAAAAATTCTCCAACCAGAAGTCAATTATGGAAAATTATTTATTGTGTTTTTTATTTATCTTGGCGGTGAACAATTAGATAGATTGGATTTTAAATCCAAAAATTTTGTGTGCTTCACTGCAATGTGGTGTTTTTCCACCAGAGATATCTATTACACTTTCTTATTAAATGTTCTTGCTTTATGATAAATATATTATAGTATTTTATATAAGAGAATTATTATTAAACCCTTTAAATTTTGAATACTCATCCATATTTAGTTAGAGTTTAGATAATCACAATAATATAATGTAAAACAATGTAATTTAATACGTAATACATATTTTCGATCAAGTTTTATAAGTTATAAATTTTGTAGACTTATTTGGAGATAAGAAAAACCAAAATAAAAGAAAAATACAAAAATCATACAATTTATTATATTATTATATCATAAATAAGTCAATCAAATAAATAATAATATTCATATTTATTTTTCATTTATACAAAATAAATAATTCTGTATATATATTAAAAAAAATTATTATATACTCAGAAATATGCCCCCGTGCATCGGCACGGGTATACATACTAGTAATATTTATTCTGAATCACTGCCACAATTGTAGGTAACTTATTTTCTTTCATTTGTTATGAATGCTTAGGTTCAAACTTTCTATTTCACCCTTTCTAATTATGAAGGTGTTTTTTTTTATAAGAACCAATTATGAAGGTGTTGGTTAGCAATAAAGTATCACTTCTATTTTTTGGTCTTGTGGTCATGTGGTGACTGTATATTAGTTCATACCTGCAATGGTGTCTTGATGACCGTGGTATATTTGTTCTTATGAAATATTGATTTCTAAGTAAGCAGTTTACTTGCATGGACAATTCTTCTTGTGCAAGTTAGGCACATGCAGGACATCAATAAATCAATAAATATATGAATCAGAAAAAAATTGTACAGATTTGAGGATGAAGTGTTTGAAAGACTTTTCAAATAGACAACACGTCTTAAAAGACTTCTTATATTGTTGACCTTTTAGTCTATTATCCTAATTTGGCTTTTCTTCCATAATGTTTTTCTGTTGATTCTTGGCAGTCAAATTTAACTCAAATCTAACCTGGCTTAGGGAATAGAATGATTTTAATGTGTTCTTTTTCTGTTCTTTTTAAAATAGTAATTCTCACCCTGCATCTACGTGTGCTTCAGTTCCTACTTTGCTCCCCTGAGGCAAAGATGGTACTATGACAGAAAATAATGTGACAATTGTTCAAGATTGAGAAAGGAATTCAAGCAGGGCAGTGGCTACAAAAAAAACCCCAACTTTTACAAGCTCAACTCTATATCTTGAATTTGCTCTCAAAACCCTTCATTTATATGTGGTAGCATAAATGTTCAACACGTTCCAAGGAGATGCATCGTTTTTTGGAGATACTGCCAATTTAAAAAAATATATATATATTAATGCTATAAGAATGAAAGTACTCACCTACAACTATTGTACTCGGATTATTGACAGAATGTATATGCTATATACTTTTTAAGAAAATAATCACAATGACAAATCAAAAATATTTTGAAATTTAAATGATTCAATTCCTGTATTAAAGGCGTGTTGCGACCTTACCCGTGCCGTTGCCGACGTGATTCAATATTGTTTGTATACGAGCGTACTGATACATTAATCAGCTGGTAAAATATTTATGCTAACTGAAATACTAACTTTTTTATTAATTTCAAATAAACTTCTTAAAAATTAAAATTTGATAGTTTTGTATCTATTTCAACATAGGAAATAAGGAATAATTATTCTGATTTTTAAATATTATTGTAATATTATATAATATTCTAATCTTATTAATTTTCACTTTTTAAAAATTCTTCCAGTTTTGACCGAAAAGAACTTTTAATTATTATTATTGCTGTCAAGAATTTATAAAGAAATGTCTTCTTTTGCTAACTCAGATTGTGGAGTTATAATTAAATATTTTTAGAAGTTAAAAATTCTTCCAGTTTTGACCGAAAAGAACTTTTAATTATTATTATTGCTGTCAAGAACTTATAAAGAAATGTCTTCTTTTGCTAACTCAGATTGTGGAGTTATAATTAAATATTTTTAGAAGTAAAAATATATAAAACTATGATAAATATGTCGTGCCATTTTCAACGGTATCTATCAGTCATTTTCGATAAAATTTTCTACATAAGTTTATGCTATATGCTATTTTCAGACTTTTTAAATGATTTTAAGGGAATATATATAGAAGCATTATAATTTAATTGTGAAAATTGGGAAGCTAGAGTGAAGGACATTTTCAGTTATATTTATTTATGTTTAAGTTACATATTAAAAAGCTCATACGGGGAGGAACATTTTGCATGAAAATGATTTCAAGTTGAAACTAATAGAAGATGTTTTGTTATAATTTTAGTATTTTTCTCATACTTTTTAAATAATTTAAGAGTAAATATACATAAGAGTTATAATTTGATTGTGAATATAGGGCTCCCACGGGGATATAGAGAAAAATAAACATATTTAGTCTATATTTATTAATTATATAGTAAAAAGCTCCTACATGAGAATCAGTTTGCATGAAAATACTTTTAAGTTGAAACTAATAGAAAATGTTTTAATACAATTTTAGTAAAATTTCCATACTTTTTAAATAATTTAGGAGTATATATACAGAAGTATTATAATTTGATTGTGGTGAAAGGGCTCCCACAAGGGATTAGAGAAAAATTAACATATTTAGTCTGTATTTATTAGTTATATAGTACAAAGTTCCTACATGATAAACATTTTGCATGAAAATACTTTAAAAAATTAAAACTAATAGAAAATGGTTTAGTAAAATTTTAGTACTTTTTCCATACTTTTAAATAATTTTAAGAGTAGATATACAAAACCATTTTAATTTGATTGTGAAAATATAGATTCCACGGGAAAGAACATTTATATTAAAATAAGTTGAAAATAACAAACAATATAATTTTATAAATTTTTCATAAGTTTAAATGTGTACATAATATATATATATATATATAAATATGAAATTTTGACGACAATTAGAATAAATGAACATATATAACTTATATTTTTTTTATGTTTAGGTTTTTCGATGAGAAAGTAAAATAAATTATTGAGTCGCTAAATTCAAGTTTTCTAAGCATCCAATCAACATAACAATCTCACAACATAGATTAATTCAGCTTCCAAATGAATAGGTTGTTGGAATAACAAATCCTTTATACATTAACACAATAGAGGGGGAGAGAGAGAGAGAGAGAGAGAGAGAGCAATTTGTCACACGAGGATAGAAAATATATAGTCAAAATTTGTTGGGGTATAAAAAAATGCTGATACGAAGAGGAACATTTAGTATGAAAATACCTTTAAGTTGAAAAAAATAGAAAATGTTTTAATAAAAATTTTAAACTTTTTCTAGACTTTTTAAATATTTTTAGGAGTAGATATACAGAAGCATTACAATTTGGTTCTGCGAGATCATAAAAACATGAGATTTTACTTTGAATTGGTTTGGAACTCAAGGAGAGAGTCTGAGTGCACCTTGAAGAAGGGGTAGAAAAAATTCATCAAAGCGAATAACCTTACAGAGAATCATTTGTGTTTGGTTTGAAATTCATAAAGATGATCCACACGTTATTCATGTTGGAGTCATGAACGAATTATTTTCGTGAAAAAGTTCTCCAACCAAAAGTCAATTATTGAAATTTTGCAGTTGTGTTTTTTATTTTTCTTAGTGGTTAATAATTAGATAGATTGAATTTTAAATCCAACTATTTTGTATGCTTTACTGGAATGTGGTGTTTTTCCACCAGAGATATCTATTGTGATTTTTAGTTAAATGTTCTTGCTCTTTGATAAATATATTATAGTCTTTTATATAAGAGAATTATTATTGCATCCTTTAAATTTTTTTACCCATCCGTATTTATTTAGAGTTTAGGAAATCACAATGATATAGTGTAAAAAAATGTAATTTAATATGTAATCCATATTTTCTATCAATTTTTATAAGTTATAAATTGTGTAAACTTATTTGGAGATAGGAAAAACGAAAATAAAAGAAAAAGAAATCATACAATTTATTATATTATTGTATCATAAACAAATTAATCAAATAAAAAATAATATTGACATTTACTTTTCATTTATACAAAATAAATAATTATATATATTAAAAGAAAATTATTATATACTTGGAAATATGTCCCCCGTGCATCGGCACGGGTATACATACTAGTATATTATGTTAGCGCATTCTTTTCAACATTATTACCCTTAACAAAGAAATTAATAAAAATAATACAAAAATTTAAAATGAATTATGAAAATGAAAAAAATAACTATTTTTGTGGACATCACCTACTTTTTAATACAAAAAAACAACATTCTCTCATTCTTTTCTCTATTCAGTTTTAATCAAACTAAATGAAAAAGGATCCACCTCACTCTTCCTCTTTTGTTTCGATTATATGAAACAACTTATAATATTTATTTTTTCTTACATCTTTCTCGTTTTTTAATTTCATCTTCTTTCTTCTCACATTCTTTTGTTCTCTCCTAAATCAAATAATTCATTAAAGTAATACAAATGATGTAACATTATAAGAAATTGTAAAAAACGATATAGAATGAAGAGTATACACTATAATGAATTTAGTTAATGAAGATGCTCTTATATGTTTGTTTTGCCAATAGATATGGAGGAATTTTGTTATAAAAAAAAAAAGATATCGAGGAATTTCCAGGCAAGTTTTATACAAATTCTATCATCTATTTTTTCTATTTCATGCTTTTAATGAAGAGAGGGAAACAAACAAGCTGTTGATTTATTTGGTTTTTCATGCAAGTTTTATAAAAGTATAATATCATATGTTTTCACTCCTCAAATGAACAAATCGAAACAAATGAGCTCATAATTTGGTTTGGGTTTTATGCTTTGTCTGTTTCAAGAGAAAAACAGAAAAGAGAGAAGAGAATATGAATAAAAGAATACACACATTCTAATGTTTTTCCTCCCATTTGATTGATAAAAAAATATGGATAGATGAGAAGAAATTGGATTACGGATGGGGCTACACAAATATTTTTTTCCTCTAACATGAGTAGAAAACCGGAGGTGTAAAAGTATTTTGTGTGATGTGATCAAAATATCTTCACACAATATTTAATAATAATAATAAAAAATACTAAAAATATTAATAGTACATCATAATAAATTATTTTAATAGTATTTCTAAAATTATATTTTTTCTAAAAAATTAAGTATCATATTTAATTTTTTTTTTGGTTTCCCAAGGTATCCCCACCGCCAACAGCTATGAGACTAATCATTCAAAACTCTGAGATCACGTTAAGTGGGTAGACCATATTTAATTTCTTTTTATCATATTCAACTTATGTCATTTTTGAAACACCAAATTTTCTTTTTATTTTCTCTTTAACCAAATAACATAAAAAAAAAGGCTTAATACATCAGAAGGCCCCTGAAATTGTAAAGGGAATCAGTTCCAGGGCCTGAAAAAATTTCGCATCAAATTGGGTCCCTAAGAATTTTTTTTTAATTCAATCAAGGACAAATGTTGCCAGACTTCAATTTTAGCCTAGTCAGCAATTCCACGTGGCTTTTTTATTTATTTTTAAATTATTAAAATTATTAAAAAATTATTTTTAATTCCAGTTCATTTAATGTGTTAACAAAACAATTACATAATCTAAATAATAAACTAACCTAATAATCTAATTATAACCAATCCCTGATTAAATCCTTTCATCCCCAAATTGAACCCAATTACAAAACTTCCCCATCCCCAAATTGAACCCAGACAAGAAACCAAGTTCTCCTTCCTCCTCCATCACTAAGAACAACAACCAAAAATAAAATTCCAGCAAGAAACCAAAAATACCCAGACAATACTCAATCTCTCCTTCCTCCTCCATCACCAAGAACAACAACCAATCTCAAAAAACCCAAAGCAAAGGTGGGTTCTGGAGTTTGCGGTGGAAGGTGCAAGGCATGGTGGTGGTCCACCGTCTCTCGATCTCGCTTCGCTGTCTCTCGGCTCCTCGCACCGCGCCTCTCCATCCCCCCTCCGTCTCGATCTCGATGGAGGTTGGGGTGTGAGGTTTCTATCGGGGGTTCTCTGTCTCTCTCGATCTCTTTCCCTAGATCCCTCCTTCTCCTTCTCTTGTCTGTTTTTCTGGGCTCTGTAGAAAGGGTGAAGGTTGTGGGTTGTGGTGGTGGAGGCTGTCTGTCTGTGTTCATGAAGGTTGTAAGGTTGTTGTGTTGCTGGGTTTAGGGTAAAGATTGGAGATGCAACCGTAAACTTTGGATCTACGAGAAACCCTTGCCTCTGCTGTTTCTGCTTCTCTCTACCGTGGGTTGCTGCAAAGGAAAGATGGAATTGGAGCTTGGCTGTGATGAAGCTTCGATAGTGGAGGAGGGGTTTTCTTGTGCTTTTGTTAAAGAAATCCTCCGTTTAGATTAGGGATTGATGGAAGAGAGAAGAGGAGGTGGTGGTGGTTCTGGATTGCTGGGTTTGATGGAAGAAGAGGAAGTGGAAGATGAACAGAATGAAGATGAAGATGTGGGTGGAAAATAAATTTTGGGGTTAGATGAGTTAATTAGGGCTGGATTGATTTATTAAGTTTTTAATTTTTTTTCTGATTATTTAATTGAGCTGGAAATAAAAATAATTTTTTATTATTTTTGTAATTAAAAAATAATAATAAAAGCCACGTGGAATTGATGATTGGGATAAAATAGTCTGCTTGCACACTTTGGCCTTAACTGAATTAAAAAAAAATTTCTAAGGACCCAATTTGATGCAAAAATTTTTTAGGCCCTGAATTTGATTCCCTTTACAATTACAGGGGCCTTCTGATGTATTAAGCAAAAAAAAAAAAAAAAACCTCATTTCTCTCTATTCTCTTTCTTTCCTCCTCCTTCTTTCATTTCATTTTCTTTTCTCTCACTTTTTTTCCAACATGCCACTTCATAGTTCATATTGCCAATTTTCCTTCCATTCAATTTCCATCGATTTTCTGTCCTTATCTCTTTTATGATTTATCAATCACACTACATATCATATGGCTCATTTTTCTCAATTCTCTTCCTCAAATGTCACTCTGAATTTTCACATCCTAATATGTGAAATTTTGGTGTGACTCATTATTATTTTCCTTTGGTTTTACTTTTACAAGTCAAAGTTTTAACCCAGGCATTGAACATGAACAACACCTTATGAAGAAGCTGGAGCAGAGAAGATAAGAACGAACGAACACTGTAACAACCTTTCCCCAATCCTCTCTCTCTCTCTCTCTCTCTCTCTGAACACTGTGAACTCGTGTGCGAACACAAAAATGGCGGTGGGAAAGGAAGATTCAGAGATTCTCAAGGCTCGCATCGACAAGCGAGATTACAGAAGGATCGTTCTTCCCAACTCCCTCCAAGTTCTCCTCATCAGCGATCCCGATACCGATAAGGTTTTTCCCCCTTTCTCCGATTTCCGCTTTCGAATTTCGATTAACACACTCACTCTTTCAATTTTGATTCAATCGCTTACCTATATGCTTCTTTTTCTCTGATTTTGTGAATTTTTTGTTTCTTTGTTGAAGTGTGCTGCTTCCATGAACGTTGGTGTTGGTTCCTTCAGTGATCCTGCTGGTCTCGAAGGCCTCGCGCATTTCCTAGGTGTGTTTTATACTTCACATGATGCATGCTATTGTTCTGTTACTGTAGAATTTTGATAATTTTGGTGTTAATTTGGAGAGGACTCTTTGTTTCAAGATTCATGTGCACTTCAACAATCACTCTGGTACTAGATAACTATGTTATATTAGAGATTAGGGAAAGGGAAGGGGATTTAGGATTTGAGTGAAAGCATAATCATAGTGTAGAATCTGTTATATGAAAAATGTGGACTTCCAAAAAGGACTTATTAATTGAGGCACTAGCTGATCGCGATGTTCATTTCGGGGACCTAGCCATTCGTGCAGTGCAGTTAGGAACAAAATGAAAAGAATTTAGTTCTTATCTTTGGACATTATTATTTATTTATACCGAATTTATATTTTGTATCTTAAGAAAGATTACTAGGGTGGGGTGCATAATGTTGATCCATTTCAATTTTTTTATTTTTTCGGTTGAAGTCTATTTCAAAGATTTTACTATTGTCATGTGTTTTTATTTTTTTGCGACAGAGCACATGCTGTTTTATGCCAGTGAGAAGTACCCAGTGGAAGATAGCTACTCCAAGTACATTACTGAGGTACTGTAATTTCAGGTGTCCGTCCCCTTTTTAGATGCAATAGGTTTTTCTTACAATTCTGCATGAAAATTGTCGCTGGAATTTTTAGCACTTTCATCCTATATATTTCTGCCCTTCAATTATATCATCCATAATTCTATGAAGATATGATGTTGAAGGAGAACATGCATCTTGAACTTAATGATACTTGTGAGTAGGATGTTAGTCACTGTTCAAATTTTTCTAGAAAGCATTGCCTGAAATGGGAGAGAAGATTACAGAATTGCCTAACGAAATCCCCAGCAGCATGACTGAGTATATAGAACTTGTTTTGCAATCTCTAATTTCAGGAAACTAGGAAAACAAGGAACATTCAGAAAATATGCAAATCAAATCGTAATTGTTAGCAGCATATATACAACCCCTAGTTGGGAGATATTTTCCCTAAATGAGAGATACTTATGAATACTATCTCTCAAGTTGGAGCTTGCATATCATATCATTTGCACTAATTTTTTGTAATAAATAAAGGGGCTTTGAGGACCCCAGAGTTTTTGTATGGATATCTGCTGATTACTAGAATTAAGCAATTAACAAACTCTGGTTTTCGTGAAAAGAACTTTTCAAGTACAAAGCGACAATCAAATTTCATATTCTTGGTCCTCTCATGAAAAGAATAGAATTGTGTTAGTCCGTACCTAGTTGAATCTTTGAAGGCACCCGTTCGGTCACCCCTTTCTGGTTGCGGGTTGTTCGGTTGAATCTATGAGCAAGAGTGACACCTGAGAAATCAGCATAGAAGTAAATTTTAACTGCAATTCAAAATATTAAACACACATAATCAACCGAAAAGAATCAAATTAATATTTTTACTTTACCCATATAAATTTACAAGGGTCCTCAATATTCAGCCTCCACATTTGCTATATTAATCACATCCTGTTTCTTACCTTTTCAAAATACAAGGCTACCACAAATAAGAAAAAAAAAGTATTTTGAAGTTGACCTCCTATCAATGGGCAAACCAGCCCAATCTACATTAGAGTACCCCTCAAATTGACCGTTTCTTTGTTTTCATGTAAACATTCCATGCCTCCAGCATTCTTAGTGCATTTCAAATTTTGTACCATTGAATTCTTATAGCAAGGTAGCTTGGTTCTTCACAGGATTTGAACAAGGTTCTTCTTGATCTATTAAGAACTTGCTGTTTGAATCCATCCGAGTGTCCATGTTTCAAGGCTTTTTTATTTTTTATCTTTTCACATTATTTCAATTGGAGTTTAGAGAGTCAAAATATTTGATTGTTTTCTTACATTTGTTTGGTCATCGTGGCGGTCTTCTTTCTTGACACAGCACGGAGGAAGCACCAATGCTTATACATCTTCTGAGCACACCAATTATTTCTTTGATGTTAACACAGATGGCTTTGAAGAGGCTCTGGATAGGTAGATCCTGCTTTTATGGTTTCTTTTCTTTTTCCCCTTGTGCAAAATAGCATTGTAGAAATCCTGAGTTTGGGGTATGGTTTATCTTCCAGATTTGCTCAGTTCTTCACTAAACCATTGATGTCTGCTGATGCCACCATGAGGGAAATTAAAGCTGTTGACTCTGGTTAGCTAATCTTTTTTATTTTGTTCGATGTCTCTGGTTTATTTCCCTTGTTTCTTACATTACATGTATAATTTCCTCTGCTCTGTTTCTTTCAGAAAACCAGCAAAATTTGTTATCTGATGCATGGAGAATGAACCAGGTATCTGTTATCGCTTTTATGATAGATTTTTGTGGGTTCTGTGTTATAGTTGGTTGTTTTAAAAGAGGATTCAATTTTTTGTTGTTGTTGTTGTGAATAAGATTTTCCAATAAAACATGGAGCAAATGCTCTGTATTTTTTTCAGGATGGAATGTAGTTTTAATATTCATGACCTTTTATGTATCCAACTATCCATCTAGCCCTTAGACGCTAGACTGGTCTAAAATGCTCTAGATTCATTTTCAAAGCTGTAAATAGCTCATTTTGCGCAATTAACTGCCGGACATGATTATTCAATTCAAGTCTTTGCAAGCACTTGTTTGTTCTGATACTTTAACTGCACTCCATTAATTAAACAGCTCAGCATGTGAGGCAGTCTTTCACTAGTTACAATTTTATTTTGTCAATATTCTTGCTTTAAGGATCCACTTTGTTGAGATTTTCCTTTTTTCTGCTTTTGTTTATCCTCCTCAAGTTTTGGTTTTTTCTTCAATGTGTATTTTGGTGATTTACTGGTTTCGCAAGTTGTTTTTACTGGTATCACAAGTTGTTTTTTAACCCCTTCAGGACAAATATTTATAATCTCTTACTATTTCTTTTCCCTTATGGAACATTACAATTTGAATATAGCTTCAAAAGCATCTCAGTGCTGAAGATCATCCATATCATAAATTTAGCACAGGTCAGTGATTGATTGATTTATTTTTCTTAAAACTCTAAAATATGTTAGTGCTCTGAAATATTTTGATTTGGTCAGTAATCTTTTTCCATCATAACATTCCTCTTTGTGGTCTGAAATATGTTTATTAGGTAACTGGGACACCTTGGAAATTCGACCAAAAGCAAAAGGATTAGACACAAGGAATGAGCTAATCAAATTCTATGACGAAAACTATTCTGCCAATCTAATGCATCTAGTTGTATACTCAAATGGTGAGATATATATTTTTTACAGCATACTGGTTCAACTGATTATTTTTTATTTTAATTTGCCGCAATACAATTACTTGTGCATGGATATTTTCAGAAAGCCTCGATAAAATTCAAAACCTTGTCGAAGAAAAGTTCCAGGATATTAGAAACACTAACAGAGGTTCTTTTCGAATTTCTGGTCAGCCATGCAATTCAGAGCATTTGCAGGTTTACATTTTCTACTTGTGATTCAATAGTAAATTCTAACTAACTCCTTCAGCATTAATTCTAATGTATGTCCCATTTTGGCTTTCTCTTTTAGATTCTCGTCAAGACTGTCCCAATAAAACAAGGTCATAAATTGAGAATTGCTTGGCCAGTAACCCCTGAAATTCGTTATTACGCTGAAGGGCCATGCAAGTATCTTGGTCATCTTATTGGCCATGAAGGAGAGGGGTCTTTATATTACATTTTGAAAAAATTGGGTGGGTACTATACATCCGTTGCACATTTCACTATCAATTTTCCTCGGGTATTTCACTTGAGTTGTTATGTGTATGCACAACTCTATTTGCAGTGTATTATTAAAGTTACCTGAACGGTTAGTGCTTCCAGAAAAATTATTTCTCTTTCGCATCTATTTTCTTCCTGCTTCGAGTCAGCCATTTTGAAGACCCACTATTCTTGAAATAATGGATTGCAAGTCCTTTCAACTGTCTTCAGTTACCTTCATCATGAATATACATATGGTCCTCTGCAGTCCGAGTCCCTGTTTTTCTCACACTTTCTGCTAGGCATATTGTAGCTTTGATGCATTATGAGTTGTCTCATTTTACCCAAAAAAATAAATTCAATTTGCAGGATGGGCTACGGGCTTGTCTGCAGGTGAATCAGATTGGAGTTTGGAATTTGCTTTTTTTAAAGTTGGGATTGATCTTACTGATGCTGGTCATGGTTAGATTTCTCTTCCTCTCTTATTTCTCATTTTTTGCACATCTCCCCTTTCAAAATGTGAACTATGTTAAGTTATAAGCATGAAGCATGATCATGACAAGAACCATGGAAGACATTACATAACTCTTACTGTTTTTCAATTATTTTTTAATTAAATTCAAGCTCTGTAATGTATTTGCTTATTGTTTCTATGAATTCATTGTTACTTTTGGCTTGGACTTGTAGATCACATGCAAGATATCATTGGGTTGTTGTTCAAATACATAGAGCTTCTACAACAGTCTGGTGTTTGCAAATGGATATTTGAAGAGGTATGGATATTAGTTTCGTAATATGGTTATTATTTTTGTTAGAGCCCTAACAAATCTTTATTAATTAATCGATTTGTGCTTAAATTTAATGTTGAGCGTGTGTACAATTTTTTCTGTATGCATAATTTTAAGGAGTCTCCATCCCATCATCTTTTCAAGTAATCCATCTTGACTTTTTTAATAATTTTTTCACAAATAAACTAATAAAGCATGAAAACTGCCAATAAGCAAAAAATCAAAGACTGGCAAAAAATGAAAAAAGGGGTGAGTGATGTCAAGTTTTTGATGCTTGGTGAATAATTTAGTTTGCCCTATGCACTAAGCCCACGAAAACATGAGACTATTAGTTGTGTCTAGAGAAGTCACCACTGGAATGGCTGTTGGTTGGAGAAGTTACTGCTGGTATAATTCAGGATGGCAAAAAGGAAGAGATGACAAAAGCCCTTCCGACTTTCTTTCTCTCAATGCTATGCTAGCATTGGAAAAGAGTCATGTTAGATGACAACATACTAGAAGTAAACACCATGAAGAATACAAAGCAACGACCCAAATATGTCAAGCCTGATGGGGGAGAAAGAACTTTGACGTAATAGAAGACCAACAAACACAGAAAAACTGCAAACGAAGGAGTCCAAACAAAAGAATCCTACATTTAAAAAAAATCAGAAAAACTGCAAATGAAGGAATGCAAACAAGAGAATTCTACATTTTATGAAACTTGGGAATGGAATAGTGAGAAGACAAGTCATGGAGGATGATACAAGTTGAAAACCATGTTGACAGTAGGGAATTAAGTATTTAGGAAAATAGAGAACTGTTCTGAGTAACAGAATATATTATTATTCTACGTTGTGCAATTATGTTCTGCAAAACAGAGAGCATTATCTATTTGTGGCAGTACTAAATTAGGAAACAAATCCTGAAACATAGCAAATTATGGAAACCATTCTAAGATATCATCTAAGATATTCTTAAGATATAATAATGATTTATGGGATATTTTCTACATTTTTTTTATAATTTTAATTCCTCAATATTTTTTTTCAAACCATGTAGTTTATTTTTCTCTTGTATCAATAAATTTAAAATCTCTTTTTCAAATTAAAGGTTCTTAAATAATCACTTGCTAATAATGATTGTAAGATTGTTAAAGAATTTGTTATGAAGTATTAAAAGTGGCTTGTATTTGGTTTGGCTTTGATATGGTGCCACTGTTTAGTTGGTACTACTTGAAATTGCTATCTTCGATGATAGTAGTGAATTCCATCTATGTTTCACATGTGGTACTAAGCTCATAGTTTGCTTTAGGTCAAACTGTTGAACACTTAACATTAAGTTTGGTATCGGTTTCTCTTCTCTCTCTGCACATCTGGTTTCATCAGATTCTAATGCAATTTCCTGTGTTATGAAGCTTTCAGCGGTTTGTGAGACTAAGTTTCACTATCAGGACAAAATTCCTCCTAGTGATTATGTCGTCAATGTTGCATCAAATATGCAGGTACTCTATCCTTTTCTTATGATAAATGACTCCTCAATAGATTTTATGTTATTTACATGAAATTCCCTTGATGGTATTCATATTATTAATGGATCTTTTTAGTTTTACAGTTTTATCCTGCAAAAGATTGGTTGACAGGATCATCCTTGCCTTCTAAGTTCTGCCCAAGTGTCATCCAATTGATACTAGATCAGCTTTCTTCAAACAATGTTCGGTTAGTGTACTAACAAAGCTATGAGTTTATTTATATGAAGAACGTGAAGGATCAACCCTCTAAAAAGCTTAAGTGGTTATCTCACCTAAAGGGGGAGAAATCAATTGATTAAAGTTTTAGGTGGAGGTTCATTAGTGGTTTTATGTGTAGCAAAATTTGTCATATAATATTGCTTCTTTATTTGGTTTGCAAGACTCTAATTAGATCTTGTGTACTGGCCTGCAACTTTTCATTTGATTGAAGCATTTCATGTAATACAAGTCTAACTTATTTTTTTCTCCCTGTCAGAGGATTATGTTAGCATTTTATGTGAATTTTCCATATCCACTCAAATGTTGGAGAGATAAGTAAATATGTATTTATTTGGTAAAAAAATATGAAAATTTAATAGTCAATAACTAATGGATGTGGATTCAGGCAGGTGCTTTGCCATAACCTTTTCTATTTTTAAAGAAATCTAAAAAAAACGGTGTTTAAGCTTGATCCTGCTAGCGAAGATTGTGTTCTAGGGAGCATGATTGAGTTTGGTTTTGATAGAGGTTATTGAAAAAAAAATGGTCTCAGTAAACATGCATGGAACTGAAAAGTGAAGAGTAGATAGCATTATTGGCTATCGTTGTGGCAGACTGAGCATATCATATGCATCGTGTCGCTCTTGTTGCACTTAAGGTGCTTGTAGAGAAATTTATCCTGTATTTGGAGCTTAAGAAACCTATCAGCTAAATCCTGGAGTTTAAATTACTGCTTGTTGATTCATGTTTAAGTTACTTGCAGAAAGTTAGCTTTTTTTTGGGGGGGAGGGGGTTGTCTCTTATTATTATTTGGACTTTTGTATTGTCGGCTGTAACTTGTCAATTTGTCATGATTGCAGTTAAGCTAACCCATTCTCTGTTATGCAGAATCTTTTGGGAGTCAAAAAATTTTGAAGGGCATACTGATAAGGTGGAGCCTTGGTATGGAACTGTATATTCCATTGAAAAGATTACTGCCTCTTCTATTGAGGTCTGTGATTTTATGAACAGTTATGCTTGATTTTTGGACTGGATGTTTACTTTAAGTTGTTTCCCATTTGGAGTTTGTTTTGTCTAGACGTTATATAGTGAAACTGTCATGAAACAATGGAACTTGATAGTCATATATATACTTGTATTTGCAGGGATGGGTGCTTTCCGCTCCTGATGAAAATATGCATCTTCCAGCTCCTAACAAATTCATTCCGACTGACTTGTCACTTAAATTTGCACAAGAGAAAGTAAGACATAATTTTCACTTTCCTAGTATCTATGATTGTCAGCATGAGTGTCCTGATAAATTTATATTTTGAAACAGGTAAAAATTCCTGTTTTGTTAAGCAGGTCAACTTATTCAACATTATGGTACAAGCCAGATACATTGTTTTCCACTCCCAAGGCTTATGTAAAGATTGATTTTAATTGTCCATATGCTGGGAGCTCTCCTGAGGCTGAAGTTCTCACACACATTTTCACACAGTTATTGATGGATTACTTGAATGAATATGGTAGGTCGCTAATTTTAAGCAATATTGTTTTATTTTAAATCATTTCGACATTAATGTGTCTTTTCACTTGCTAAATGTATATTAATGAAGTGTTTACTGTATTTCATTTTTCAGCTTATTATGCTCAGGTTGCTGGTTTATATTATAGCATAAATCAAACGGATGGTGGTTTCCAGGTATTGGGTTAATATGATTTAGTTCGAGATTGCAATTTCCACATTAGATCAGTAACTGTCAGTCTGTACTGTAAGCAACGATATGTTTAGTCTATTTCAAATATAAAGAGAAAGATGGTCTACAGTGATATCGAAGTGCAAATAATATAAATATACTTATGTATAAATCTTTATTTTTTATGATCGATTGAGACACTAAACATCATTTAAAATGCATAATTGGGACACTGAAAGAAAAATAAGATCGTTAAATTGACTATGAAATCAAGGAGGGACAATGTTCACATAAAATCTATAAGGACTCTTTCCCTCACTATTATGAACTTGGAGCTTATCTATCTATAAACTCTTTACTGTTTCTTAAACTTTCGAGTAAGTGCTATCTCTTTAGCTGTGTTATTTAATAAAATTTGTTCATGTGTATAAATGGAAGTAAGAAACAGAGGAACCCACTCTGTCTTTGAATGAGGGTATTATTTCCATTCTCATCATTAAAATGCTATTTTATTTTTCAGGTGACTCTCTTTGGTTATAATCACAAATTAAGGATCCTACTTGAAACTATACTTGAAAAGATTTCAACATTCAGCGTGAAAGCTGACAGGTTCTCTGTTATCAAGGTACTATGGAAGTTCTTCTCCCCTTGCTCTTTCAGGATTGAGTTAATGCTTATATTACATACCATGGGGCATTGGTGATTTTTGGTAGTTTCTTCTCTTCTTTACTTGTCTTTTTCCATCAAACATTGACAATTACTTTCTTCCTTTAGAAAAGTTTAAATCTATTATCCATCATATAGGAATTGCCATTACATGCCATGTGGCAATTCATGGTTGTAATTAATCATCTATTTGTTTTGTTCATCTTCTATCTTTGCGTCAATTTCATATTTGTCGGTGAGGTCTCTGATGGCCCATGCTAGTTGCTGGTGCCTCTTATTGGTCATGAACTTCCACTTGTGTTTTGGGCTTCAATTTTGTTGCTTCTGGCAGGCTCTTCAGAGTGCTTTGCTTTAGGGAAGGCTGATGGCATTTATTAGTGAGAAATGTTACCAGAACTCTTTGGTGTTATTTATTTTAAGAAACATAAATAATTTTGAACTACTGAATTTATTTTCTTCAGAAATGAGCTTTTATAGTTGAGACTCAACATTTTATTTAAAAGTTTACTATTCTAATCAACAATATTAATTTTTATTTTGGGTAAAATTGTTTTGATATTAAAAAATGAATAATTTTCGCTGTACTTCAACAATTTAATCTATATTTTTTCAATATTCCTTTTTATGGATCAGAACACACCATTGTGTTCTACTGTCTGAATTATTCAAAGAGGCATAGGTCTGATGGTTATCTACTGCCTACAAAACTACAAGACTGATGCCTCTTGAGTCTTGATAGCCTACAGGCTACAAGTCTTGTCATAAATGAAGCCTAAAAGTCTGACTGGTCTTTGTGTTGCCTTTTTAACTCTAAAATCTTTCCTATGTCATCTAACATCAAGCCTATACGATATGCGACACATTAAGTCCAATATAGATTCATTCGCCTGGCTTTTGTCACAAATCAATTATTTAAAAATTTGTTGCCTATTATTTGTCAAAATTTTATATTTTGTACAATTTAATAAAGATATTGGGTACTCAGTGGACAACTTTGGTATTTAAGATGTCATTTTATTTTTTAAATATTTATTTATAATTTCTAATTGGATCCTTGCTGTTAGAATACTTTTATGAAATTTTTACAGTCTATTGAAATCAAGGACCTAATTAATTATTATTTTTAGATTAGGACTCAGTTTGTAATTTGGTTCCTATAGTTTTCAATTGTTTTACTTTTGTTTCTGAACCAAACATGCTGTTAGGGCATTCTAACAGTGATGATTGAATCATAAAGACTCAGCTACAAACTTTTAAAATATAAAAATCTACCTAAACATCCCAATGGGTATAAGGACCTTTAGATTTAAAATTAAATCAATCTACTGAAAAGTAATAGTATATTTAAAAAAACGGGGGAGAACTTCACATTCGTACAATTGAAACCAGCCTATAATCCATTAAATTCATGGTGGCATATCCTAGTTTAGATCATACTGAAAAATATGCTGCTTTTCAAAAAAAAAAATACAAAGAAAATATGCTAACAAAAGAATGAGAACTCATTCAATTTTAAGTTTATAAATTATCCATGGCAGAATTTTTAAATTAAAGATGTTTATATTTAATTTAGTCAATTTATTTATTTATTTATTAATATACCATTTTATCAGGAAATGGTAACCAAGGAATACCAGAATTTCAAGTACCGACAACCCTATCAGCAGGCCATGTACTATTTCTCTTTGATACTACAAGATCAGACCTGGCCTTTGACAGAACAGCTGGAAGTGCTGCCTATTCTTCAAGTTGATGATCTTACTAAATTTGTGACAGGGCTGCTCTCTAGAACCTTTATAGAGTGTTATATAGCAGGTTCTTAGTCCCCTCTCTCTGTATCTCTCTCTCTGGTTGGTGAACTTTTATCTCAAATAAAATTTTCTGTACAGGAAACATTGAAAGTCATGAAGCAGAGTCAATGGTTAGGCACATAGAAGATGTTCTCTTTAAGTGTTCAAAACCTCTATGCCGACCTTTATTACCTTCCCAACATTTGACAAATCGGGTTGTTAAGCTTGAAAGTGGCATAAATTATTTTTACCCTTCAGAATGTCTTAATCCTGATGAAGAAAATTCTGCTCTTGTACACTATATACAGGTAAACTTGCTTGTTTTTAGTAGTTTTTTTTTTTTTAATTTGTACTAAGATACATTTGGCTGCTCAGAATGGACTACATTTATCTGTCTAAATATAAAATCGGACTGTACAAACTGTAAGTCTAAATATATAATTGTGTAGGGGAGAAACTAGTAGATTACATCATGCCTGTTTAATGTAAATTCTTTTTGATATTTACAAAAGTTCCAAATGGATACCTAAACAGCTAAACTGTCCAAAAATTCGGCATAACTTTGGTGGAACCTAGTCCTTAAACAGCTAAACTGTTATAGAACAGTGTACTGCTTTAATTTGGTTCCTTAATCTTGTAATGAAAATGGATTATGGTTAGAAATTATCATAGCAGAAACCCTAATTGATATTAATTAGTGGACAACAAAGTGTCATCCCATTACACCCAATGTCTCTCTATTTCGGGATATATCCCCGATTCTTTTTTGTCATTCTTCTGCTTTCTCCATTTCATAAGTTACACATACTTAGTTTGTTTGGCAATTCCAATTGGAAGTCGACTATCCTTCCTACTGAGTATTGAAACTCCATTACATGAATGTTCATTCTTTTGCGTACAGTAGGCCACCATCCGCAGTTTTTCTGCTTATATATTTAGACTTGTATTTTCTTACCTTTTGGCCTTGTCATTTGGTTGATGAATGTATTACCATTCTATTTTTGAAGCCACCGTTTGCTTGTAACTCTCCCAAGAATTTTGTAGGTTGGTCCAGATGATTTTAAGCTGAATGTCAAACTTCAGCTTTTTGCCCTTGTTGCTAAGCAACCAACCTTTCATCAGCTTCGATCAGTTGAGCAGCTGGGGTACATTACTGTGCTCATGCAGAGGTATGTTGATATCTAGCACCCTGTCCATATTTAGCACTAAAGAACTATACTTGTTTTTAACTTCGGTTTTGAACATTTGTAGGAATGATTGTGGTATACGTGGACTTCAGTTTATTATCCAATCTACAGTGAAGGTATTTGCCTATGTGTAACTAATCTAAAGTAATTAATAATCTCCGACCTTGTTGCTAAATCCTGGTACTTCACTTACTTCACAGGCTCCTGGAAACATTGAGCAGAGAGTCGAGGCATTTCTCAAGGTGTTTGAAACCAAGCTTTATGAGATGACAAATGATGAATTCAAGGTTTGATTGGTAGCTCTAGTGATATTTTTTATATAGTATTTTCTAGAATTGTTGTTCCCTTATCTTTGAATACATAATACTTCTTCCCCATATCTTTGGCACATATGCCAGGGTTGTCTAATATGGGACACTTGGATGGTGTCCCCTGGTGGTGCGTCAAAAAATAACCATTAGATATGATAATTATAAAAATTAATGGTTCTGATTCTAGGTCGTAAATTAAAAAAAAAATACATACTCTCTTTGTCTCCTCCGCCGCCAAATCGCTATCCACTGTCGTCCCTTCCTCTCTCAACCGCCGCCTACCTCCTTAACCAACGAAGCCCCATCCCCTTCCACTCCCCTATTGGAATTTCTACTGATTACTCAGCCTCCATCTTCAACCCCTTCTCCTTGACATCCTCCACTCCTTCGCTCTCCGAAGCTGTGGTGAAACCCTAGCCAAAATGGGGCAATGATTGATTGTGTGATCGTTGCTAGTAAAGAATTGATAGAAAGAAATAATAGAAAAAGAACTACAAAGATCTCCATTAGTACGCAAACCAATAGTATACCATCACTGATAAACACCAGAGTAGGCTATTCACTGGACCAAGAGCACCCCCTCGAGTAAAAGCTTCTACAGCCAGTTGACCAAAATGAGGATCTCAAAATGCTTAGTGTAAAACTACCACTCCCCCCCCCCCCCCTCTCTCTATGGCAAGTTTATTCTAATTTCTATTGTAATTGTGTCCTAACTAATTACCTGTTATTCATCTGACATTTGAACTTGCATGCAGAGTAATGTAAATGCTTTGATAGACATGAAATTAGAGAAACATAAGAACTTGAGGGAAGAATCAGCATTCTTCTGGCGGGAGATTAATGATGGGACTTTGAGGTTTGATAGGAGAGACTTTGAGGTACGACTATTATATCCACTATATTTCTATATACACCTGTATTTGCTACTTCTGTTTCTGTCTGTATATGTGTTTGTACACTCGTGTCTGTATGGCTGGCATGGAGAAATTCATTACAGTAGAACATTCAGGACTCAAATTGGGGTGAAATGACTTGAAGTAGTGCAGAAGCTCATAATATACGAAGTTGCAAGCTAATGGCTTGTTTTTAGCGGTAGCACTTCCCTTGAGCTGAATTATTGATTACATTGTGTGGCTTTGGAACAGGTTGAAGCGTTAAGGCAGCTCACTCTTCAAGAATTGATAGACTTCTTCAATGAATATGTGAAAGTTGGTGCACCTCGAAAGAAGACTTTAAGTATCCGAGTTCATGGGAGTCTCCATTCTTCTGAATACAAAGCTGAAGCTTCGGAACCACACTTGGCTAAAATAGATAATATTTTCTCTTTTAGAAAATCACAGTCTCTTTATGGTTCATTTAAAGGACTCTCTGGGCAGATGAAATTGTAGCCAGCTGGTCCTCCTAGTTCATAAATTTCTTCACCTTAAAGAACATTCAAAGCACACATGTAATATTGAGCAGCTTGAGCTAAGTGTTGCCCTTTTCAGTTTACTGACATAAGTGCTGTTTATTTGGATTTGAATGGTCATAAGGGTAAATACTTGCATGAGCGTAGAACACTAGTCCTATTTCTGGTTGATAATGCAGCTTAATCAGATCATTTTTAATACAATTATATGTTTAAAGACATTTTTATTTGCCTGACGAACATGTAATTAGACTGTCAATTTTTTGGACAGATGCTTTTAGGGGGCAACGCAACTATGACATGAAATACTTATAGAATGTCTGAGTTCTTGACTTAAGTTTCTTTGAGATCGCTCTGCTTTCATCATGCTTACCTTCTACAGTAACAAACATCCTTTGTTACCTCAAAAAAATTGCACGAAATTTAATATTCGCTCGTTAGTGGAATGAAATCTTTACAAGAAAACTAGTCCTCTGTGAATCTGTATGATTTCACTTGTATTGTAAGAAATGCTGGTGTACTGGTAGAATTTGTTTCCTTCCCATCTCGTTAAACTGTTTTAACGATACATAACTGTAAGACCTGGATTTTCAGAACAAGCTAATTTCCGACTCACGCGTAGAATAAGTGTAAGCGTGACAGGAGTTTGATATTTGAGAAACATTAATGAAGAAGAAAGTTCAGGAATTGCTTGAGGAATGTTGCGTAGTCATTTTAGGAATTAGAGCGAGTCGTCTGCACACCCGCCTTATGGCAAGCGTGTCTAGAATAGGCTAATTTCGCTTTAGAGCAACGTTTTAAGTGAGATTTCGAATCCTTGGAAAATTTAAAGATTTTCTTTATTTTTCCTTCGACCAGCGTTTCATTTCGGAACTCTAGACTGTACGCACGATAGTATTCACTTTTCGGAAGTCCGACGACGCTAATTTCCTTGCTTCGAAACCCTAGATTCGAGCGATGGATGAATACTTTTTCTATTCGGGACTTCTAACGAAGTTTCCGTCCGCGTTGCCAGATTTGTTTCGACATTTCCAATCTTTCTTCAGAAGGAAGTTTTGTCGTCTGAGCATCACAGCAAAAAGTAGTTTAACGGGACAGATTAACTTACACCGCCTTTGGGATTTTAGATATCGTTTTTCCCAAATCATAGGTAATTGTTTTGAGTTCTGGAATTCTGACGCCAGAATCTCTCTTAGAATTCCTCGGTGGACGTGCTGCAAAAATCGGAATCGCGAAATTTTCATTTTCCCGCGATTTCACCTGCCTATAAATAGCTCGAAAAAGCAAAATCTCTTCATTCTCACCCATTCAAGGCCACGAGCAAGGAGAGAGGAGGAGAGGAGAAATTTTCGCGAAAACTTGACCAATCTCCGTGCAGTTCGTCCCTACTTCTAGGTATTGAGGTAACTAGCATGAATCCTACCTCTGTTTACTGTTTCTGTTGCGTTTCTGAAATCGTTTCTGTGCTCACAGTTTTGAGCTTTTTCTAAAATTGTCCGATTTCCTTGATTTCTTGGTTGGGTTATGTTCCTTATGTTCCCATGAGTCTAAAACCTCTGTCAGTAATCGCCGATTGCGATTCAGTTGTCCAAGATCTGAAAAATTGATTCAAAACCCCATTAGTCGCACATTTCGAAACTTTATTGTCGAAAAGCTGTAATCTGACTTCGTGCCTTTAGGATTTGTTGTCACGGATGTCATGAGGATCAATGCTGTCAAATTTGTTTTCCGAACTGATAACTTTGAAGTTTTGAGCCTTTATTTTGGACCAAAATGCCCCTGGATAGTCGTATTTCGACCCGATTGTCCGAAAATTGTTCCGACAATTTCTTTGCCTTAGTTTTACCCTAAAACTACCTTGTGAATTGATTTAGATCGAAGAAAAAGTTCGAAAACCCTATTTTCCATAGTGGCCGAAACCTAATTGCTTGGGTACCGTGTCCAAAAATAATTTTTGGGTCTCTATGACCTGAGCCATTGCGTAGCTCTTTCAATTGTCGAAATTTTAGCGCCGGTTTCGTGTCATTCTGAGTTCTGTAGCTCGAGTTATGCTCGTTTTAGCGAACGAAGTCTCCGTTGTCAATTTGTGCCTAAATAGGAACTCTGAAGCTTTAGAGGCTTTCTTTACGATTTCGATTAGTATTAGTAGATCGTGTTGCTCCTAGTGAAGCTTGTGTTGATGATTGTGTTTTCTTTGTTCTAGGTTCGCAATTTCCATGCCCAACTTCTACTCACGAAGGTAAGGGTAACTCGGTTTTAGAGCGTCTTTGAGTCTTGCATGCTTTTATCGCACTGCCTGTGTTTGAGATGAAGATGTTTATATTGATTGGCAGATGATTATGATTATTATGCTGAATTTGGAAAATGTTTTCTGAGAGGCTTCGGCCGTTTACTGGTTTCTGTCGTTACTGCTTCCTAGTGGATGGAACATGTGGTTACTTTGGATTGGTCCTTGGGTGGGCTTTGTTATTGTCTGACTTGGCATATAGGGCTTGAGTCAAGTGGCGATGAGGAGGTGTGTCCTATCATTGTCCCATCTTGCGAGGTGCTAAGTGGCGATCAGGAGGTGTGTCCTATGATTGTCCCGTCTTGTGTGACGTTAAGTGGCGATTAGGAGGTGTGTCCTATGATTGTCCCGTCATGTATGACGTTATAAGTGGCGATGAGGAGGTGTGTCCTATCATTGTCCCGTCTTGAGAGACGATATTGATCGATCCATTTTGTTAGCAGCATATAGTTGCATTATAGGGAACTAACACCTGACCCTATGTTGTTGGATTTTCGTATTGGTTTATTGATATCTGATTTGATGTTACATTGTTGATGTTATTATTATCTGAGTCCGATTTATGTTTAAGTTGTTGATATATGAGTTGAGTTATGTTGCTAGTTATTTACCATGCCAGGTAATTAAATTCGAACAGCATGATTTTTCTCTTTTATACATGGTAATTGCATGGAGTTAACCCTTTCTATTTGCTACTTGTTGTTTGGGCGCTTAACGCTATTAGGCGATGGAGATCCTTCCGCCGAGGCATAGCTACTCGAGTTGGAGATCGAGTTGTAAGCGGTGGAGTAGAGGTATGAGAAGCAGCTTTGCTTCTCTTCTTGTGGATTATGTTGGAGTCTCTTTTACTTTATGAGAACTCTGTTATTAAAGTCTTGCTTCCGCCACTGTTAAAGTGCGCATGTTTATTCTGAACCTTACTTATGGTATTGTAAACTATTATTACTGTATATCGGGAAACAAGTTATCTAAATAAAGTTATGGTATGTTTCCAACCTTTTAGCCGAAGTGTTTAGTTGTTTTACAGAAAAAAATTCCCTTGGTTTTTAGGGATTGCAGATTGGTCCTTAGACTTTGTTAGGTTACTAATGTGACTCCTCAGTTGAGAAATTGGGGTGTTACAATTGTGGTATCAGAGCTTTGGTCTAGAAAACCAGAGCTTTTGGGTAGAGTGCCTGCTTAAGATGTTTGAACTCTGAGACCGATTGATGGGGTGTCAATCGGAGGAAGAGTGTGCTTGATTACTGTTTATATAGATTATTTTTGAAGGTTATTCGTAAGTGAATAACCTTATGCTAGTTATTGTTAATTATACATTTGATATAAGTATATACATAGTTAGTTATTATAGAACTTTGTGTTGTTCTGGCCTGAGTATCTGTTGTGGTCTTTGACTGTTCATGAAAACAGGAACAGGAGGTTTCTACAACCGATCGAGACTCAAGGTTCAGACAGCATGAATCCGATGGAGCAAGCTATTGCTAATCTGACTGCCTTTATGGCACAACAAGTTACTAACACTGCTGCAAGGGAGGAAGCTGAAGCTCAACGTGCTGCTACTGCTGCTTTGGTGGCTGCACAAAACCAAGCTGAAGAGAATGCTCGCCGTGTTCAGCGGGAGGAACGTGAATTAGCTGCTGCTCAGACCAGGGGTCTGAATGATTTCAAGCGTCAGGATCCGCCGAAGTTCTCTGGGGGCTTCGATCCGGAAGAAGCTGACTTATGGCTCCAAGAGTTGGAGAAGATCTTTACCTTCTTGCGTACAACTGCAGAGATGAAAGTTGATTATGCAACCTACCTGCTAACGGGTGAAGCTGAGTATTGGTGGCGTGGGGCTAGGGCTATGATGGAGGCTGACCATCAAGCCATCACTTGGGAGTGTTTCCGTGGAGCTTTCTTGGACAAGTACTTTCCTATGAGTGCTAGAGCTGCTAAGGAAGCACAATTTCTGAGACTCCGTCAAGGAGGCATGACCGTTGCTGAGTATGCTGCAAAGTTGGAGTCGTTGGCTAAACACTTCCGTTACTTTAGAGGACAGATTGATGAAGGCTACATGTGTGAGCGATTCATTGAGGGGCTGTGTTATGAGCTGCAGAGGGCGGTGCAACCGCTAGGACTGAATCGCTACCAAGTGCTGGTGGAGAAGACCAAGGGGATTGAGGCCATTGATAATGCAAGGGGCAAATTCCAAGGTCTGAACAAGCCTTACCAAGGAAGTGGAGGTCCGGCTAGGACTAACCAAGGAAGAGGTGACAAGGGTAGGCATTTCCAGAAGAAGCCGTATGTTCGTCCTCAGGGTAGGGGGACAACTTCTGGGTCCTTTTATCCTACTGGTGGAAATGCAATTGCACTAAGAACCCCATCTGGGAATCGGGAGGATGTGACTTGCTTCAGGTGCAACAAAAAGGGGCACTATGCCAACCACTGTTCTGAGAGTCTTGCGGCGTGTTGGAACTGCAACAAGCCAGGCCACACTGCTGCAGAGTGCAGGATTCCTAAAGTTGAGGCTGCTGCAAATGTTGCTGGGGCTAGGAGGCCTACTGCTGGTGGAAGGGTCTACTCGATCAGTGGAACTGAAGCTGAGGAAGACGATGGTCTGATCCGCAGTACCTACGAGATTGCGGGTAATTCCCTTATCGCGCTATTTGATTATGGTGCTACGCATTCATTTATAGATATAGCTTGTGCGGCAAGGTTAAAGCTAGAAGTGTCAAAGCTACCGTTTGACTTGACAGTGTCTACCCCTGCATCTAAGAGTCTAGTAACTAACACTGCATGTCTGGAATGTCCTTGGATGTACCTAGATAAGAAGTTTGTAGCAAACTTAATCTGTTTACCTCTCAAGGGATTGGATGTGATCATAGGCATGGATTGGTTGTCCCACCATCATGTTCTTCTTGATTGCGCCAATAAGGTAGTTATCTTTCCCGATGCTGGACTCGCTGAGTTCCTGAACTCGTACTTTTCAAAGCTTTCTTTGAGGAAAGGAGCTTTGAGTTCTCTCATGTCTACAACCGTGGTGGAAGCTAAGGAGAATGGAGTACACGGAATTGCTGTTGTGCAAGATTTCGAGGATGTGTTCCCCGAAGACGTACCTGGAATACCTCCGGTCAGAGATATGGAGTTCACAATTGATATAGTCCCAGGCACTGGACCTATATCAATCGCACCGTATCGTATGACACCGGCAGAACTGACTGAGCTGAAGAGTCAACTCGAAGATTTAACCAAGAAGGGGTTTATCCGACCTAGCGTTTCTCCGTGGGGAGCGCCAGTGCTGCTTGTGAAGAAGAAAGACGGAAGATCGCGACTTTGTGTGGATTATCGACAGTTGAAAAAAGTCACGATAAAGAACCGTTATCCGTTGCCAAGGATTGACGATTTGATGGATCAGTTGAAGGGTGCTGCTATTTTCTCGAAGATTGACCTGAGATCGGGATATCACCAGATTAGAGTCAAGGATGAGGATATTCAAAAGACGGCGTTTAGGACACGCTATGGGCACTATGAGTACTTGGTGATGCCGTTTGGAGTTACGAATGCACCAGCTGTATTCATGGACTACATGAATAGGATCTTTCATCCATTCTTGGATCGCTTCGTTGTGGTGTTCATCGACGACATCTTGATCTACTCGAGGAATCGTGAAGAACACGAGGAACATCTACGTCAAGTATTACAAGTTCTTCGGGATAAGGTACTGTATGCTAACGCGACAAAGTGTGAATTTTGGCTCGAAGAAGTAAAGTTTTTAGGACATGTCATCTCAAAGGAGGGTATTGCTGTGGATCCCAGTAAAGTGGAAGCGGTACTTGCATGGGAGCGTCCTAAGACTGTGACAGATATAAGGAGTTTCATCGGTTTAGCTGGATATTACCGACGATTCATCGAAGGTTTTGCTAAGATTGCAGGACCATTGACGAAACTCACCCGGAAGAACCAACCTTTTGCTTGGACAGAGGATTGTGAACAGAGTTTCCAAGATATGAAGAAGCGTTTGACGACCGCGCCAGTTCTGACATTACCACAAGAGAAGGAACCCTACGAGGTTTACTGCGATGCTTCGTACCAAGGTTTGGGTTGTGTGTTGATGCAACACCGAAAGGCTGTGGCTTATTCTTCAAGGCAATTGAAGATACATGAACGGAACTATCCTACGCACGATTTGGAGTTAGCGGTTGTGGTATTTGCGCTCAAGATTTGGAGGCACTATCTTTATGGGAGCACTTTCACTGTTTTTAGTGATCATAAGAGCTTGAAGTACCTGTTCGATCAGAAGGATCTGAATATGAGACAAAGGCGTTGGGTGGAATTCATCAAGGACTATGATTTCACTTTGTTGTACCACCCAGGAAAAGCAAATGTTGTAGCAGACGCACTGAGTCGCCAGACAATTCATGTTTCATCGTTGATGATTAAGGAATTGGAACTTATCGAGACTTTTCGCGACCTCAGTTTGGGTATGCAAGTGACACCTGGAAAATTGAGCTTTGGGATGGTGACGATCACTAGTGATTTTCTGAACGAGATCAAGGTGAAACAACTGTTAGATGAGGAGCTGATCGAGAAACGGAACTTGATCATTTTGGGAAAAGCGCCGGATTTTGAGGTAGGAACCGACAACATTCTGCGTTGCAAAGGACGTGTCTGCGTACCATTGGACATGGAGTTGAGAAGGATGATTCTTGACGAAGGTCACAAGAGCAGATTGAGTATTCATCCGGGATCGACAAAGATGTATCAAGATCTAAAGTTGAATTTTTGGTGGCCAGGAATGAAGAAGAATGTAGCAGAGTTTGTGGCGGCATGTCTGACATGTCAGAAGGCGAAGATAGAACATCAAAAGCCTGCGGGTATGTTACAGTCACTTGATGTGCCGGAGTGGAAGTGGGACAGTATCTCTATGGATTTCGTGGTAGCTTTGCCAGCTACGAGGAAGAGATTTGATTCCATTTGGGTCATTGTGGACCGTCTGACGAAGTCAGCACATTTCATACCGGTGAAGACCACGTTCAATGTGGAGGCACTTGCAAAAGTGTATGTCGCTGAGATTGTACGACTTCATGGAGTACCATCGAGTATTGTTTCTGACAGAGATCCGAAGTTTACTTCGCATTTCTGGAAGGCGTTGCACGAGGCGCTTGGGACGAAGTTGAGGTTGAGCTCTGCCTATCACCCTCAGACGGATGGACAGACAGAGAGGACAATACAGTCATTGGAAGACTTGCTACGAGCCTGTGTTCTGGATAGTCAAGAAAGCTGGGATGAGCTGTTGCCGTTGATCGAGTTTACTTATAACAACAGTTTTCATGCTAGTATTGGAATGGCACCTTATGAGGCTTTGTATGGGAGGAGATGTAGAACTCCTTTATGTTGGTTTCAAGATGGCGAACATCTTCTCGTTGGACCTGAATTAGTACAACAAACTACTGAGAAAGTGAAGCAAATACAAGAGAAGATGAGGACGTCACAGAGTCGACAGAAGAGTTATGCTGACACACGACGGAGAGAGTTAGAGTTTGAGGCGGGAGACCATGTGTTTCTTCGCGTGACACCAACTACCGGAGTGGGAAGAGCGATAAAGTCGAGGAAGCTGACACCGAATTTCATTGGACCGTATCAGATTATCGAGCGAGTCGGTAAAGTAGCTTATCGGATTGCGTTGCCACCTTTTCTTTCCAAGATTCATGATGTGCTACACGTGTCACAATTGAGGAAGTATATTCCTGATCCCTCTCACATCATCAAGGAAGATGATATTCAGCTTAGAGACAACTTGTCTTTTGAAGTAGCACCAATGAGGATTGAGGAACGTAGGATCAAGCAGTTGAGGAACAAGCAGGTTCCTCTGGTAAAAGTGATTTGGAACCAAGTCACGGGCGATGCTACTTGGGAACTAGAAGAGAGGATGAAGGAACAGTATCCGGAACTCTTCACTGAGCCTTAAGTTTCGAGGACGAAACTTTCTTTTTGGGGGGTAGTATTGTAAGACCTGGATTTTCAGAACAAGCTAATTTCCGACTCACGCGTAGAATCAGTGTAAGCGTGACAGGAGTTTGATATTTGAGAAAGATTAATGAAGAAGAAAGTTCAGGAATTGCTTGAGGAATGTTGCGTAGTCATTTTAGGAATTAGAGCGAGTCGTCTGCACACCCGCCTTATGGCAAGCGTGTCCAGAATAGGCTAATTTCGCTTTAGAGCAACGTTTTAAGTGAGATTTCGAATCCTTGGAAAATTTAAAGATTTTCTTTATTTTTCCTTCGACCAGCGTTTCATTTCGGAACTCTAGACTGTACGCACGATAGTATTCACTTTTCGGAAGTCCGACGACGCTAATTTCCTTGCTTCGAAACCCTAGATTCGAGCGATGGATGAATACTTTTTCTATTCGGGACTTCTAACGAAGTTTCCGTCCGCGTTGCCAGATTTGTTTCGACATTTCCAATCTTTCTTCAGAAGGAAGTTTTGTCATCTGAGAATCACAGCAAAAAGTAGTTTAACGGGACAGATTAACTTACACCGCCTTTGGGATTTTAGATATCGTTTTTCCCAAATCATAGGTAATTGTTTTGAGTTCTGGAATTCTGACGCCAGAATCTCTCTTAGAATTCCTCGGTGGACGTGCTGCAAAAATCGGAATCGCGAAATTTTCATTTTCCCGCGATTTCACCTGCCTATAAATAGCTCGAAAAAGCAAAATCTCTTCATTCTCACCCATTCAAGGCCGCGAGCAAGGAGAGAGGAGGAGAGGAGAAATTTTCGCGAAAACTTGACCAATCTCCGTGCAGTTCGTCCCTACTTCTAGGTATTGAGGTAACTAGCATGAATCCTACATCTGTTTACTGTTTCTGTTGCGTTTCTGAAGTCGTTTCTGTGCTCACAGTTTTGAGCTTTTTCTAAAATTGTCCGATTTCCTTGATTTCTTGGTTGGGTTATGTTCCTTATGTTCCCATGAGTCTAAAACCTCTGTCAGTAATCGCCGATTGCGATTCAGTTGTCCAAGATCTGAAAAATTGATTCAAAACCCCATTAGTCGCACATTTCGAAACTTTATTGTCGAAAAGCTGTAATCTGACTTCGTGCCTTTAGGATTTGTTGTCACGGATGTCATGAGGATCAATGCTGTCAAATTTGTTTTCCGAACTGATAACTTTGAAGTTTTGAGCCTTTATTTTGGACCAAAATGCCCCTGGATAGTCGTATTTCGACCCGATTGTCCGAAAATTGTTCCGACAATTTCTTTGCCTTAGTTTTACCCTAAAACTACCTTGTGAATTGATTTAGATCGAAGAAAAAGTTCGAAAACCCTATTTTCCATAGTGGCCGAAACCTAATTGCTTGGGTACCGTGTCCAAAAATAATTTTTGGGTCTCTATGACCTGAGCCATTGCGTAGCTCTTTCAATTGTCGAAATTTTAGCGCCGGTTTCGTGTCATTCTGAGTTCTGTAGCTCGAGTTATGCTCGTTTTAGCGAACGAAGTCTCCGTTGTCAATTTGTGCCTAAATAGGAACTCTGAAGCTTTAGAGGCTTTCTTTACGATTTCGATTAGTATTAGTAGATCGTGTTGCTCCTAGTGAAGCTTGTGTTGATGATTGTGTTTTCTTTGTTCTAGGTTCGCAATTTCCATGCCCAACTTCTACTCACGAAGGTAAGGGTAACTCGGTTTTAGAGCGTCTTTGAGTCTTGCATGCTTTTATCGCACTGCCTGTGTTTGAGATGAAGATGTTTATATTGATTGGCAGATGATTATGATTATTATGCTGAATTTGGAAAATGTTTTCTGAGAGGCTTCGGCTGTTTACTGGTTTCTGTCGTTACTGCTTCCTAGTGGATGGAACATGTGGTTACTTTGGATTGGTCCTTGGGTGGGCTTTGTTATTGTCTGACTTGGCATATAGGGCTTGAGTCAAGTGGCGATGAGGAGGTGTGTCCTATCATTGTCCCATCTTGCGAGGTGCTAAGTGGCGATCAGGAGGTGTGTCCTATGATTGTCCCGTCTTGTGTGACGTTAAGTGGCGATTAGGAGGTGTGTCCTATGATTGTCCCGTCATGTATGACGTTATAAGTGGCGATGAGGAGGTGTGTCCTATCATTGTCCCGTCTTGAGAGACGATATTGATCGATCCATTTTGTTAGCAGCATATAGTTGCATTATAGGGAACTAACACCTGACCCTATGTTGTTGGATTTTCGTATTGGTTTATTGATATCTGATTTGATGTTACATTGTTGAGGTTATTATTATCTGAGTCCGATTTATGTTTAAGTTGTTGATATATGAGTTGAGTTATGTTGCTAGTTATTTACCATGCCAGGTAATTAAATTCGAACAGCATGATTTTTCTCTTTTATACATGGTAATTGCATGGAGTTAACCCTTTCTATTTGCTACTTGTTGTTTGGGCGCTTAACGCTATTAGGCGATGGAGATCCTTCCGCCGAGGCATAGCTACTCGAGTTGGAGATCGAGTTGTAAGCGGTGGAGTAGAGGTATGAGAAGCAGCTTTGCTTCTCTTCTTGTGGATTATGTTGGAGTCTCTTTTACTTTATGAGAACTCTGTTATTAAAGTCTTGCTTCCGCCACTGTTAAAGTGCGCATGTTATTCTGAACCTTACTTATGGTATTGTAAACTATTATTACTGTATATCGGGAAACAAGTTATCTAAATAAAGTTATGGTATGTTTCCAACCTTTTAGCCGAAGTGTTTAGTTGTTTTACAGAAAAAAATTCCCTTGGTTTTTAGGGATTGCAGATTGGTCCTTAGACTTTGTTAGGTTACTAATGTGACTCCTCAGTTGAGAAATTGGGGTGTTACAATTGTGGTATCAGAGCTTTGGTCTAGAAAACCAGAGCTTTTGGGTAGAGTGCCTGCTTAAGATGTTTGAACTCTGAGACCGATTGATGGGGTGTCAATCGGAGGAAGAGTGTGCTTGATTACTGTTTATATAGATTATTTTTGAAGGTTATTCGTAAGTGAATAACCTTATGCTAGTTATTGTTAATTATACATTTGATATAAGTATATACATAGTTAGTTATTATAGAACTTTGTGTTGTTCTGGCCTGAGTATCTGTTGTGGTCTTTGACTGTTCATGGAAAACAGGAACAGGAGGTTTCTACAACCGATCGAGACTCAAGGTTCAGACAGCATGAATCCGATGGAGCAAGCTATTGCTAATCTGACTGCCTTTATGGCACAACAAGTTACTAACACTGCTGCAAGGGAGGAAGCTGAAGCTCAACGTGCTGCTACTGCTGCTTTGGTGGCTGCACAAAACCAAGCTGAAGAGAATGCTCGCCGTGTTCAGCGGGAGGAACGTGAATTAGCTGCTGCTCAGACCAGGGGTCTGAATGATTTCAAGCGTCAGGATCCGCCGAAGTTCTCTGGGGGCTTCGATCCGGAAGAAGCTGACTTATGGCTCCAAGAGTTGGAGAAGATCTTTACCTTCTTGCGTACAACTGCAGAGATGAAATTGATTATGCAACCTACCTGCTAACGGGTGAAGCTGAGTATTGGTGGCGTGGGGCTAGGGCTATGATGGAGGCTGACCATCAAGCCATCACTTGGGAGTGTTTCCGTGGAGCTTTCTTGGACAAGTACTTTCCTATGAGTGTAGAGCTGCTAAGGAAGCACAATTTCTGAGACTCCGTCAAGGAGGCATGACCGTTGCTGAGTATGCTGCAAAGTTGGAGTCGTTGGCTAAACACTTCCGTTACTTTAGAGGACAGATTGATGAAGGCTACATGTGTGAGCGATTCATTGAGGGGCTGTGTTATGAGCTGCAGAGGGCGGTGCAACCGCTAGGACTGAATCGCTACCAAGTGCTGGTGGAGAAGACCAAGGGGATTGAGGCCATTGATAATGCAAGGGGCAAATTCCAAGGTCTGAACAAGCCTTACCAAGGAAGTGGAGGTCCGGCTAGGACTAACCAAGGAAGAGGTGACAAGGGTAGGCATTTCCAGAAGAAGCCGTATGTTCGTCCTCAGGGTAGGGGACACTTCTGGGTCCTTTTATCCTACTGGTGGAAATGCAATTGCACACTAAGAACCCCATCTGGGAATCGGGAGGATGTGACTTGCTTCAGGTGCAACAAAAAGGGGCACTATGCCAACCACTGTTCTGAGAGTCTTGCGGCGTGTTGGAACTGCAACAAGCCAGGCCACACTGCTGCAGAGTGCAGGATTCCTAAAGTTGAGGCTGCTGCAAATGTTGCTGGGGCTAGGAGGCCTACTGCTGGTGGAAGGGTCTACTCGATCAGTGGAACTGAAGCTGAGGAAGACGATGGTCTGATCCGCAGTACCTGCGAGATTGCGGGTAATTCCCTTATCGCGCTATTTGATTCTGGTGCTACGCATTCATTTATAGATATAGCTTGTGCGGCAAGGTTAAAGCTAGAAGTGTCAAAGCTACCGTTTGACTTGACAGTGTCTACCCCTGCATCTAAGAGTCTAGTAACTAACACTGCATGTCTGGAATGTCCTTGGATGTACCTAGATAAGAAGTTTGTAGCAAACTTAATCTGTTTACCTCTCAAGGGATTGGATGTGATCATAGGCATGGATTGGTTGTCCCACCATCATGTTCTTCTTGATTGCGCCAATAAGGTAGTTATCTTTCCCGATGCTGGACTCGCTGAGTTCCTGAACTCGTACTTTTCAAAGCTTCTTTGAGGAAAGGAGCTTTGAGTTCTCTCATGTCTACAACCGTGGTGGAAGCTAAGGAGAATGGAGTACACGGAATTGCTGTTGTGCAAGATTTCGAGGATGTGTTCCCCGAAGACGTACCTGGAATACCTCCGGTCAGAGATATGGAGTTCACAATTGATATAGTCCCAGGCACTGGACCTATATCATCGCACCGTATCGTATGGCACCGGCAGAACTGACTGAGCTGAAGAGTCAACTCGAAGATTTAACCAAGAAGGGGTTTATCCGACCTAGCGTTTCTCCGTGGGGAGCGCCAGTGCTGCTTGTGAGAAGAAAAGACGGAAGATCGCGACTTTGTGGATTATCGACAGTTGAACAAAGTCACGATAAAGAACCGTTATCCGTTGCCAAGGATTGACGATTTGATGGATCAGTTGAAGGGTGCTGCTATTTTTCTCGAAGATTGACCTGAGATCGGGATATCACCAGATTAGTCAAGGATGAGGATATTCAAAAGACGGCGTTTAGGACACGCTATGGGCACTATGAGTACTTGGTGATGCCGTTTGGAGTTACGAATGCACCAGCTGTATTCATGGACTACATGAATAGGATCTTTCATCCATTCTTGGATCGCTTCGTTGTGGTGTTCATCGACGACATCTTGATCTACTCGAGGAATCGTGAAGAACACGAGGAACATCTACGTCAAGTATTACAAGTTCTTCGGGATAAGGTACTGTATGCTAACGCGACAAAGTGTGAATTTTGGCTCGAAGAAGTAAAGTTTTTAGGACATGTCATCTCAAAGGAGGAGGTATTGCTGTGGATCCCAGTAAAGTGGAAGCGGTACTTGCATGGGAGCGTCCTAAGACTGTGACAGATATAAGGAGTTTCATCGGTTTAGCTGGATATTACCGACGATTCATCGCAGGTTTTGCTAAGATTGCAGGACCATTGACGAAACTCACCCGGAAGAACCAACCTTTTGCTTGGACAGAGGATTGTGAACAGAGTTTCCAAGATATGAAGAAGCGTTTGACGACCGCGCCAGTTCTGACATTACCACAAGAGAAGGAACCCTACGAGGTTTACTGCGATGCTTCGTACCAAGGTTTGGGTGTGTGTGTTGATGCAACACCGAAAGGCTGTGGCTTATCTTCAAGGCAATTGAAGATACATGAACGGAACTATCCTACGCACGATTTGGAGTTAGCGGCTGTGGTTTGCGCTCAAGATTTGGAGGCACTATCTTTATGGGAGCACTTTCACTGTTTTTAGTGATCATAAGAGCCTGAAGTACCTGTTCGATCAGAAGGATCTGAATATGAGACAAAGGCGTTGGGTGGAATTCATCAAGGACTATGATTTCACTTTGCTGTACCACCCAGGAAAAGCAAATGTTGTAGCAGACGCACTGAGTCGCCAGACAATTCATGTTTCATCGTTGATGATTAAGGAATTGGAACTTATCGAGACTTTTCGCGACCTCAGTTTGGGTATGCAAGTGACACCTGGAAAATTGAGCTTTGGGATGGTGACGATCACTAGTGATTTTCTGAACGAGATCAAGGTGAAACAACTGTTAGATGAGGAGCTGATCGAGAAACGGAACTTGATCATTTTGGGAAAAGCGCCGGATTTTGAGGTAGGAACCGACAACATTCTGCGTTGCAAAGGACGTGTCTGCGTACCATTGGACATGGAGTTGAGAAGGATGATTCTTGACGAAGGTCACAAGAGCAGATTGAGTATTCATCCGGGATCGACAAAGATGTATCAAGATCTAAAGTTGAATTTTGGTGGCCAGGGAAAGAAGAAGAATGTAGCAGAGTTGTGGCGGCATGTCTGACATGTCAGAAGGCGAAGATAGAACATCAAAAGCCTGCGGGTATGTTACAGTCACTTGATGTGCCGGAGTGGAAGTG